>NW_023270316.1:42531279-42964790 GCF_011800145.1 Mirounga leonina
AAATAAATAAATAAATAAATAAATAAATAAATAAATAAATAAATAAAAATTTTAAAAATATAAAATGTAAATAAATCATACTTTTCAGTTTTTTCCAAAAATATATCTAAAATATTGCTCATGTAGAGAACCAATACTCAAAGAATAAATTGGAAATCCTTACTGAGTAGTAAATTGAGGACAACTGCTTCACATTTGGAGAATCTTAGTACCTACCAGGAGCTCCATAATTTCCTTTCCAGCAATTTCAGCACTTGTTCAGCTCTAGAATGTTCCCACTACAGACTTCCTAGATCCTTTTCTCTGACACATCAGTGTGGGATCAGCCCCCTGCCCCAGTCAACAGAAATTTATGTCATCTCTAACAATTATTTCAATTGATTCCAACAATTCATATTCCTGCCGGTAGTATATGAGAGCTATTATTCAAGATTCTTGTCAACACTTGGTACTGTTTGTCCTTTTAATTTAAGCTGTCTTGGTTAGTAGTTTGATAATGATTTTCCTTGGCATTTTCTTGATAACTAATGAGTCTGATCCCCTTTTCATGTGTATAGATTTTTTTTGTCCTTTGTGCTTTTGGGATATGGAACTGTAAAGTGACTCTCGCATTTTTTGCTTATTTTTTAATGGATTGTCTGTTACTGAATTGTAAGAATACTGTAATCAAAAGTCCTATGACAGTTAAATATATTGCATTTTAATTCTGTGGCTTATTTTTCTACTCTTTAATAAGCACACAGTCTTAATTTAAATGTAGTCTAATTCATCTTTTTCATTTACTTCTAGATCCTTAAATATGTTTCATAATCCACTGCAATTAATATACTTCAATGTCATCCAAAATTTTAATTTTTTTTCTTTAAAGTTAGATATTAATCTATATGGAATTGTTCTTTATGGAATGTAGGAAAATAAGAAAACATCTGATTATCAATTGGGTTATCAAACCTAGATGTTCCCTTGAACTTACTCATTTGCTGTTTTAACAAGACTTTAACAATTGCTGTTTAAACAAGACTTTTTAATCCCCAGTCTTTCATATAATTTTTAATGTTTTCCAACCAGATGTCTTTCCAAGAAATGAATCAGCTGAATGATCAGTCCAAATTTGGGACATCAGATAGAAGCCCACAGAATCAGAGGTCCTCCTGATCCTCACTTTAACAGAATACCACCTCATTATGGGGCAGGTGGCTATTTGTCATGTCCTTGTTTTTCACAAAGAGCTGCTGTAGCAGAGAAATTATTTCATCCCCAATGTTATTAGTGCCCCCTTTTTCAGAATACTAAATCATTATCTGATGTTGATAGTATTGGGCATTATTTGCAGATTATTTTTACATCAAAATTAGTAACAGTCAGGGGCACCTGGGTGGTACAGTGGGTTAAGTGTCTGACTCTTGGTTTCAGCTCAGGTCATGATCTGGTGGTCATGAGATCGGTCTCCCCATCAGGCTCCACATTCAGCTTGGAGTCTGCTTGAGATTCTCTCTCCCTCTCCCTCCGCCCCTCTGGGTTGTGCTCACTCTTTCTCTCTCTTGCTCTCTAAAATAAATAAATAAATCTTAAAAAACAAGATTAAAAAAAAAAACAAAAAACCTATTAACAGTCAGCTTTTCCTGATCTTGGTTCTTATCTTGGTTAACATACAGAATTCCCTGAATCAGTCTTCTCTTTTTCACTTAGGTAGAAAAATATAAAAGTAGATAGTTATATACTTTAAAGGCACACTTACCTCAAATAAATCATACATATATTAACATTCCCCATTTATTATGTTATAGTCAAGCTATTTTTATAAGACTATGTTCTTTGTTTATATGTGTAATTTTCCTTAATATTGTGGACATTTTTTGTGATTAACCATGTTCCAACTACATACAATTATTATTTTCTTAAATTTCAATTCATCAGTTCAGTAAACAGGATATCCTACAAGTTAGCTGTACTGTTCAGCCCTACTCCTGACATTCAGCATCGCCATTGTTTTCTAGCAGAAAGATTTCTGTGACTTTTCTTGCTTCAATATGGAATTATCTACTTTCCAATTATCTCTGGTTTTAATTAAAAAATGTATTAGAAAAATGTGGGCGGGGGTGCCTGGGTGGCTCAGTTGGTTAAGCGACTGCCTTCGGCTCAGGTCATGATCCTGGAGTCCCTGGATCGAGTCCCGCATCGGGCTCCCCGCTCAGCAGGGAGTCTGCTTCTCCCTCTGGCCCTCCCCCCTCTCATGTGCTCTCTCTCATTCTCTCTCTCTCAAATAAATAAATAAAATCTTTAAAAAAAAGAAAAAGAAAAAAAGAAAAATGTGGGTGCTAGTATTCATGCTAGCACATATTGAAAAAAAACATTGGCCAGAATAGCCAGACACTCTCAGACACTCTGGAGGCAGAGCTTTAAACTGTAATTAAGATCACAAGTCTATATCAACTTTTCCAACTTGGCTTAAATATTACTAAATCCTTCTTGGGATATTTTGTTTGAGTTCATATCTCTAACATATTCGCAAACACAAAGTCTACTTTTTAGATGTTTAACCCTTCTAGTCATAATTAAAGGGCAATTATTCCCTATTACAATCACTTTTGTCTTATTCTGTGGTCCCTTCGTTAACATTATAATATCAGAAATTTTTTCCAAATCAACTTGTCTTTTCTTAAATATGGGAAATTGCTTATCGGGTTTTGTCGATACAGAATCCTTATGTATATGAAAATGATGTTAATTATTCTCTCTGTATATCATCTTAAGCATGGTAATGTGGGGGATTGCTACTGTATTTTTAGACTGATATTTTTATTGAATAATAAGAAAAGTTAGTAATGTGCTAGTTACTCGAGACAAGCAAGACAGATACCCTGTTTTTCCAATTTGTGTAAAAAATAACTCTTAAGGAATATTGATGGAAGTGAGTAATTATAGAAAATACTTGTAGCAGGAAGGGACCTAAAAGCTGGAGATAGATTCATGTGCGGCCATCTTTACAAGTAACTTTGGTTCAATTTTAACCAATTTTAATAATATTTAGTCACATACATATAAACACTCAATAGATTTATTATTTTACTGGAGTTTAGACTTTAAAAGGATTTAAAGATTCACTGAAAGTTGCTTGCCTTCTTAGGAAATAAATGTCTCAGGGATGCTAAATTGAGCAAATACTCTGGAAGACTGCAGTGGTAGATGGCAGACTTCAAAATTCAATTTTTTAACTCCCAGGTTGCACTCCTTCCAAAGTACCATGAGGATTTTTTTCAAATGATGACTGCTTTCTCCCCCCAACTAAACAGAAAAACATATATATAACATATAAATAAAACTTTATACAGAGAGACAAATTTACTTTGCTATACAAGGCTGAATGATGCCAGTTAAGGACATGCTGTTAATTTGGTGATAAATTAAGAACCAGACAACTGAAACAAGTGCCTTAGAGTATCTTTTAAAAAGCTGAAATAATATAGTGTCAAGTTCAGAACCAAAACCAAGCCTCTGTGCCTATACCTATAATGGAAATAAGTTTATCAATGTAAGAAAAAGAGAAATGTTTCAATAGAGTTTCAGTAAGGATCTATGCTATAGATATCTAGATTTTAAGTCTTGCAGTTTGAGCATTTACAAAAAATAAGAGATAGTGAGTGAATACACCTTTCTGGCTCAGTACATAAGTCAATACTATTACTCGCAATATAGGACTATAGAATAACCCAAACATCTTGGTGCAATGATTTTATAGCCAAGTATGCCAGATGTCTTATTTGAAGTTATTTCAAATTGGAAAAAAATAAATAAATGAATTTATTTACTTCACAAAAAGCTCTTGTGAATTATTTTCTCTTCACTTCCTTTGGAATCATCTAACATGGATACTTTCCCTTTAGTGTTATTCCTCTTGGTTATATTCCTTAAAAACCACAGGCCACAAAATACATTAAAATGAGGTATTTATCGATCTATATATTTGGAATTATACTACAAAAAACATAAAATAGGTTGCCAAAGATATTTATAACAGTTATAATTTCTGATGGTTTGGTTTAGTGGCATTATTCCTTTTATTAAAAGCAAGGAAATAAACAACCTCACCTGGTCTTCAAGGTCTAGGATTCTATTATTAACTTTAACTTAGTAAGATGCTCATTTTCAGTATTTTCTCATTATCATTGCAGCATTTTAAGCCAAAAAAAAAAATCTTCTAGTTTACTAATCTACAACTCTTGAATTATCTGAAGCTAAATTATAGAGGGACCTTGATAGTATAGTTATATATTAAATGTTGAAATCCTTTTCATTATATAAATCTAGAATTGATTGTTAAAGCCTGACAAGGATAATAAACACCCTTAATTACCAAGAAGCACTGTCTCCACAAGCTACTACTTTTTTCTTAAAGGCATTTATGTGCTTTTCCAGGCAGATGGATTTGCTCTGCCTCTTAGCCTGACATAAATTATTTTTATATCAATCTTTCAGAAAAGAGTTTGTCCTCTGAGTGATAGCTATGGGGAATATAGTACCTCTGGGAAAAGAAAATTAATTTATCTCATTATTTTCTATATCTCACTATTCCCTAAGCTGCAATACAGCTCAGAAACTTATAGTGGAAGTCTAAGCCCCAACAGTTAAGCTTCATGAACAGATATCATTAAAGAGCAAAACTCCTTAAAATAAGGTTAGCTGTTGGGAATTGAAAGCAAAGAAAAAGAATAAAAGAATCCAACTAGGAGAGATATTTAATCCAGCTTCATTATTTTCACTATGACACAATTATATCACCTTGTTATTTGGCTAGTAATTGCAAAATATAAGAAATCTCATTAGAGAAATGGGATGTACTATCTCACCTCTTAGACAGGAGGGGGTACAGTTTTCAACTGGAGAAGAAAAAGGGTCTCCATAAATCACATTAATATATAAACAAATTACTTAGTTTAAATTGGCTTACATGCTATGCCTAACTCATACATGTATCTTTTATCAGGTTAGATTTCGAATGGGATGTTTTAACTCAACAGAAATTAGTCTCTCAAAAATGCAAGCTCAGTCAAAATTAAAATAAATTGCTTTGATAATCATTGGATCATTGGATTTGGCATTCAGGTGATCTTAGCTGAGATCAGTCCTTCCAAGTGGGAAAAGTGTTACCAGAGAAGAGTGGGTAGAAGACAAAAAAGGTGGGGAGGGGAATACTAAGTATAGACCACTTGTTCTAGAAACTATGGAACTGGTGGAGGAAAGAATCAACCTCTCCCTTCTGTAGATATTATAGCATGAGCAACTTGGAAATTCTTCATGGATGTGTCCTGAACAATTTCCAGATAGGAACAAAGTTCACATTTAGAGAAGAAAACAGGTAACATGCTGAGTGATGGGATTATGACTGTGTTTGAGTCTGTTTTGTCTGAAACCCATCTGTCTCTCAATGCCCTGCTATAAGGTTGTTCACCACTTCTTTCAATGAGACGTTATCTTTCTAAGAGTTCTTTTTTTTGCCTAAGATATTTCTCTCCGGGATCCTGTCACTTGCAAAATAAAGGACTCTGATTAATAAACTTAGTGTTGGAAAGTACTTTGAACATTTAGTTCAATTTCTTGATCCCTTCCAAAATCCCTGAAAATTGATAAAACATCTCAAAAAGTAGCTGAGCTGTTTGATCAGACTTATGAACTACTGATTGCTAAGAAACAAAATAAAACAAAGAAACTACTAACTCCTTGTATTTAGTAAAAATATATCTGATCTTTTCAGCCTTAGATCTAAAAATTTCAGAATGATAGCTAATTTATACGGAATTTAAGCATTATGCATTATTCTAAGTATATCACGGCAACTGCCACACTTAAACTTTGCAGTAATCTTATGATATACACATGAAAATTTCCACTTACAAACATGAGTGTTGAGGCATAGAGAAGTTGCAAAATTGGCCCAAGTTCTCCCAACCGATCATTTGTGGAATGAGTATCTGAACATGTGGAAATGTCTCCAGAGTTCAGGGTTAATATTTATTCTAAATGGTACACATGCAAACAATATCATGTATTAAACTATGTCAAGAAAGTCAAACTTCTTGTGGCCTACAGTATTGCAGAAATAGACTCAGTATAAAAACTGTGGAATACTCAACAAAGAGAGTAATTTCTCACTTGTTTTCTGGGTGGAATTGAAGTCTTTGCAACTAAATTGGTCCCTAAATAAACTTAGACAAGTAAAATTGTTCAGTGAATTTGTTAAATTGATGGTGATTTTTCTTAGTACAGCAATCCTGAATAAACAGTTACCAGCTGTCCCTATGTTTCTTCCCAACCTTACTCAAATGCTTACCCCCCTGTCTAACCACCTTCTTCCTGAAAGGGAGGGTACATGTTCAATTCTGTAATGTAGGTGAATCCATAACCACACATTTCACATACTATTCTATTTCTCCGTGTACATTCTGATACTATTTATAGATTGGAAGCAATCTATTGTACAGTTTAGAACATATGAGAAAGATCATCTGTTATCTTTAAATGAATTTTAGTAAAGACTGAATAGATCAAGGAATCCAAACAAGACAGGAAAGTAGATGAATTAAATAAGGAAAATCAATGTGTAAAATGTTTTTACTCTATCAAGAGTCACCAGAGAAGTGATTGATCTAGAGTTTGAAGTAATTACGAGGTCATTACTTACCAATAGGAATGCAAGTTCAATACTGGGTAGAATCCTAGAGGAGTCCTGTCCTTGAAGTTAGGAAATAATGACTAGAACACAATAGTATTCAATGAGCAGCTCACTTCCTATAAATTACTTTTTTTTTCCTTCCAAGTGGAACAAAGTCTATAATCAATCTTCAGTTTAGCTTCTTATCCTAGATCAGAGGTAAATTCATTCTGAAATGACTAAATTTAGTAACATGTAAGAGAAATAACTAATTCAGAAGAAAATGAGAAACAGCATTAAAATGCTAGGAACACCACTATTAATTTCAGTTTTTGCTTCGGATTAAATTTTAAAATAGCCTGAAAAAGTTGATTGTCTAAACTGAATTGAAATATTGTTAATGAGCGTTTTTTTTCCAATTTTTTTCAGGATAGAAAGTAATTTGAGAGATTATATCATTTTCATCCCATTTTAAGTGCCACCATAAGAATTTCTGTATAGTTTTAATTTGTGCATCCTGTAAGTTTTCACTGTATTTGTAGATTGAAAAAGGCTGTTAACTCTTTCCCACAAATGCTATTTTGGTCTTTTTTCCTTCTTCTAAGCAGGAAAACTATTAGGACAGTTGAGAACGGCAGAGTCAGCTTGAAATTCACCAAGGAGTTTGGATTTATGGGCTTACAGACTAAACCAGATTTGGACATGGTTGTAGTTTATGCCCAAGAATGTTACAGATGCTTCACATACACTTAGCATTTTTGGGTTTTTCCAATTCAACAGTGTGTTTTTAAAAAACATCAGGAGACATCAGAAACAAAAGTTTATTTCTGTAAGTAGTTCTAAAGGAAACCATTCACTGAGTTGATATTAATTATTTCATTTGCTGAGAGATAATCATATGGTTCTGTGAACAATTACCACATAATTGTATTTAGGAAAACACAATGTCTAACATTCATAGGACATACTCCTCTGACTTATATCATAACCAAGGAAGGAATTTGATAATTCCTTGAAGATAATCAACCAATGTGCTATCATTACCAAATAATCAGAACAAAGGTTGGTTAAAAAAAGAACAAAACTTCCCTTAGTGAAGAAACTGTTTTACTGACCACAAAATATTGTATATAATTAAGATCACCACACTTCAAAATATTCTGAGAGCAGAGCATGTGATTTGAGGTGAAAAATGACATTTAAAAAGATTAAAGAACTGTTAGTTTCAAATAAGGAAAGCTAATGGCAGATACAGTACAGAGATAATGAGCAATGTGCAAAAAGAACACAGACCTCTAAACTTTATCATAGAACATGAAGATCACAATAATACATCTATTGTTATTAATGAAGATACATAAAATAAATATAATTTTATATAGCCAGTTTGGGCTCATGACAGTATTCCTCAGTAATAAAGTATGAAAACACTCAAAGTGCAGGATTTAAAATAAATTAATGCTTGGCATTAATTCATGCATTGAACAGGTATGTGAAGAGCAACCACTATGTTAAAAGAAGTAATTCACTAGTAATATCAGTAACATATAAAGAAGGACTTGATAAAGGACATTTTAAGAGATTTTAGCCCAGTCTCAGAAGTCAAGTAAGACCTCAAAAGGATGTTTAATTTGACACCTGCAGGATGAGCAGGAGTCAGTCGAAGGTGATTTGAGGAAAGTAACAAAGATTGCACACAGAAGAGAGTAAAGACAGCAGATAATTAAATAATAGGCTATCTAGGGCATTAAAAATGGTTGAGGGACATCACTAATAATTTGATACTTATGGATGACAATCATGACCCCTTAAATTGCTAGAGTAGCACTATCCAAGATAGAAAATTGGGTTTAATTGGCCATAAGTCTGCTGTATTGAAACCCTTTTTATGTTTTTTATCTCTGGGTATAAGGTGGGAAATTTATAAAGTTCTATTATAATATCATCCACATAATTTCTGAATATCAATGATACTAGAAATTTTTTTCACTAAAAGTAAGGGTTTCCTCTTAATAATTTTACAGAGTTTATCTTTGAAGGTGTAATAGAATCCAAGAAATGTGTGAGCTGAAGCAAACAAATTATGTTTTCTAATTTCTGCTAAGGGATCTGGCAGAGAAAAGTATGTTTTCAAATATTTTACATTAGATTTCTTGCTTTATAAAAATGAATAAATAGCTCAACATTTCATTAACTAATTATACAAAATTATTTTAAAGTCTCAACTACACTGCATAATATCCTTGTGTCAGGATATTTCCATTCCATTTGGATTCCGTTATTATATTCCATTCATTTAGAAAAAAAAAAAACTAAGTATTTTATGACATTTGAAATTTGGACATGTTAAGTGGGCTTTTCAAACATTTTCTGGGTTTATGGATCAATGCTATTTTACCCTTCAAAAATAATCTCTGGTACAATAACAACCATTTTCTGGACAAGGTTATGCAGGGGTGTTGACGAAGGAAAATAAGAGAATGAGGTATGCTGATTTAAAATGGACAGTTTCCTGGCAGCTGGTGAATAAACATTCCTTACAAAATTCAGACAGAGCTTGGAAGTAAGACAAATTTCAATTGTATGGAGTAACTTCTATAATAATGGTAGACAGAAATTTAACACAGAAAAAGGTATAAACTCAATATTCTAAACATGATTACAAAATTGTAACACTAATGATGCACAGGTATAATGCACTAGGAGATGAAGCATTTACTTGTAACACATGTTGTTTCTGATACTGCATTTAAATATTCAAAAGATGTGTTTTGAAATGTACAAAGTTTGGACCAAAAAGTAAGTATGGAATTTGAAGTGGGGAAGAACAAAAACCATTTTCCAAAAAATAACCTCAATTTTGATTATTGTTAAATATTAAATGTCAAGAAGCAGTGAATCACACTGGGTAAGAGGGCAGATTTCACAACCATAATGCTTGGATTCTCTACCTCTTCCTCTACTATTTTCTAGTGAGATCATCTTGAGCAAGAAATAATCTTTATATGACTTTTCTCATCTGTAAAATGGAGCTAATAGTATTTACCTCAATAAGTTTTGAAATTTAATGAGCTAATACGTGCCAAGTGCTTAAAATACTTCCTGACCTAGTGTATGTTCGATCAATGACTCTTAGTTCTATTATTAATACCTAGGAGAGGTGATGTATAAATGACATTATATAAAGTTAACATAGCATTAATAATGCATCAATAATATACATTTTGTTTTTAAAACAAGAAAATGGAAGCAAGAACACAAGAAAATCTTGACAACAGAACCATTGAGAGTTACATTACATAATTGTTTTCCAGGAGAAAAATGTGAAACCCATCAACTAAACCATTTAAAATTGCTAAAACAGCACTGTACAAATCACTGGAGCATATATTTTAAGGAACAACCCAATAACGGCAAGATGGTGACCAGTGGCCTCTTATAGCATTTACATTTTGTTCTATTGTTCTTTGATAAGTCAGGGGAAAAAATTTTACTACAGGATTTTAAATTTGTTATTTAAACCATTATAATATGTATGTTAAACTGCATTCTAAACTGCAACTTCAAAATAAAATGAAAACAATAAATTATAATACTGTTTTCTTTCTCAAATTTATACATTTAACTCACCCCAAAATAATGCCCCCCCTTTTTAGCAGAAATTCTGGAATGCTGATACCAGAAGTTTCTTTGACAATTATGATAGGAAAAAAAAAAAAAAGTTACAGGTGAAAAAGCAGTTGGTTTTTGTTGTTTTTTTATAATTCTTTAAAGTTGTTTTCCCCAACTTCCCTCAGCCATCTCTTATACTTCATTATGACAATATTAAGATTTTCACCTTGAAATCTATTTCAACAAATTATTTTCCATTCCCATGGCAGGTAATGATCAGTTCATGTTAAAAAAAAAAAAAATTACCATTTTACCATGAAAATGCATTTTTAGCTCTTACCAAAATCACTTGCTTTTAAACACACTTAAGCTTAGTAAGGACAATAAAACATTTACTCACCTTTTCCTCCATAAAAATGTGTTTTAAAGGGCCTGTTGATGTTACTCAGAACTTAACTACAATATTTTTCTTTATAGTGTAAATTTGCAATACCTTAATGCAAGACATATCCAGAGGCTGAAAGATGTTAAAGAGTCCTAAGTGTAGCTATCAGTACACATCAATTAATTTATTTAACACATAACTGAAGATCTCTACTGCTAGAGAATGTGAGGGACAGAAAAAATACTGCCTGCTCTCTATGAATTAACAGTATTTTCGAGAATTAAAAAATATGAACACAAGCATGATAGAAAGACTTGAATATGACAAACACGGTAAGAGAAGTATTTTTATAATATACAAGCGATTAAAGATGCTCTTCCAGGTGGAAGACTGTGTCAAGATTTAAGGAGATTACAATTGCAGACATGAACACTGAAGGATAAACAACACTAAAAACCAAATTATAGAGGTGAGACCATTTCTAATTGTGGTAATGGCTTATGAAGAAACAGGAAAGTGAAGCTCATGTGGACAATGAAAGCACAAGTTAACTGGAGCACATGGGATGAAACTGGAAGAAATACATCAACAAAATTAGGATGAAATTAGATTTCTGACTACCTGAATTACCAAGGAAACATACCTGGAGTTGTTCAGAAAGAAGCTTGAAATGATGGTAAACATGATATAAACCAAAAGAGAGTAAGCCAAGTCAAAATTAAGTATTTAGAATTTTACAAGAAAAAAAGCAGAGTTATAGAATTTCTCTGGTAAAAATTAGTGTAAGATTAGGAAAGAAAGGGAACATCCATATCATATACTACTGGAGATAAAGTTTCTTTTGGAGATCAGCAGGATATTAATATATTACCACTAGATAATGTGCTTTTTACAGTGTTTCCCAAAATATTATCCATTCCTTTCAAATGCTATCTAATGTACTATGCTAACATGAAAACTGGGTTGCTGAGGAAAAAATAATAATCTTTTCTTAATGTAATGAGAAGAATTTAGGTATTCTGATACTCAACTTGATCACTGTGATGGTTAATTTAATGTGTCAACTTGACTGGGCCAGCAGGTGTCTGAATATTTGGTCAAATATTATTTTGTGTGTTTCTGTGAGAGTCTTTTGGATGAGATTAAGATTTGAATCAACAGACTGAGGAAAGCAGATTCCTCTCCCTCACCCAGCCTGAACAGCAAAAAAGACTGACCCTCCTATAAGAGGGAACTCCTCCTGGATAACAGTCTTGAGCTGGAACATGGACATATATCTATCCTGCCTTCATCTCTAACTAAATCATCAGCTCTTCCTGAATCTGGAGCGTGCTGCTGGCTCTCAGACTGGAACTACATCATCAGCTCCTTATGGTTCTCAGACCTTGGGATTCTGATTGGAACTACACCATCAGCTTTCCTGGGACTCCAGCTTGCTGACTGTAGATCTGGAAATTTCTCAGCCCACATAACTGCATGAATCAATATCCTATTAATTATTTTTCTCTGGATAAACAATACAACAGTAGTGTAAGGGCAAATACTGATTAAAAATAAGAGTTTGAGATCTCTCTGTTGAAAGTAAGGAAAAAGAATTCTCCCCCTAACCTTTTCTTAGACCATTTACTTAAGAAAACTTTAAGTTCTTTCTGTCTCTATAAAATATATGTAAATTTTTTTAAAAGGTAAATAAGGCTCCTGCAGGGTTGGCCCAGGAATGTTGTTCTCAAGGACCTGGGGACTATCTCTTTGAAATGTAATCATCAAGGAAGATAGCTCTGTTATCTCCCAGCTTATGGAATGGTAGGAGCCTAACTTCCATGGGTACATCCCACCAAGTTGCTAAATCATCTCCTGATCTTAAGATAAAGGTTTATTTTTCCTTTGGATAAAGCCAATTAAATACAGATGGCCACCTCAATTACCAAATGTATCCATGACACAGTACATGTGACAAATGGTGCTGTCAAGTCCTATTACTTGAGAACTAGTTATTGTTCATCTCCAGAACATGTAAGTAATGGGGTGTACATGTCTGGGTATATAAAAGGGTAAGATTTCTTTCTGTCTTGCAGTCTTTTAGTGGATTGCTTGAGATGTGCATCGCATTCTGGCCTAATGTCTATTCAATAATTAAGCAGTTTTATTTATATTCCACCTCTGTGTAAGGGTTTTCTGAGTACCCAGAACATTTTGTTTTTAATTAAATTTCCCCCCAAAGTAACATGGTTTTGGGACTGGTAGAAAGATATATCCAAATGGAATGGCTCTGGTTGATCTGACTACATTTAATTATGTTGCAAGTGGTAGCAAAGAAAACAAGATTGAATTCTTAGGAGATTGAGGATTTCAGGTATAAAAAAGACTGGGATATAGTTCAAAAGGATTACTAATCAAAAAGAAAGAGTAATAACTGTTTTCACCGAAATACTGCTTTAATGGTGCTGTTTTCTGAATCTTGCCTCTTGATGTGGAAAACATTTCATAGTCTGTTGTGGTCATTTAAAGACTGGTATTGTACAAGGGTGTTTCAAACAACAAAATCCTATTAAAAAACATCTCACTGATATGAGGAATTTTTTTTTTTTTTAAAGATCTTTTTTATTTATTTGACAGAGAGATACAGCGAGAGAGGGAACACAAGCAGCGGGAGTGGGAGAGGGAGAAGCAGGCTCCCCACGGAGCAGGGAGCCCGATGCGGGGCTCGATCCCAGGACCCTGAGATCAATGCCTGAGCCGAAGGCAGACGCTTAACAACTGAGCCACCCAGGCGCCCCAATATGAGGAATTCTTAATCTCAGGAAACAAACTGAGGGTTGCTGGAGTTGTGGGGGGTGGGAGGGATGGGGTGGCTGGGTGATAGAACTGGGGAGGGTATGTGCTATGGTGAGCGCTGTGAATTGTGTAAGACTGTTGAATCACAGACCTATATCTCTGAAACAAATAATACATTATATGTTAAAAAAAAAAAAAAAAAGATAGGAAGGGTAAAACGAAGGGGGGGAAATTGAGGGGGAGATGAACCACGAGAGACTATGGACTCTGAGAAACAAACTGAGGGTTCTAGAGGGGAGGGGAGTGGGGAGATGGGTTAGCCTGGTGATGGGTGTTAAAGAGGGCATGTATGAATCATGGAACACTACATCAAAAACTAATGATGTAATGTATGGTGATTAACATAATAAAATTTTAAAAAATGGATTAAAAAACACGTATCAAGGAAAAGTCTTGAGAAAAACTGAAAACAGACTAGGTGAAGACATTTTATAGTTTAGCTCAACAGCAAAAACTTATTGAAGAAATCTGGTATCTAACAGTGCTAGGAACATATTTTACGCTAAAATCTTTCTCTTGCAACCAAAATATGCCTTGGCAACTCCATTCTGAGATACAAAGTAAAGCAATAATGGGGAAGTTGGAATGATTCAAACATGCATTGTAACATTAATATATTTTCATGTTCAAAGTAATGAAGACATCTAGTTAGAATGAGGGTAGATGAGTAATGATAGAACAGGCCATTAGCTATATATGAGCTGGAGGCAAGGTGACAGTAAACAGTGGTTTGTGGTTTCCCACCTCCTGGGGCTATGAGACCAAGAATGGTAGGTGCAGAGCCTGTGCTCTCCTTTCCAGCTTGTGTCCTACAATAGCCTATAGCTTCATTATAATATATTTGCATGCAGTTTCAACCCACCCCTAACCTCTGAGGGAAAATGGCCATGAGGGTTCTGGCAAGAACCTTATAAGGTCAAAAACTACCCCTCCAACCGGTAGGAGGAGTCCCTTACAGCGTTGGAAACAACCTCAGTTGGAGATGGCCCTAGGTATGACCCATAACGTATGCAAACATAAAAAGAAGAGACACCCCTAACCCTCATGCAGTTGCCACCTCTGGGCCTGCCCGTTCTTCTATCTTGAGAGTGTATGGTCCTTAATGAACTGCTTTGTGCTTTCCTTCTGGATGTCTTTATTCGAGCATGGATGCTCACGTAAATCTTCCGTGGGGAGTACCAGAACCGAGACATCCACTGACACAATGCAAGTGTACACTGTTAACAGTGAAAAATTATGTCAGATTTCTTCAAAATAACATGTCCAATTAAATTTTCGATGATAAAAAGACTGGTTGATGAAAAATAACGGTCAATTCCATTAAACCATCCAACAATTCTTCAGGAGAGTGAAAGTTTAACATATTTTTACAAACTAGTAAATCATGTTCTTTTCTAGTTACATAGTGAATCAATGTATTTTTCATATTTGAATTTGATCTTAGGACATTATCTTTATATTTTATTTGTGAAAGCAAAATATTTTAAGAGCTCAATAGTCAATTAAGTAAATATGCATATGCCCTAAATACTATATGTGAAGATTAACTCTTTCTCAGTTAAACAATGAAACAAAAATAATGTCTCCTAGAAACATGAAAATGAAATTGAGTTCTCTCTCAGCAACATTATCTGTACATCTAAGAGTCAGTAATCCAACTCCAAATATTCACAAACTAGCTAGAGCTTATATTTACTTTTTTTTTTAAGATTTTATTTATTTATTTGACAGAGGGAGACACAGTGAGAGAGGGGACACAAACGGGGTGAGTGGGAGAGGGCAAATAGGCTTCCCGCGGAGCAGGGAGCCCAATGCAGGGCTCGATCCCAGGACCCTGGGATCATGACCTGAGCGGAAGGCAGATGCTTAACAGCTGACCCACCCAGGCGCCCCTTATATTTACATATTTTTAACAACTCAGGAAAATACATCACAGTCTGTAATTCACTTCAAGAATATAATCTAAGCAAGATATTAAAAAAAAAAAAAAAGGAAAAAAGAGGATATCAGGTTACCCAGTCTTTGAACAATAAAGGCATATTTGATATCTTTAGTTTCATTTGGGATCTATTTATAGTTCCAAGAAAATCTGGCTCACTCTACACCCTGAAATACGCTAGGCTACAGTTTTTCTAAGATATTTCTACACAAAAAGAACTTGAATTTACAAAATCACTACACTATCGCAATAATTTTGGCTGTGGGCTTACTTAGGGCGAAGAAAAATGGGAATTATTTTAACTGGCGATTTTAATTTAGAATATGGAGCATGACAAGAAATTAGTGATGATCTGAGTACAAAGGAAAAGATTTCAGGGACTGCATCAAGTGTTCAGATGCACAGAAAGAATAAAGTACTTTCTACATCAGAGTGGGTACGTGAGTAAGCCCAAATAACCACATATCTCATATATGCAGGGTGCTATCCATTCTGATACATAAAATGAAGAAAAAAAAAAAAAGGTTTGCTTTATTTTGGCTTTTCAAATGGGCTACTTTCGTTTCTTATTTATCATAAAGATTGTCAATATATGTTTTTCTCATAGTCCAATCCAACATTTCCAAAAAGTGACATTTATGTTGGCAGTGGTAGTTCTTATATTGCCGATTGGGTTGTTGCTATTCTTGCTCTTTAATCAAGGCCCTAGGATATTTTTCTGGGTTAAGCTCCAATTATTTTGTTATTTCTGGAAAGGTGCTCACTCTCTCTTTACATTGCTCTTCAAGCCATGCATTGTAAAAAGAAAGGCCATAACAAGAGAGCATATTCTCCTCTTACCTTGCTTTGAAGATTGCCTACGACTGAAGATAACGTGGGTTTATAGCATTTAAAATAACGCTGGCTTTAAAATACATATTGTAGTCTGCTGGCTATTAGCAAATACGTGAAACTGTATTTTCTCACTTATACTTTTCTGATGGACTTCAATTTGCTAACCAAACGTACATTATAAAGTGGGAGAAAACTGTGTACTTATTTAAGCTGTGTATTCACCTCGAGGCTTTCGTGAAGCCTCAACGGCGCTATCGTGCTGTTTTTAGACCTAGAGGTCCCCATTATTTTCTCCTTTGGAAATAATCCTAATTCAACCAGACGGTAAGGTTTCCGGCTGCCTGTGCACAGTTCCTGGGTCCTGTTCGATCCCCATGAAGGCGCTTACCAGGTACATGCGCTCGGCCACAAACCCAAATGCTGTGTGCGCCCCACTAGGTTTCACTGTGAAAAATCTGGAGTCTCTCATATCCCAGTTTTCCACCCAGAAGGCTTAAGACAAGAAAACCCCAATGAGCTCAGACTCAGAAATCAGGGGAGCTCAAGTGGAGAAAAGCTTACCGAGCTCTCAGCGGGCGCGAAGCAGCGGCGGAGGGTTTAGCAGCTTCACCCGAATTTAGGAGCCAAATGCTGCTCTCGTCTTGTCGTCAGACTATTTAGTAACGACTTTGACACCGTTATTCCAGGTAAAACGACCCACGGGTCGGAGGAACCCAGAGCTGCCCAGCACCACAGACTCTTCTGGAGAAAGTTGGCCCGGAGCAGCTTGAGACTAAGCGGGGGAGGAAGCAAAGCATGATTGGCTGGGAGGCGGAGGATTTCCTTATAGGGCGAGCCGGGCCTGCTTTCTCGGGTAGGCGGAAGGAGCTAAAGCTGAGTTCAAGGATTAAGTGGTGGACGTTCGGCTTCTTTGACAGGCGCTTCCGATGAATGCAGCCTGGCAGATGTAGAACGGCGGGCCAGTGGGGAGACCTCCGTTTTGTGGGTCCTGCTGTAGGAATTAACTTTATCAAAACATAAACTAATTCAATGTTAAGTTGAACATAAGTCAAATCGAAGAACAAACTATAATGTAAATTAATCAATTTACATCAAAATAATGTTTTTCAACTCTTTCATATTTTTTGAACCAAATATTTAAGTTCTTGTTTTCCAGATATTTATTTTAGGTGAGGTTACAAAATACATTTTAATAGTCATAAATATTTTTCCTTTTTTAAACGTTTTATTTTTTTTGACAGAGAGTGAGCATAAGCAGGGGGAGCAGCAGGCAGGGGGAGCAGCAGGCAGAGGGGGAGGGAGAAGCAGGCTCATGGCTGAGCAAGGACCCTGATGGAGGACTGGATCCCAGGACCTTGGGATTATGACCTGAGCCAAAAGTACACACTTAACAGGCTGAGCTACCCAGGTGCCCCCAAAATATTATTAATTAATAAAGATATTATTTTTATTAATCTGTAATCCTTTCTCAAATATTCCACTTACAACTTTCAATATATTATCAAAGATTAAGTGTTGGGAACTGAAACAAACATACTTTTCTGTTTCTGGGCTAATCAATACTGGAACCACATAAAAATAACATAGCAACTTGCTTCAGGAAATATTTGCTACTGAAAGATAAACCTTTGAACAAATTAAAATAGCAACGTACGAAAACTAACACCTTACTCATGAATCATTTAAAAACCCTTGTTTCGGGGCGCCTGAGTGGCTCAGTCGGTTAAGCGTCTGCCTTCTGCTCAGGTCATGATCCCAGAGCCCTGGGATGGAGCTCCGCATCTGGCTGCTGGCTCAGCGGGAAGCCTGCTTCTCCCTCTGCCTGCTGCTCTGCCTATCTGTGCTCTCTATCTCTCTGTCAAATAAATAAATAAAAAATCTTAAAAAAAAAAAACAAAACCCTTGTTTCACTTTGTCCAGGAAACCAAACCTTAATATTGTAGACTGTACACATTCTCAACCAATTTTCCTCTTTGAAAGATTCTTTTAAAGTCACCCTGTCTAGGTCCTAAAATTGTGTAACTGTTCTCTCTAGATTTCTACCTTTCATGCCCATACTAAGGTTCTGTCAATGTGGCATTCTCCCTTAATGTGAAAGTCTAGTGAACTTAAATTTGTGTAATCAATAGGTATTTTGTGAGGACTTTCAGGGGAGTGGGCATTTGGTAATAAGTTTTTCTTAAAATAAATTAAGTGGTTTTATTTAAACTAACTCTCCCACAAATATGTAAATATAAAACAACTTACCTGAAGCCTCTGGAGAGTGACCAAAAGTCAACAGAATCTGGAAGGGTTCAACGCTTGAAAGAAGAGAACAGTTATGGGTGAGTTTCCCATTTTTATGACTTTTGGAATGAAGAGGGTCCCTACTCTACACCACGTAGAGCTGTAAAACTGATACAGATAATCCTCATTTTACCAACCTGATGAACCAGCAGATGCATTTCAGAATATTTACAATACATTAAGTGTGGAGAGGAATCTTGGAAAGGAGACCTGAGAGAGACAAGGCACCAAATTCTGTATATAATCTCTTCCTAATCTCTGTAATATGAATATTCAGGACAGATGATAAACATCTCCAACTAAGTCTGTAAGACTGAACTGAAAATTCATGTGCTTCCCACAGCAGCAGACACAGAGATGTTAGTTGGGGCAAGTAAACTGCTTGATAAAACAATAACAAAAATTAATGTTTCTTTAGGGAAACAACACAATTCAGATTGTCTTCCATGTGTAGTTCATAATTCCGAGATACAAACCAAAATTATTCTACATAAGAAAAGAAAAATGTTACCCATAAGAAGGAGAAATGGCAACTAATGGAAACTGACCTTGAGATGACCCAGATTTTGAAATCAGCAAAGATTTTTAAGTTATTATCACAATGCTCAAGAACATAACATATACTGGTTGTAAATGAAGATGTAGGAATTTCAATGAGGAATAGAAAATAAAGGGGGGGGGGGACAGCAAATAGAATGAGGAACCGAAAAGAAAAAAAAAATAACAGAACAAAAGATCAAATGGAAAAAAGATTTAAAATATGAGTGGAATCTCATGGCCAAGTGGAATAATACCAAGTGTTCATATACATGCAATTGGAGTTGCAGAAAGCAAGAGGGAAAATGTGGCAGAAAGAAAAATACTTTAAGAAATAAATAATAACTGGCGCCTGAGTGGCTCAGTTGGTTAAGCGACTGCCTTCGGCTCGGGTCATGATCCTGGAGTCCCTGGATCGAGTCCCGCATCGGGCTCCCTGCTCGGCAGGGAGCCTGCTTCTCCCTCTGACCCTCCCCCCTCTCATGTGCTCTCTGTCTCTCTCAATCTCTCAGTCTCAAATAAATAAATAAAATCTTTAAAAAAAAAAAAAAAAAGAAAGAAATAATAACTGAAAATTTCCCACAGTTGGTAAAAGCCATAAATTTATAGATTCGAGAATCTCAGTGAACCCTGAGCGGGATGAACAAAATAACCTAGGAACAGAGCACATAGCTACAACTTAAAAATGAAAATAAAAGGGCCATTCATACAGATCAGTGTGTTTCAAACTACCAATTTCTCACCAAAAACAAGAGAAACCAGAAGACCCTGCACCCATACTTTAATGTGCTGGGTGGGGGAAAAAATATTGCCAACTCAGGGTTTCATATCTTGAATTATTATCTCTCCCTAGTTCTCCCAGATATCTAACACTTTCTAAATCTTTATGCCTTTCAAATAATGCCCCTGCCTCATATAAAATTTAAAATATATCTGGCATTTAGTCTTAAACCAGTCATTTGTTATTAAGCTAACTGAGTGAGATAAAACAGGCAGGTTTGGAATTATCTGTCAGCGGTGGTGTTTGCAACTTGCCACACCTCAGCAAGTCTCTCCCTCATGCGCTTGTGCATTGGCCCCAACAATCAAACAGAAATGTGTACAGCTTGTTAAAGCAAGTCTTCACGTATCTATTTACTGTAAAAGACTGACATGGAACAAAAGGGCATTATGATAATAACTAGAAATTTTCTTATTTTTTTCTAGAACATTATGACCATCAAGATAAAAGAGTGAAGCAGGAGTAAGTTACATTTTTTCATAGAAGGTAACAAAAAGTTAACTGATACCAATATTGATACCAGTACTTGGTTTTCAAATTTGAGTTTACTAATAGTATAATGTTCAGAGAGTAAAAGACTGACAAATAAGTGTTTGTCATAAAAAAATGCCTTGGTTCTTTGCTTTCTGTGAGATGATTAAATTAAAACATACAACTGCACTCGGATTGAAGTTAACTATATCAATAAATAGAATACTGGGCAAAAAATATAAAGTTAAGCTGTTAGGACACATCTAATTTGATAACCATTGTTCATGTGCGGTGATATAAATATTACTTATGGGACACTATTTAGGATATATTTTATCAATAGAAGCCATTTTTTTCTTTCTTTTTTATAACAACCCTTAACACGAGACCTCCCCTCTTAAATTTTGAAGTACAGGATACCATATTGTTAACTATAAGCACTATGTTGTCAGATCTCTAGAACTTACTTATCATAACGGAAACTATATCCATTGAATAACAGCTCCCCTTTTCCTTCATGTCTCAGCTGTGGGCAACCATTATTTTACACTTTGCTTCTATGAGGTTGACTATTTTAGATACCACATATAAACGGAATCATTGTTCTTCTGGGACTGGCTTATTTCATTTAGCATACCGCTTTTCAGGTTCATACATGTTGTTGCAAGTGGCAGGATTTCCTTCCTTTTTTAAGGCTGAACAAATGCCATTCTATGTATGTACCACACTTCCATTACCTGTTATCTCCGTTGATGGACCCTTAGGTTGTTTCCATATCTTGGCTATTGTGACTAGTGCTGCAAGGAAAATGGGAATACAGATATTTCTTCGAGATCCTGATTTCAATTCCTTTGGATATATACCCATAAGAGTGATTGCTGGATATGGTAGTTCTATTTGTAATTTTTTAAGGAATCCCCATACTGTTTTTAATAATGGCTGCACCATTCTACATTCAATGTGAGGTGAGGTCTCATTAAAGTTTTGATTTACGGGAGGGCACCTGGGTGGCTCAGTTGGTTAAGTGACTGCCTTCGGCTCAGGTCATGATCCTGGAGTCCCGGGATCGAGTCCCACATCAGGCTCCCTGCTCCGCGGGGAGTCTGCTTCTCCCTCTGACCCTCCCCCCCCCTCACGCTCTCTCTCGTTCTCTCTCTCAAATAAATAAATAAAATCTTTAAAAAAAAATAAAAAAATAAAGTTTTGATTTGCAATTCTCTGATAATTAATGGTGTTGAGCATCTTTTCCTATACCTGTTATCCATTTGTATGGCTTCTTTAGAGAAATATGTATTCAAGTCCTTTGCCCATTTTCAATCAGGTCATTTTATTTAATTTTATTTATTTTTGCTATTGAGTTATATAAGTTCCTTATATATTTTGGAAATTAAACACTTATCAGATATATGGTTTGAAAATATTCTTCCTCACCCCATCCCAGGTTGTCTTTTCGTCCTGTTGATTGTTTCTGTTTTCTGTGCAGAAGTTTCTTAGTTTGAGATAGTCTCACTTCCTTTTAATTTTGTTGACTGTGCTTTGGGTGTCATATCCAAGAAATCATTGCCAAGATCAATGTCAAGAAACCCTTCTCTTACGTTTTCCTCTAGAGCTTTTACTGTTTCGGGTCTCACAGACAAATGTGTTTAATCCATTTTGGGTTGATTTTTGTGTATATTGTAAGGTAAGTGTACAATTTTATTTTTTGCATATGGATTTCCTATTTACCCACACTATTTGTTGTAAAGACTATCCTTTCTCCACTGCATATTCTATTATCTTGTTTGCAGTGGTGGTATCACAAGTGTTTGCATATGTCCATCACATTGGACACATTGAATATGTACAATTATTTGTATGTCGATGATACCTCGATAAAGCTGTTAAAAACAATAAAAACAAAAAAGCCATTTCTTACTCTTTAAACACACACCTATTCCAAACACACTTTTATATTTTTGAATAGGGAAAACAAAATTTAATGTCAGAGTGTGTGGCACTGAGTACACATCACAGAAAATAAACTAGAGGAAATTAGAGAAAGGATACAATCTTTGCAAAACTTTCCCTAAGTTTACTGTCAAATTTTACTATCTGCTATATAAATAGCAGCCATCTCCTTGCACTACAACCCTGTCACATCTCATAAACCTGGATGAGTGAACTGAGTAGATGGGAAACCTCCAAGGGAACATCCATTACCGCAGTAAGTGGGATCAGTGATTCAGGAGAGTTCACTCATAAATACTTTCCCAAAGTCCCAACTTTGTGTAGGTAGGAACCAAGCCACTGACGGTGCTATTAAATGAGTTCTTCTCTCTATTTTTAGTACTTAAAGCTGCTCTGAGATATTTCTCAGTATAACTGTAAACATAATAGTTTCTTGGCTAAATTCCAGTCCAGAAAATCACACAGCAACCCTCTAAATCCTCTCTGATCTTGAAAGTGTATACACAATGCGGAAGGCTGTTTCTCTTAATGCTGGCCAGTAATTCAACCTCTGCTCTGACACTGGGGCCATACGGGCTACGGAATTCAGAACAAACATGGGTTCTGATGCCAGACATCTAAATTAAAATGTAAAAATGATGGGACGCCTGGGTGGCTCAGTCAGTTAAGCATTTGCCTTCGGCTCAGGTCATGATCTCAGGGTCCTGGGATCGAACCCCGCATCGGGGTCCCTGCTCCGCGGGGAGCCTGCTTCTCCCTCTCCCACTGCCCCTGCTTGTGTTCCTGCTCTCGCTATCTCTCTCTGTCAAATAAATAAATAAAATCTTTAAAAAAATGTAAAAATGAAAATAAAACTGTGTGGGATTTAGGATGCTGTTCCTCTAGCTGGGCAGGTGGAAAGGAGAAGGAAGTCAACAAACAGCAACAATCAGATGTTAGGCATTAACCCAAGAACAACACATGTTAATGAACACAGATTTAAATTTGGGTTCGCAAACTCAGCTAAGACAGTGGTAAGGTAAGTAACCCACAAGTGTGAATTAGGCCAGGTAAATGGGGGTGGATTGGACTGAGGAGCCTAATAGATCACGTCCAGGTAAACGTGTTCAGATTTATTTTATATTTAACATTTTGCTGGCCAAAAAAAACAGGCCTACAGCTGATTCTGACACAGGAGCCACCAGTTTTAAAAACCACTTTAACTGCTTTAACTGCTTTAACTACATGTCCTTAAGTAAAACTATAAAATTTGCGGTTTTGTTCCCTTGTAATTTCTCACTCCTCTTTCTATTCATGTTAACTACCATGTGAATGTCTTCTTCTCCGTGTAAGTTCATCTAATAAAAGCAATGATTGGGGCACCTGGGTGACTCAATCGGTTAAGTGTCTGCCTTTGGCTCAGGTCATGATCCCTGGGTCCTGGGATTGAGCCCTGCATCAGGCTCCTTGCTCAGCGGGAAGCCTGCTTCTCCCTCTCCCACTCCCCCTGCTTGTGCTCTCTTTCTCTCTGTCAAATAAATAAATAAAATCTTAAAAAAAAAAGCAATGATAACTAACACTATACACCAGTCACTAATTTAATCTTCACAATGATGCCATAAGGATACTTGTTTTCCCTCATTCTCCATAAAAGGAAACAGGAAGATTAAATCTAATAACTTGTCCACAATCGAGTAACTACTAATTGGCAGGGCTTGGATTGGCTCAAGATATAATGAGATTCTAAGAGATATATATGTGTGTGTGTGTGTGTGTGTATGACTACATATTTTGTTGTTGTTGTTTTTATTATGTTATGTTAACCACCATACATTACATCGTTAGTTTTTGATGTAGTGTTCCATGATTCATTGTTTGCATATAACAACCAGGGCTCCATTCAATACGTGCCCTCTTTAATACCCATCACCGGGCTAACCCATCCCCCCACCCCCTCCCCTCTAGAACCCTCAGTTTGTTTCTCAGAGTCCATAGTCTCCCATGGTTCATCTCCCCCTCCGATTGTGTTAAGACTGTTGAATCACAGACCTGTACCTCTGAAACAAATAATACATTATATGTTTTTTTTTAAGATTTTATTTATTTATTTGAGAGAGAGAGAATGAGAGACAGAGAGCATGAGAGGGAGGAGGGTCAGAGGGAGAAGCGGACTCCCTGCCGAGCAGGGAGCCCGATGCAGGACTCGATCCCGGGACTCCAGGATCATGACCTGAGCCGAAGGCAGTCACTCAACCAACCGAGCCACCCAGGCGCCCATAATACATTATATGTTAAAAAAAAAAAAAAAAAAGAATGGAGGGGGTATTCATTTTGTTTCGAGAAAAAGGAGCTACAGCGCCTATGCTGAAAGCACTCCGTTAACC
The DNA here is from genome assembly GCF_011800145.1 of Mirounga leonina. Lineage (NCBI taxonomy): Eukaryota > Metazoa > Chordata > Mammalia > Carnivora > Phocidae > Mirounga > Mirounga leonina. Next base: position 42,555,919 of record NW_023270316.1, read on the forward strand.
CTTCAAAAAAAAATGTAACGGATTATATAAAAAAGGGAAAGGGGAGGGGTGCCTGGGTGGCTCAGTCATTAGAATATCCAACTCTTGCTTTCAGCTCAGGATCTCAGGGTCCTGGGATCAAGCCCAGCGGGGAGTCTGCTTGAGATTCTCTCTCTCCCTCCCTCTCTGCCCCTCCCCCTGCTTGTATACTCTCTCTCTCTCAAATAAAATCTTAAAAAAAAAAAAAAAGAAGGGGGAAAGTCCATCTTATTGAAAAATACTGGGCAAAAGATTTGATTTAGACAAAACTCTATTCAAATTGCTATCTGTGTGAGCTTTTCTACGTTCCTTAAATATTTTAAACATAAATTTGCTTGGCAGAGTTCAGCAGCCCTAATTGGTCTGCAACACTTATGGTGAAATATAATGACAGGTCTCAATATTATAAATAAATGTGAAACCTGTTCTCCTGTTGCAATACAATGATTTATAAGAAATATGTATTTGGTTATTCAGATGAACAAATATATATTTCTCAGATATATTTGGTTTTCACACACAGTTCCTAGAAACATTTCAGAGCCAGAAGGGGTGTTAAATGGCTGTCTTGTTATTAATGAAGGTGATTTTTGGACCCCACCCAAGGGTGGGGCTGGTTGCTAGGACAACCAAACAGGTGATTAGAGGGTTGGAACTTTCAGTGCCATTCCCCTACCTTTGGGGAGGGGTGAGAGGCTAGATGTTGAATCAGCCAATGGCTTAGTAAATTGTGACTACCTAATGAAGCCTCCATAAAAACTGAAGAGGGCAATTTTTTGGTCCCTTTTCGGACAACTTCCAGAACGCACCAGGTGCCGCAGAGCCAGGCCCCAAGCTCCAGGAAGACAGACGCTCCTTTGTTCAGGACCTGCCCTATATATCTCTTCATCTGGCTGTTGGTTCATGTCCTTTAATAAACTGGTAAACCTAAGTGTTTTCCTGAGTTCTATGAGCTGCTCCAGCAAAACTATCCAGTCTCTGAACTGTAACTGCTTGGTCAGAAGCACAGGTAAGAGCCTCTGGCTTGGGGCTGGCATCTGAAGTGGGGGGCAGGGAGCAGACTTGCAGGACTGAACCCTTAACTTGTGGAATCTGACACTATTCCCTGGTAGATAGTGTCAAAATCGAGTTGGCACCATCAGGGTGTCTGAGAATTGCTTCAGGTTGTATGTGGGGGATCTCGATACTTCATGTCAAAATTGGGTTCAGGAACCCTAAAAAAGTACCCACCTACCAAAATGGTAGGGATTCCCATAGTAGTTCATTGTTGGTTCAGAGCAGATGACACCCACTGGACATCCATCTCCTAAGTCACAAAGATGTCTGGTGCCTCAAACTATAGGTTTCACATTTGTGATTTGTTCTTCTTTCCATGGAAACCTCTGCAGTATTGCCTCTTCTCTGCTGGATGCTCTTCCCTGTTCCTGTGATGTTTCTCATCTGCCCACTCTTCTCTCAATAGGACAAGGCTTTTATATCAGAACTTCTGAGTGAAGACTCCATTCTGTCTACGGTAAGATTAACCCTGGTTTTCTCTTGGGTCAGGCCCCAGGGTAACCAGCCCAACTGGTATCAGCCAGTATTCAGCCATTCATTTTCGATATCCTTCTACCTAAGAGTAACTGTATCCCATTTCCTCCTTGTCTTTGTCCAGAGAATATATAGGCATTCTTTCTCTTTCTAACACAAACACTTTTTGGTCTATCAAGAGAAGTGCTTACACTTTGGAATCTAGAAAGCACCTGTTGATTTCTCAGAAATTAGAGGAATCAAAACTTTAGGCACACAAAACTCTGTCTACCTTCCAGAAAGAGGGAAAAATATGTTTCATTTTAATACCTACTCATTTTAATACAGGTATGATTGATGAAGTACATATGATTTAGAAAGTACAGCATATTATATTATTAGTTATCAGTGCTAAACATGAATAAAATAAATTCCTATAGTAACAAAGCCAAAACAAAATAAACTAGAATGCAAATTGAGTCTCCAGTAAGTCACCTGCCATCCCAGATGTTGGCTCGATATTCTACTGCATACAAACTGAGATAATAGGGCATATTTCATATATTTGTTTGAAAAGTCAATTAAATGATGTAATATATTGATTGGGTAACATAGTTAAAGCACTTCATGTCACATAATGGTACTTGGTAAATGGTAGCTATTACTGCTACACAAACATAGTTTTGGAAAAAGGTAAAAGAGCCTAGAGATAAATTAATTCTTGAGGAAGGAGGGTAAGTGATAAATTTTCAACTAAGGAACTATTTTACAAGAATAATATTTTTAAGATAATCTTTTTTGCTGTCCTAAACAATGTGGCCAATCTATTGTTACATTTATACCATATCAAAATGCATTTTGAAATTGGTATCTGAAATTAGGTATTCATGACTTTTTATTATTATTTTTTAAGATTTTATTTATTTGAGAGAGAGAGAGCAGCAAGAGAAAGCATGTGCACACGAGTTGGGGGTGGGCAGAGGGAGAAGCAGACTCCCCACTGAGCCAGGAGCCCTACTTGGGGCTCAATCCCAGGACCCTGAAATCATGACCTGAGCCAAAGGCAGACGCTTAACCGACTAAGCCATCCAGGCACCCTGGTGTTCATGATTTTTTAATTCCTGCTTTATGATTTATTAACTATATAATTTTGGCAAAAAATTTAAGCTTTTCTTAATTGTAAAATGATAATAATGAAATTATATATCCCAGATAGTAGTTTTTATTAGGATCTAGTTGGTTAACATATGCAAAAATGCCTTATATTATTCCTGGCATATTGTAATGCTTAAAAACTATCAGCAGCTCTCTCTTTCTCTAGTCCCCTCATCTTTCTGCTTTTCCACCTGCCCCCTCTTTTCTTTCTTAGTACTGATGCTCTCACTCTCATAGAGACTGAGTATAATTACTGCTAATATTATGATTACTATAGATGCAGAGAAAAAGAATGTTACCTTGTTGAATGACATTTGTTCTATACCAATGTATTTAATGTCAATAGTAGGAACATGATTTTTATTTTGTGGTTGTGAGCTTTCCCTGTAATTTAATCAGCTCCAAAAATGAAAGCCTTCCTTGTACTATCATTAGAATAATAATGTTTGATATGAAGGGAGATAATTTGGTGGTGATGATAATGATGTTAATGTTGATGGTGATGCGGTCTATGGTCATGGTGATGATTGTGTGGTAGTGATGGGAATTCAAAGGTATGGTAATGATTTTTTTAAAGATTTTATTTTTATTTATTTGACAGAGAGAGAGAGAGAGAGCACAAGCAGGGGGAGCGGCAGGCAGAGGGAGAGGGAGAAGCAGACTCCCCGCTGAGCAAGGAGCCCAATGTGGGGCTCAATCCTAGGACCCTGGGACCATGACCCAAGCCAAAGGCAGTTGCTTAACCAACTGAGCCACCCAGGTGCCCCAGTAATGATTTTTTTTACTAACTCCCGGATTTGATTTGTAAAATGTTGATTCAAATAGAATTGTTTTCATTGTTCTCAATATTTTTCTGTTTTTTGTTTTTAATTCCAGTTAGTTAACATACAGTGTAATATTAGTTTCAGGTGTACAATATAGTGATTCAACACTTCCATACATCACCAGGTGCTCATCAGAGCAAGTGCACTCCTTAATCCCCATCATCTATTTTACCCATCCCCCAACCCACCTCCCCTCTGGTAACCTCTCCTTCTTTTTTTCCCCTTTGCCTATTTTTTTTCTTAAATTCAAATAGTTTTCTTCATTGCTTTAGAATTATTATATCATTAACAAGAATGTTTACCATTACAATGATACCGTTCCTCATTTACCAAAGGGGATAATTAATTACAGAAAATTGAAAGACTGAACAAAATTACATAGATTCACAGCAACTGCAAATATATCATACTTTGATTTTATGTAATCTGTGAAAACTACAGCATAGTAACACCAGGGGCATAGTAAGAAATTGTATCCTGAGTCCAAATGTTTTATTATATACTAAAGGCAGTTCTTATGAACTGATAATATAAATGATAGATGATGTGGTTAGAAATAGATTGGAGGAATACTCTCCCTCCAACTGGAGTATGTTTTCTCTAAGTAATTAGGGAGATGACAGAAATCAGTATCTCCCAGCCAGATACCTTCTGATATTTGTATCCTTTCTTCTCAGTGTAATAAGCTCTCATTTTTATGTTGTTTATGTTGTAGAATTCTCAACTGTCCAAGCCTTCAACCAATTCCTCTGGTTTTATTTTGTGACTATTTCTCAGTTACTTCTTTTCAGGTCTCTTTACTGTTCTACTGACGCACCTTACCTGACCATATCTTCTTGATTCTTAAAACAACTTCTGCCAGATTCAGAACCTGGTACACACTTCATAATCCACCTAACTTTGTTTGTTTGTTTGTTTGTTTCCCCATTTTTGAGACATCCTATTTGTGTGATATTTTCCTTATATCTCCAACTCATGGGCCAAATTTTCTCACTAAGTGACTCCATCTACAGGTTCTCAAAGAAACCTTGAGTTTGAGGGACGTGACATCTTTCAGCATGGGGTACATCACTAGTCCTCTCACTTACCTTCATTATGCTGTGAGCAGTATTGTATCCAAGGTCAGACTCCATCATCCTTTCCACTGGGCTGTATGATTCAGTAATATTCTTTCCTATGCATGAGAAAAATCAACTTTCTTTAAATAAAATATATGCCTTTCATATTTCATTGATTCCCTTCTTTAATATCTCCTTTAGGAAATTCATTTTGGAACTTATCTAAATAAACTAAAACCAATAAAATAAATCAAGACTTTCTAGATATAACATCTACTTTCAAATGATAGCTGAAGCACATTTCTTTACATTCTCTGGGTGAGAGGCATCCCTAGCATTGCTACTATTCCTAATGAAAACCTTGGCATGATTATATTAATAATTTAGAAGCAGAGGGGAAGAATTGCTTGGTTTCATTTACCTGTACGCTTTGATTAAGGTTTAGTCAAAGCCCAACCACAGTGTATCATGTCCTCTTAACCATATGTATGATCTTTGTAAATTACTAAAAAGAAATGTTTCTCTTAAATGTTCTTAAATATTCCATTAGTCTAGAGAATACTATAACTTTACAGTACTTTTCAAATGGGAAGTGTCGGCCTATCTCCAGGGTCAACCAAAGGTAGACATTTTGGTCATTCCTCTCAGTAGGTTTTGCTGTATGCTTCCTTCAAGTTTCATATGTGCATATTTTCAATGCATTTGCCAACCCAACAAACCAGATTCCTGGCTCTGTTATTTTGCCTCAGCCAGGAGAAACCCTCAGATGTTATGCTAACCTGAAGGAGACTTTAGTTCCTTTAGGCAAAGGTAGAATTTTTCAAGACATGAAAAACTTTGTGTTGCTAATATAACTTTCCAAACAAAAACCTTAAAATCTGGTTTTGTCAACAGAGTCTTTGAGTCAAACACACAATTTTCTTGCTTATATTGACTTTTTTTATAGGATAATACTAAAATGTTTCTATGAAAATAGGATCTCAGTCAAAAACAAACCTTTCCTCATCAACAGATACAGGTCTTAAAGCAAAATTTTGGTGAACAACTATACTAACAGAACTCTGTCATTTTTCTCTATCTTCACAAACATTTATCCCCAGCATGGTGAAAAGAAGAAAAGGAAAAAAAAAAGTTACGTAAAAGTTGAAGAAAAATATATCCTACCAAATTTGTTAGCAGGAAAAAAAGAACTACAAACAAGACAATAAAATAATTCATGTTAGCAGACATTACAGCTTAAGCCCCTTACGTGTTTTATGGTGACATTTCGGCATATGTATGTCTTTCAAATTTGCTTATAGTATTGTGTTTTCAAGGGTAACACCATAAATGAGTCAAAGAACACCATTAATATTCTTGGGAGACAATTCACCCACCAGGCTTTCACTTCTTTGCTTGTCTTACAAGGAGACACAAAATTTCTTTCTTCTGGACTGTCACTAGAAGGACGTTAGTAGAGAGAATATCTTTGAAAGAAAGAGATTGCATTTCCTTCTGGAATAGGGGCAGGCAGGCTTACTTCCAAATATCAAAGATTTGGTTTCCCTAAACTTGGCATTCTTCTACTGTAATACATGACATTGCATGTGTAGGTATCAGCTGGACCACTTCATGTCATGCTGTGGGAATTGGCACTTTAGAAAACATCCTGGTCCCTATTACAGGCATGACAAGTTGTATAATGTCTCTGACCCAGATATCTCATGTCTTCTGCCAGCTTTGGGGAAACTGAGGCAGGCTAACTTGTGAGCTTGTAAGTAGGACACAATCTCAGACTCTTCGCTCTTCTTGACATATATCTGAGATTTAGTTTATCTGTAATTATAATGACTTACCAGGAAACAGAAATGGGCTGTTGTTGACAGAAAATGGCTAGCATTTATTTTCTCTCTGTTTATTTGTGGAGCAGTTGATTTAAAACCATTTCTTATCAGCTTTTAATGAGCATTTTAAAAATGTAATAAAACTCCATTTTTACTGAAAAAGGATGCAATCACAGACATTTGATAAGGAAGTCAGAGAAATGGAATCTGTGCTTTTTTTTTTTACACTCTTTTTTAGTAGTATTTGATAGATATTATTAGTGTTAGAAGGTAGTACACAATGCACATTTCCTAACTTGGTGATGGTATGGAAGATCGAAAAAAAAGAAAACAAAAGAGAAAGAATGACCTGGCCAGAACTCCTTGTAAACATATTCATCAAACTTCTTGATGGTATTTATGAATACGAACTTATAATTTATAGATTTATGGGGCATGGACTTATAGAAAATATTAGTGTCAGCTAAGTAATTATCAGAGTATAATATGGATATGTTTTATGACTAAACTAGTTTTTTGTGTACATGATGTATTGTGTGCACTACTTAGAGACTTCATCTGTTATATCTGAAGCAAGGCACTACTTATGTGAGGAAAAAAGAACTAGGGAGCTGAGTGGAAAAGCTTTCAACTTTTCACCATTGAGTATGATGTTAGCTATGGATTTGTCATAGATGGCCTTTATTATATTGAGGTACATCATCTAATTGCTTTTATAGGGTTACCAAAAATTTCTGTATTTCTAAACCCCACAATTATCAGTAATCAGTGTTCTATTACTTAACCTATAAATAGCATTTACTCGAATTGACATCTCTATTCTGTTTGAAACTCTTATTTCAATCAACTTTAAGAATATCACATTTTGGGGCTCCTGGGTGGCTGAGTTGGTTAAACGGCTGCCTTTGGCTTACATCATGATCTCAGGGTCCTGAGATGGAGCCCCACATTGAGCCCCACATCAGGCTCCCTGCTCAGTGGGAAGTCTGTTCTTCCCTCCTCCTCTGCTGCTCCCGTTTGTGCTCTCTCGCTTGCGCATGCTCTCTATTTCAAATAAATAAAATCTTAACAAAAAAAAGAATAACATACCTTATTGATTGGCCTGCTTCTCTGGAAGTAACTTCCTCACTTTTCTAATTTTTTATTCCATTCCTGGAGAAAATGGAGATAGAAATAACAATATAGCCATTGGAGTGGCAAAATAATATTTACTCAGTTTGAATAAAGTTGGAGTGATGTGATTTTACTTTGATAAGTTATCATTAAAATTTTCCCACCTTACCTAAGAATTATATTAATTGTTTTGCTCCCCCCAAAAAAACATATTCCACAGAAACTGATTTCTTTCTATATGAAGGCCATTATCTGTTCCTCTTAGTTGATGCAAATTACTTATAAAATCGATGATGAGAGGGGCACCTGGGTGGCTCAGTTGGTTGAGCGGCTGCCTTCGGCTCAGGTCGTGATCCCAGAGTCCTGGGATCGAGCCCCACATCGGACTCCCTGCTCAGTGGAGAGCCTGCTTCTCCCTCTCCCTCTGCCTGCCTCTCTGCCTACTTGTGCTTTCTCTCTCTCTGTGTCAAATAAATAAATAAAATCTTAAAAAAAATAAAAATAAAAATAAATTTAAAAAAATCGATGATGAGAAAAAGTAGGTAGCTCTGATAAGATGCATGCATTTCAAACAGTAAGATACAAATCCAATGCATAAACTGGAGCCACCTTACTTAAATTTCTGAGTATGATAAAACATTCTTTTAAAAATTGAAGGACAGGGGCGCCTGGGTGGCTCAGTCCTTAAGAGTCTGCCTTCGGCTCAGGTCATGATCTCAGGGTCCTGGGATGGAGCCCTGCATTGGGCTCTCTGCTCAGCAGAAAGCCTACTTCTCCCTCTCCCTCTGCCCCTGCTTGTGTTCCCTCTTTCACTGTGTCTCTCTCTGTCAAGTAAATAAATAAATAAAATATTTTTAAAAATAAATAAATAAATAAATAAATAAATACATACATAAATAAATAAAAAATCGAATGACAAATTACTGCAGCTTGCATATTCTGCACTTAGAAATTGGGTCTTTTTGATCTGGAATTAATGTATGCTTTATTAATGTGTCCTATGACCAGTTCATTCAAATGGCTACCAATTTTGAATAGGACAAGAACTCAAAGTAGTTTCTTTAGCACATTCACACTGCAGTACAAGTAGCTTAGCCACTGGGTGTTTATAAAAAAACACGTGTAAGTTATTATCAAAGAACTGTGTCTGATTTTGAAGCTTTCTTAACCCTGTGGCAAATTTCTATGGGAAAATAGCAGTGGATGATTTTGCACTTTTAAATAAAGCTATAACTTCTTAGGCTAATAATCATTTTCCCTGAAAGAAAAGCTATTAGACTGTTACAGGACCTTTAATAATATTTAAAGCCTAATTATAGGGGTGCCTGAATGGCTCAGTTTTTAAGCTCAGGTTGTGATCCCGGGGTCCTGGGATCAAGCCCCGCATCAGGCTCCCTGCTCAGCGGGAAGCCTACTTCTCCCTCTCCCACTCCCCCTGCTTATGTTTCCTGTCTCGCTCGCTCTCTCTGTCAAATAAATAAATAAAATCTTTAAACCTAATTATAGAATATCAGGTGAGCAGTTGACCATCACAGACTGGATATTTATAAACAACAAGCTGTGAATTAAGAAATGCCCAGGAACACTTCATCTTCCAAAAGTCAGAGTAGAGTTCGTGTTCACTTATAGAAAACTGTGGAGCAGATATTTATGTAAATGTGCCTATTATACCTCAAATTTTGGCTAAAATATATATTTAAAACCCCCAGAAGTTTGTAAGTTAATTGTTGGGACTTCTGAAAAGTAAATACTTATCTTTGGTGATCAGAGATAAGCTAGCCCTGGATCTGTATGAGTGGCAACTCATGACAAGAAAATTTACAGAAGAGGCATATCGATAGAAACTTCAGGATAGCCCAGAATATTAGAAAAGTTTCATTCCTATGACTATAACTCTCAAGGCCCCTTCTGTGCAGAGAATGTTCAATACTGAAGATAAATAAAATGATCCAATCTTTGGATTTATTTAGCCTCTCCAGAGTCTATTCAATTAACTCATTAAGAGAAGGTCCATGATAACATTGATGGGGTCTATTTATGAATTCAAATATAAACTACTTCTCACCAAATCTGACCAGGCTATCCACATTTACATTTAATAAAATGAACTTCTCTAGTGACATTACAAAGGAAATAATTATTTTAATAAAAGACATAATTAAAGATTCAGTAAATATTAGAAGGGAAAAAGAAAATAGTATGTAAAAGTTTGTGCCAAAGCATCTAGAAACTAAGTGTAAAGAACAGTGTTGTAAAAAATGTAAATTGGCACAACTATCAGAAAGAAAAACTGAATGAATCCATAATACTTAAATGGATGGACTCAGTAGTTCAAACTTTCCTTGAAGAAATAATCAACTTAGAGAGTTTTTTTTTTTTTTAATATTTAATTTATTTATTTGAAAGAGAGAGAGAAAGAGCACGAGCAGGGGGAGCAGCAGAGAGAGAAGGAGAAGCAGGCTCCCCGCCGAGCGGGGAGCCCAATGTAGGACTTGATTCTAGGACCCCAGGATCATGACCTGAGCAGAAGGCAGATGCTTAACCAACTCAGCCACCCAGGCGTCGCTCAACTTAGAGAGTTTTAAGGCAAGTTCTAACAAATACTCAATAAAGAGATAAATGCAATTTTATCCAATTCTTTCAGAAATTAGAGGAGAAAGTATTCCCCAACTCATTTTATTAGGCTATTAAAACTCTGATACCAAAACCATGCAAAGATTTCTTTTTGAAGTAGCTTTGGATTAGAGGATAAAGATTTACCCTTGGAGTCAGAACAGGGTTTAGGAACAAAGGGCCAAGACTTTAGTCTAGGCTCTATTCTTTTTTTTTTTTTTTTTTTTTTTAAGATTTTATTTATTTGACAAAAACAGCGAGAGAGGGGCACAAGCAGGGGGAGTGTGAGAGGGAAAAAGCAGGCTTCCTGCTGAGCAGGGAGCCTGATGGCGGGGCTCAATCCCAGGACCCTGGGATCATGACTTGAGCCAAAGGCAGACGCTTAACAACTGAGCCACCCAGGCGCCCCTTGGCTCTATTCTTAACTATGTGACATTGAGCAAGTCATTTCTCTAGGTTTGTTTCCTCATTATAGTATTACAAGGACGTTCACATAAGTCAATATCTGATAAAGGTTTTGCAGTATACACCATTATATGAACACAAAGTATGTATTATTATCATTGAAAGAGTAAGAATATGGAAACTTTCTTGACAGAAGCAAACCAAGAAGTAAAGAATAGTAGGAAAGCCAAAGACCTAAAAAGATAAAGGATCCAAAAGATTAAAAGATCAATGAACTAAAAAACTTGAAATTTGCTTTTGTCAAGGATTTTTAGAAGACGTAAAAGCTATTTAAACATTAGAGACCAATTGTGAATACATTAAAAATATGGTTCCTGATACTAAAGAAAAAAAAAACCTGAATAAGATTTGAAGAAGTCTGAGACTATTTCAGAGTAAGAAAAAGAAATTCTTTTAGATTGGTCAATGACAAGAAATCATTGCTCTGACTCCAGTCTTAGGGCACAGATAGTTACAATTCAATTAATTCATGGTTCTCTATATTATTCAGGTGGAAATAAAAGCCATTTCAGCAAATAGTTAGCTGCTATGATAAAAACACACCACCTTAAAGGATAAAATGAAATATATACAGTTCATTTTAATACAATGCTTTATTTATTTTTTTAGAACACTTTTTTTTAAGACTTTATTTATTTGAGAGTGAGACAATGAGAGAGCACCAGCAGGGGGAGCGGCAGAGGGAGAGGGAGAAGCAAACTCCTCGCTGAGCAGAGAACCAGGTGTGGGGCTCAATCCCAAGACCCTGGGATCATGACCTGAGCCAAAGGCAGATGCTTAATAGACTGAGCCACCCAGGCACCTCAATACAATGCTTTAAGTATGAAGAACTAGGCAAAAGTTATGTATAGGGTAGAAGAAGGAGGAGAGAAGAGATCCCTGAAGAAATCTTGGCTAGGTGAGGTCTAGCTTGCTGCTCCGACAAACACACAAAAAGAAATTATCATTGTTCTGAATTGCAAACTTAACGATGAAAGTCGTAGGAAACAAACTCAAGTCAAATATTTTATTATATATATTTTATCTTTTGAATAATTAGGTTACAATATGGTATCAATCAAAGAATAATCATAATGATCTATAGTGATTTTTAAAATGCTGTCTTAAAAATCTAGACAAATTTGGCCTATCATTTATTGTTATATTTGTAACTGAAAAGTGTCTATCAATGATACTTGGGCATAATTAATGTCCCCTAGCTCACTGCAAGAGTTTAAATGCTGTGGTTTTGAAACAACTGGGAAGAGTCTATTGAAGTCCAGTCTACCTCGTCCAAGGCTCGTTCAATCCCACTCCGTTTTGGGAATCATAAGGTTGTAAGAAATTATTGTTGTGGCAATAAATGGAGAGGAGATAAAGTCTACCTTGGGCCTATTTTGATGCATTATCTTTGAAAAATAGTTGCTGGCAAGTGGGAAGAGTTTATCTTATTGTGTCATGTGAGTGGAATAACGGAGGTGATCTGCTTTCCCACGGTTACACTCAGTGGAAAAACTCCAGGACCCTTCAGTTTCATTCTCTTTCAGTTCCCTATTACTTCTCAAACATATTATAGCATACATTTGAGAATTAGCAAACCTATGATCTTGTATAGTATGATACCACTTGCAAGCCATGCAATATTCAGAATGGTAGAAAGTCAATTTACAGTAGTAGAATATTTGACAACTGAAAAAGGTTTTCCCTAAGCTCTTAAATATTCCCTGAGGATTTGGTAAAATATTTGCCTGCTGCTCGGGTAGATTTGGGAATGCTGAAGCAGGACTATGCTGGCAAAAAGCAAATCCCTCAACATCTTGTTTGTTCTGGTGGCACTGATATCTAGGCTTGGATTGGAGGCCTAAGTCCTTCTTCAGGACTTAATCTGTTCAAACTTAAAACCACTTCTCAGGGTTGATGAAATTCTGCCTGTGGAGTCATCCACTACTTTATGTACCCCAAATCATTGCTTCTCTTCCCTCCATAGGGTTTTTTTTTTTTTCCTTTTCTACTACTTGTTCTTTCCAGGAAAACAAACATGATTTTCGGGGATGCTGCATTGACCTACTGCTTTCAGGGAGCTAATTTTCAGAGATTTCCAGTCTCTCTGGAAAGGATTCATTTTTTTCCAGTCATGCCATGTGTTATAGAATAAAACTTAGGATTTGTGGTATGGTAGGGTAAACAATAACAGTAAAATAGGTATTTCTGGGGCACCTGGGTGGCTCAGTCGTTGAGCGTCTGCCTTCGGCTCAGGTCATGATCCCAGGGTCGTGGGATCGAGCCCCGCATCGGGCTCCCTGCTCTACGGGAAGCCTGCTTCTCCCTCTCCCATTCCCCTGCTTGTATTCCCTCTCTCGCTGTGTCTCTCTCTGTCAAATAAATAAGTAAAATCTTTGAAAAAAAAAATAGGCACTTCTGCGGTATGTTCCTGGAGCACTGAGAAAAAGTCCAATAGAGTGAATATATCTGGTTTTACCATAATATAAGTGCCCTGAGATCCTTTATATAGTAAAAGAATATGTCTTTAGAGCAAAATCTTTGAGAGATGGCAACAATTATTTTTAGAAGTAAATAAAGGAAAATTTCTGCTTTATTTCCATATTATTGATGTTAGCAAAAACAATTTTGTTATGTATGACATAGATTTATAAAATATTTAACAGGAGTTAATCACTTTTCTGAAGTAGTGCGGAAAATCAGAGGATTTTCCATAGTGAGTAATGATACTGAGCATCACTATTACTTCTTTTCCCCCATCCTGCAGCCCCTGGTGACAACAGTTTGACCTTCTGTTACTATGAAGTTAACTTGTTTTTTGTTGTTGTTGTTTTTTTTTTTTTTTTAGATTTCACATATAAGTGTGATAATGCAGTATTTCTCTTTCTGTGTCTGGTTTATTTCACTTAGCATAATGTCCTCAAGGTTCATCCAGGTTGTCACAAATGGCAGGATTTCCTTCTTTTTAAAGGCTGAATAGGGGCTCCTGGGTGGCTCAGTCAGTTAAGCGTCTGCCTTCCGCTCACGTCATGATCTCAGAGTCGTGGGATCGAGCCCCACATTGGGCTCTCCACTCAGTGGGGAGTCTGCTTCTCTCTCTCACTCTCCCTCTGTGTTCTCTGTCTCTCAAATAAATAAATAAAATATCTAAAAAAATAAAAATAAAGGCTGAATAATATTCCATTGCATATATGTTTACCACACTTTCTCTTTTATTTTCATCTTTTTATTTGGGTATAGTTGACACTCAAGTCATATTACTTTCAGGTGTACAACATAGTGATTCAACATCTGTATACATTATGCAGCACTTACCACAAATATAGCTACCATTTGTCACCATACAGCACTATCACAATACCATTGACTATATTCCCTATGCTGTACCTTTTATTCCCCATTGACTTCATTCCATAAGTGGAAGCCTGTACCTTCCACTCCCCTTTGCCCATTTTGTTCATCCCCCCACCCCTCTTCCCTGTGAGGATCACCAGTTTGTTCTCTGTATTTATAGGTCTGATTCTGCTTGTTGTATGTCTATTCATTTGTTTTCTTTTTTAGATTCCACATATGAGTGAAATTATATATATACCACACTTTATCCACTCATCTGTTGGCCCCACTGGGAGTAAATTTTGAAAAGATAAAATTGTAAAAAGAACGGGTGTAGGAGGTAATTCACCATACTACTTCACATAATGTGCGTTTAGAGGATGCTAGGAGAGCTCACTTTAGCCCTAGAAATAGTATGGTCATGAAATAGTATACCTCGTAGTTTCTTTGGCATGGATTATCAGTGAAGGAATTACAGATATCAAAAGGTGGAATAAGTTGTATGATTCTATTGCCTGGGGCCTCTGAAAGACATTTGGGCCTGGGGCTGTTAGCTTCTAACTTACACAAAGGGAAAAAGATCCAATAACATTGCTCAATTTGTTCTTGGACCTTGAAAATTAATAAAAAATATTAAAATCCATAATAATAAAGATTTAAGTTATTTATGAGCAAAGAACAATGAAAAAATACCCTAAGGAAGAGAAGACCACAGAATTAAATCATATATAAATTATTTTTGGTATTAACAGATAAATACGTTAGGTCAGATTGGCAAAGCATATTTAAATTACAAGAACTTAATGGATTGAGTTATTAAAATAAATTTAAAAACAAATGGTCAAATTTCTGATTCAGATAACATTAAAAATAGTCGTTCTACTAGTATACTTCCAGATATAAATGTAAGACTGATCTTTTAAGAGACCTTTTAGTTGACGCAGGAAGAGAACTTTGATCTTTCCTTAAAAGTTAAACGATCAATAAAATCTATGGGGCTAAAGCACATAAAAAAGAAAATCTGTTAGCAAAAAAATATATAGTTGGACTCACACATTATTAATGTACTGAAGTTTGTTGAGATGATCAATGAGCATCATGAAGGATGTTATGGGGAAAGAAACAACTACTGTTGATAACTAATTAGGTAGTAGGCAGAGCACTGAGTATCCTTCCAAGAAAAATATCTCAGAAGTAATATCCCCATTTTCAAAATAAGGATACAGGTTAAAAATAGTAGATAAGTAGATTTCTGAAGATCAATCATTTATTAAGTGACAGAGTTTAAATTCAAACCTATGACTGCTTAAGTTCTGCTCTCATGTTCCTTCTGATAAAAAATAATTTCATAAACTGACCCTTAATAAGCATAAATTTATAGAACCATAAGCCTGGTAGATTTCTTCTAGTCATATCAAACAGTGGATTCATTAATTAAATAAATGTCAATCTCTGGTATTGCTAATAAGTATAAATCTAATCACTGTTCTAAGGAAAATAAGGCTTGCAAGAGGTTTCATTTATGAGGGTTAATGGGAAATGTTTTTGCGGAAAAGACAGTGAAAGAGCTTGAGGCTATTTTAGCCATGAGGATTCTAAGTTTCAGGCAACAAAAGCTGACTGTGGGCGATTAGAACACAAATGGACTTTATGGAAAGGAAATCTAGTGCTTACAGAATCTCCTGGAAGGCGGGAGAGCAGGCCTTAGAGATCACAGTCAGATTAAGCCCCAAATGAGGTTATGCTAGGGTTCCAGAGCAGATAGATGCCTGTCTCTGAACACCAGCTCCTGGTAGCATCAGTGGTCACACTGGTCCCATCACTGGGCCACAGCACCAATGCATTGTCATGCCTGGGAATCAGATGCCATGCTACTGCTGTTGTCATCCATCTGTGCATTTCTTACCTTGTTATACTAATATTCTCTATAGCAGGCTGGCAGAGAGAAAAGTCCCTTTTCTGGTTTCCAGGAACCTGGGAACTTAGGTGCCTGCCATGTTCTGTGTATGTACTTTAAAGGGTTTAACAATGTCACACACAATTTGATATCATTTGTTTTAATTTTTATTCCATTCTAACTATATTCTGATATTTATTAGAATTTTTATGGGAAGTATTAGAATTATTAGAGTTTTTTTTTAATTTTAGAATACAAAATTTAAATTTTTAAAAAAAAATTTATCCTCTGGCCCATAAGTTCTTTTTTTTTTTTTTTTAAAGATTTTATTTATTTATTTGAGAGAGAGCACATGAGAGGGGTTAGGGTCAGAGGGAGAAGCAGACACCCCGCCGAGCAGGGAGCCCGATGCAGGACTTGATCCAGGGATTCCAGGATCATGACCTGAGCTGAAGGCAGTTGCTTAACGAACTGAGCCACTCAGGCGCCCTGGCCCATAAGTTCTTTAGGAGTATGCATTCTAGTTTTCAAACAGATGGGATTTCTGTAACTATCATTGCTGTTACTGTTTTGTGACTGCTTTCTAAAATGACTTCCTTTGGTTGGATGAGATTTGTAACATCTTTAAATTTTGTGAGACTTGTTCTATTACCTACTATATGGTCAATTATTTTGTTTATGTACTACTTGTGAATGATGGAAATACTATATTTGACTGGTGTAGAAAGTAGTGTTTTATATGTGTCCTTAGATCAAGTTTGTTCATCTCATTGTCCAAATCCTTTATAATCAAATTACTATTATCTCTCTTTATTCTTTACTAAAGAAATAAGTATGTTAAAAATATTCCATAACAATTACACAACTATTCATTTCTCTTTGGAGTTTTCTTACTGTTCCTTCAAATATTTTCAAAACTAATTTATTTGATACATTCAAAGCTAATTTACTTGGAATTTTTACCATTGTTCAAGTGAATTGAAATTTCTATCAATATGTATCACTATCTCTGATAAACATTTGAGTATTAAAGACTATTGATGCATTAATATAACTATTAAACCAAGTCGTTCAGCTTTCAAAGCATTGCTTCTCTGCCCAAATTCATCCTTTTGCCTGCTTTGTGAAAATGAGGAGATGCCCCTTAAACACTTACTTTTTCTTTGCCGGTTGGCACTGCGTTAAGCTTGTTCAGGAGTGGGCCCTGGAGAGACATGGTAGGAATAAAGAGTTTGCTCACTTGCCAAGCTCCTACAGTGTGTGTGGCTTGTCCCCAGCCCCTGGCCCCCGTAGCATGCATGGCTTCTGCAGCACACAGCGGCCAACCCTCTCTCCCCAGCATCTACGTTGGGCTGTTAGGTAGCAGAGTTCCTCTGGTCTTTCCTTGGTCATCTAGAGGGTGCATTTCCAGCAAATTCCCCTACTGCCAATACCACTGTGATTTCTCTGCCTTTCAAAGATCCATGGCTATGCAACAGTCTGGATCTCCGTCTTGGGTTACAGGTTCCTTCGATGCTAGATTGATATTCCTTATATCTGGTAATTTTATATTTTTTAGAGTTCTCCTTAGTTCTTATTTCCTAATCCTACTCAAAGAGATAAATTTATTTCTAAGTAAGAGTGTATATTGGAAAGAGAGTGAGATTCTCTTTCCAGAAGATTAGAAAGCTAAGCATCTAGTCATATTACTTAGAGTTAAATGTGGGATTTTTGCCAGTTGCAAGAAAAAACAAATCTATGTAGTAACTTATGTAAACCTAAATGCTCTATACCAATTTTGGGTGTTTTGGTTTCTTATATCAACAACTAGTTTACAATTAGCAGGGAATTAGCCACTCAAAATAATATGATTGCTTTATAAAGAATGAAAAAAAAACTGCTTTTTACCAGGAGGTTTGGGGTCTGTACTGCCTAAATAAGTGCTTCCATGCCCACTAAAATGTTCTTGAATTATGTATAACTTCTACACTTTAGGTTTCCAGAGAACCCCATCTCCAGACAGCATCTTTCTACTGTTTCCATTACTTGTCCCAACTTCAGGGCTTTGCCCTAAAATTAAGCTCCTCAGGAATCACAGCTTGAATTTATATTTAACTAATTGGTTCCTATTCTAGAATTGAATTGTTCATACCAAATTTGTATAATGAGATAGTCATTTCCATACTGCTTCCATTCTTATCAACGTTTCAGGCAAAATCTAGCAACAAACCATAGACTCTCACTTTTTCTCTGGACATTCTTGTCCTACCAGATGAATTTTGGCATAGCGGTACATGAGATAGGTCTCTAACCAAATAAATAAGTCCACAGAATGAGTCTTCCATTGGGAACATGGCAGCACTTATCCTCCTGGAGGCCATATGAAGCTACAAAGAGAATAAAGGAAAGACAAGGAAAACACACATACACATTTGCAACAAAACTACAAGACAGACAACATCATATTTATTAAAGTGCTGCTGAAAATATCTGAAATAAAAAGCCATGAAAAGACTCATGGGCAGTTACAAAGGTGAAATCAGTTAATGTGAGAGTGTCTTGGCTTTTGAAGTTGTTGAAAATTTGAATCAAGCATACTTCTCCAGATTGAGGGTGAGAATATTCAGTATAATGTTTGTCTAAGTATATTTAAGACAAAAGAATATCTGATATGACCCTTATCAATCAAGATTCATCCTGGAGATATAGTAATCTGAACACAGAAAGTTTAATATAAAGAATTACTAGCTATAACAGAGCTGTAACTTTATTTTTTTTATTTTTATTTTTGTAAGATTTTATTTATTTCTTAGAGAGGGCACAAACAGGGGGGAGTTGGAGAGGGAGAAGGATGCGGGGCTTGATCCCAGGACCCTGGGATCATGACCTGAGCTGAAGGCAGATGCTTTAACTGACTTAGCCACCCAGGTATTCCGAGCTATAACTTTAAAGATAAATAAAACTCTAAAGAATATCTTATAGTTGAGGAAGACTTCCCAAAGAGGGAGTCCCCCTCCTGAAGCTGGGATTCAAATCTTGTTGGAGAAGGTATAGTTGTAGCCTACTGGATGATGGAGAAGTACTCTGGGATGCTTAAGCCAGAGTTGGTTGACAGTCACTGGACAACTTCCCTAATAAAAATGTAAGGGCGATAAGAGGAGAAGGTGAAAAGGAAAGTAGCTCACTGTTGTTTTATGGTTTGTTTGTTTGTTTTTTAAAGATTTTATTTATTTATTTGACAGAGAGAGACACAGCGAGAGAGGGAATACAAGCAGGGGCAATGGGAGAGGGAGAAGCAGGCTTCCCGCGGAGCAGGGAACCTGATGTGGGGCTTGATCCCAGGACCCTGGGATCATGACCTGAGCCGAAGGCAGATGCTTAACAACTGAGCCACCCAGGCGCCCCCTGTTGTTTTATGGTTAATGGTTATATGTAAAAGAAAATTTAATTAAAATCACATGCACAAAATTTAATGATTAATGTTAAACATAAATATAGATAATGCTATTGAGTAAAATTAGAAATTAGAAAGAAGGGGAAGAAACATGGAGAAGAGGATACAAATTACTTACATATTTGTTTATCTTAGGAAATTTTTAAAAATATGATATAGTGGAAGGGTTAACTACTCTAAAAAATATAGATCTTCTTAAATCATGTAATGTATTTGATGATGAGATTCATGGATTTCGTGACACATATCCACTGCTATACCTTCTTTGCTGTAAAGTGGTGCCCTTGTTGAATGTAAAGTCCATGTTAGTGGACCTCTCTCTTTTTTTTTTATTCTTTTCTGTACCATTTGTAATGGCAGATGAAGAATTTCTAATTCATTTTAAGTGGCAACCACTTTTGCCAAGCTTCTAATAGCAAGGAGTATGCTAGTGTTGCTTCCCAAATGTTTTTCTTTAACTCGGAAACATGTTCCCTAATCAATCATCTCCCTCTTATCAGTCTTCAATGTTCAATCTCACTTGAGTCAATTACCTCCAAGCCAAAGCTCCTGCTGGTACATGTTTTATTTTGGGACTGCATCTCCTTGAGTGTATAGTTCCTTTATGGGATTGAGCCCTGCATCAGGCTCTGCTCACAACATGGAATCTGTGTAAGACTCTCTGCCTCTCGCCTCTGTGTGCTTGATAAATAAATAAATAAATAAATAAATAAATAAATAAATAAATAAATAAATATTTTTTTTTTAAAAGGTAAAACCTAGAGGTATAAAGCCAACATCAGTACATAAACATAAATAGTAGGTAAAATGATAGCAAATTAGTGTTATTATTATGAAAGGAGATAGGGACAATAGGAAGTCTTCAGAAAAAGAATGAACCAACAAAGAACCCTAAATGGAGCTGACCTTGAGTTAGAAGGGAAGCCAGGCATATGCATGGGGTACATGAAGTCAGGGCAAGAGTTTTTCAAGAATAAGGGAATCTGAGTAGGTCAAGTACTGAGAAGCTAGCTAAAGTCACAAAAAATAATTTGGCAAGCTGAAAATTTATTTACTTTTCAAAAAAGAGGTTTGTTGGAGGTTTTAGGGTTGAAGTTTATCCTAGTTCTTGTTGATTTATGGGAGAATGATAGGTGAGGTCATAAAAGTCAGGAAGTATAAACCATTCTAAGAAGTAGTATTGCTGAAACAACTACAGAGGAATGAAGCAGTTGGAGGAGAGATCATGGTACCTAAGGGAATATTTTATTGTTTTTAATATGTGAAATATCTAACATGTTTATGTACTGATGGGAAAGATGCTCCAGTGCAGAAGGAAAAAATGATAATGCAGAAAAAAAGGGGTAACTGCAGAAGCAGAGTCCTTGAATAGAAAAAAAAATGCACAGGGATTGCTATGGCCTTTAAAACCAGAGCAGTTCCTTCACTGAAACAGGAGGAAAGGCAAAATACGGATGACGAGTCGGGCATGTTGGTAGATTTGGTGGTAGAGGGGACAAACTGATTCTCTTCTGAAGTTGTTATTGAGTCCACTGGGAATGAGGGGGCTGGGAGAGAGATTTGGAGGTTTAAAAAGAGAGGAGAGTGTGTGAAATAGTAATCTGAGAAAGGGTAAAATGAATTTGCCTCAAAAATGTGAAAGAACAGCACACACAGTAAAATGATGAAAGGTCAAAAATTTGAAGGTCCAGAGGAGGATCAAAATGGTTAAACTTTCAGTTCCATTGGGAATGATTTGGTACAGTATGAGGTGGTGCTGAGGGAAGAATTCTTTAAACTAAGATATTTTTGAGGTGGTTTAACTATTGGTTGGATCTTTAAAAACTGGAGACCATTAAGAAAATGGCACAGAGAAAGATATTTTTAAGAATGCAAGCTAGAGGGGCGCCTGGGTGGCTCAGTCGTTAAGCGTCTGCCTTCGGCTCAGGTCGTGATCCCAGGGTCCTGGGATCGAGTCCCGCATCGGGCTCCCTGCTCTGCGGGAAGCCTGCTTCTCCCTCTCCCACTCCCCCTGCTTGTGTTCCTGCTCTTGCTATGTCTCTGTCAAAAAAATAAATAAAATCTTTAAAAAAAAAAAAAAAAAAGAATGCAAGCTAGAAACAGAGAAGCCATCCCTGTTGCCCTCAGCACCATGCCAATCAAATTGTGATTTTTCAATACTGTTAACAAGAAGATACATAGAAATAAGAATGTGTTCTTCCAGTCTTACCAATGATATTCCTTTAAGTATATATAGGAAATCATGAGATTAAAAAACAAAAAACTAAACCTGCATAAATTCTCTAACAATAATATTTCAAACCTTCCCAGGAAATTTAGGCTTTGAACAGTTCTCATGATATTGATCTCAGGGTCACGGCCATCCTGCTGTGGAATGTGAAGCACAGCAAGTCACATAGTCATGCCCTGTGGTTTTGTTCATGGAGGCTACGATGGCAAACATCATTCTCTTTTGAGAGTACTTCAAATATGACAATCATTAACTTTGTGTGTCTGGCAGATTTTATTGTGACAGGATCAATATATGATGACGAGATTTACAAGGCCTTCACTGGGGACAGAGAGCACAAATACAGTGATTTCTTATCTTAGTCTTTAGCAAAGATATGTACGTTCAATTCAAGAAGTTTAGAATTCAAGTGATCTATCTCTTATATTTTTATGTTGTTAGTAGTTGAGAAGCTCTGAATGAGGTACTCATTCTAATTTTTATGAGACACTGAATCATTTCTTAAATATAAAGAAATCCAATAATATTACTGATATTGTCTTATATTCACTAATGAAAAATTAATCGAGTCTTAATTTCTTATTATTTTGGATGTAGTGTGAGATTATAGGAGATATGACAGTTTCTTTTGAAGTTTGCAAACTAGCTTGAGGGAGAAAATAAAAACATAAAATAGTAGACAACATGTAAATACCACCGAGTAAGACTGACTGTACAATTTGAGTACAGAGACACACAAATAAAATAAATATTTTAAAACAGTAAAATCCAGGTAATTGTTTATGGAGGATGGAGAATATGAACAAAATTTGGAAAAAAGTTCATCAAATTTTAAAGACAAAAAGGACACATGGCCTTATCATTGAAGTATCAAATGAAAGTAATAGAAAAAAAGAGCAACACTGATGAGTAGAGAAACTCAGTTTGATGGATGGCAAATATTTAAAACAAAAAACAATATGTGTTTCTACTTTTATTTTTCCTGTTGTCAACTGTCAATTTTGAAGTCTATCTTTCATGTAAGGAAAATAAAAAAAAAAAGAAGACCTAATATTTCAGGTAATAAGAGCTAATTAATTATTGCATATCACATTGAACATTCATGTTCCGAATAATATTGGTTCATTTACATGAAAGCCCTACTTCTGTATCCTATGCTCAACTTATAGTTTTTGCTATTCACTTCTATCAAAGACTCACATTCTAAACTGGAAAAATCCTTCAAAGTAAGGCTTCACTAGTTTATTTCTTTAAGAAAATAAAATCAGTAATAAAATAGAAACAATAGAAATTCACATATGCAATGAGTTGGTTAAACCACAGTCATTTTTGTCCCTTTTATTTTTATCTCATAGGACAAAAGGATGGTAAATCAAATCCATGCCAACAAAAGCATTTAATTTCAGCAAGTAATTAAAAAAATTCCCTAGCTAATATAAAATGCTTCTTTGGGGAAGTGACTTTTCAAGCTATAAGAAGAAGTGGTACCACAGAGAGGCCATAGAGATTCCATTGCTCGTTGTAAAATAAACAGATTCTTACTCACTACTGTGCTTGTAATGAGATTGAATTTAACTTCTTATGTACGAATTGTATTAAACTGTGTACATAAAAGTGATGGAATAAGGGTGATTTGGGGATTAGGCAAGCAATCAAAGGTTTGGGAGAATGATACAAAATTAATATGAGCTTGATTTTTTTAACTCCTGTTTGTGTATTTCTTTGAAGAAAGTGAAGCAACAATAAGAAACTTTTATCCATTCATCTGTCGATGGACATCTTGGCTCTTTCCACAGTTTGGCTATTGCAGCCATCAAAAGGAATGAAAAGAGAATGAAATCTTGCCATTTGCAATGACGTGGATGGAACTGGAGGGTATTATGCTGAGCGAAATAAGTCAATCAGAGAAAGACATGTATCATATGAACTCACTGATATGAGGAATTCTTAATCTCAGGAAACAAACTGAGGGTTGCTGGAGTGGTGGGGGGTGGGAGGCATGGGGTGGCTGGGTGATAGATATTGGGGAGGGTATGTGCTATGGCGAATGCTGTGAATTGTGTAAGACTGTTGAATCACAGACCTGTACCTCTGAAACAAATAATACATTATATGTGAAGAAGAAGAAGAAGAAGAAGAAGAAGAAGAAGAAGAAGAAGAAGAAGAAGAAGAAGAAGAAGGAAGAAGGAAGAAGGAAGAAGGAAGAAGGAAGAAGGAAGAAGGAAGAAGAAGATGATGATAGCAGGAGGGGAAGAATGAAGGGGGGAAATCGGAGGGGGAGACGAACCATGAGAGACTTTGGACTGTGAGAAACAAACTGAGGGTTCTAGAGGTGAGGGGGTCGGGGGATGGGTTAGCCTGGTGATGGGTATTAAAGAGGGCATGTTCTGCATGGAGCACTGGGTGTTATACGCAAACAATGAATCATGGAACACAACATCAAAAACTAATGATGTAATGTATGGTGATTAACATAACATAATAATAAAAAAAATAAGAAACTTTTAAATGGGATTAGAGATGAAGTCAAACTAGAGTTATGATGTTATGATATATTTATTTCGGCTTCTGTGTGGTTTTATTTTTTTAACATTTTTGATTTTTTTTGTTTGTTTAATTTTTGTTTGTTTGGCTTTGGTTTTCAATTTTGTGCAGAAAAATGCCCAAAATAATTTTGTGCAAGCAAAACCGTCACTTAGAATGTGGTCTTAACACAATAAAAATCTCGTTCTATAAAATCTAGTACCCACAAAAAACGACAGAGTAATCAATCACTGGCATTTGTGCTCTCTAATAAAGAAAATAATATGAACAATTCACATTATTAGAGAATCTGTTTTACAAATAGATGCCACAACTCCTTTGTATTGAAATAAAATTTGCTAGATAAAATTCTAGGATCACATGAAAAGATTGTATGATTTGGTTTCATAGGAAAATCCACTCTTTAAATCACCTAATATTTAATATAAGTTCAGAGTAAACCAACTGAGACTACCTATCATGTCTAAAGGGTTGTGTTTTCTTGTTTGTTATATTCCTAATAGTTATTTAAATAATTATTGATTTATATCCTATTCAGAGATAAACAAACAACCTTTAGGCACAAAGATGATCTCACTTGTTCTCTTAGCCTACCCTTCCCCGCAATAAATATTCCTTTAGGTTAATATATTAACTATCAGTTAAAATGAACTATCAATTGCTCGAATTTAAGAAAAAATATGTAGAATATATTATGTTTAATGATATTTCCAGAAATCTATAGAGCGTAAAATAAAATTAGATGATACTGTATATATATATATATATATATATATATATATATATATATATATAACTTGATTTGATTTGATTAGGCTAAAAGAGAAGATATTTAAATCAGAGACAGTTGGGATGCCTGGGTGGCTCAGTCATTAAGTGGCTGCCTTAGGCTCAGGTCATAATCCCAGGGTACTGGGATGGAGCACGCATCAGGCTCCCTGCCCAGCAGGAAGCCTGCTTCTTCCTCTCCCACACCCCCTGTTTGTGTTCCCTCTCTTGCTATATCTCTCTCTGTCAAATAAATAAATAAAATCTTTAAAAAATAAATAAATAAATCAGAGACAGTATTTTATAAGAAAGTCACAGGGTGCATTATCTGAGCATTAAAAATTGTTCTAAATAGTCAACCTATATGCATATAAAAAATTGAAAAATAATTTCATAAGATACTTATACATGTTGCAGTTCCTTTTATGCTGCTTTTAAAATGGGAATGCCTAACACATTTTTTTCACTTTGATCCTTCATATTATAACCATATATTTTAATTTTCCATCTGTCTTTATAATATGCTACACATATGAGCAAAAATGTGACATATACACAAAAGGTTCTTTTAATGGTTTTATAAACTTTTAATACTTCCAACAAAAATATGAAAAAAGTTTTTTTATATGGCTTTTTTGTGAATAGAATTTTGTTATTTGAACCTTCTCTACATTGAAAATGTAACTGATTCACATTTCTAATCATTGCTTCATCAGTAAAAGTAGTAAAGGATCATATAAAACAAAAAGAAATTAGTTTAGGGCGCCTGGGTGGCTCAGATGGTTAAGCGTCTGCCTTCGGCTCAGGTCATGATCCCAGGGTCCTGGGATCGAGTCCCACATCGGGCTCCCCGCTCAGCGGGGAGCCTGCTTCTCCCTCTGACCCTCTCCCCTCTCATGCTGTTTCTCTCTCGCTCACTCTCTAAAAAATAAATAAAATCTTAAAAAAAAAAAAGAAATTAGTTTAGCTTTCCATTTTAATTAGTCACACCTATCTTATTAGGTATTTAAGCTTTGATAACCTAGATTCAGAATTACTAAGATTAAGGTATAATTAGCTATTCAAATCAATTGTGTCACTCAATTCTATTAATTCTGTTGCTAAAATTTATCACATAATTAATCCTAATATGATTCATTATAACCCACAATTAGTCTTGTAAGTCTATAGATGGAAACTGATACAATTCTGAAAAAATCCTGCACCAGCATTTTTGCATTGATTGCCTACTCCTTCTATGAATAATAATGGAGGTAAACTTAACTTAAACCTTGTACTTTAGATATTAGTAATTTCTAGAGGGTTTTTTTTTCATTATTTGAGGAATTTTCTCTAGCTTAGATGGTTTTAGTTAAATACTGTTTTAAGAACAGCATACCATTTGGCTGTCCTTTTCTGTCAACATGAAGGACGAGAGTATTCTTAAAATAAAATATCTCAAAACAAGCATATTTCCCAATAAAATATGTTAGCAATATAAATCAAAGGTAGGCAAAGCACAAATAAATCACAGGTTGCATTGATTTTATTTCATGAAATGCAACCCTTTTTTAGCATCTGTTTTTATTATTTATTAGCATTGGTTGGAAATTAAACTCAGAAAGACATTTTAATATTTCTTGAATGGAAAGACTTTCTTAAAAAAATTCAAAACAAATATCACTTTAAATCTATACTTCTAAACACAAGTGGGCCTTCAGTTTGCTTTGCATTTCATAGTTCACTAACTTTCCATTTTTCCTAGGTAGTATTTCTTATATTCTCTTTTGTCAAGTCAGGAACTACTCTTCCTTATTCTCTTTTACCTGTTGAGCTTTCCTCTTGTTTCCCTGAGAACATAGATCATAAAAGAACTCCCACAGGCTCCTGCCAAGACATTTATCCACCCACCCACATTTGGATGATATATTCTGCCTTTCCACCTGCTGCTGTGGGTGAACTATATCTATGTTCCTAATTAATATCTATGTCCCTTTTCTTGTGAATAGATTCCTTCCCCTCAGGAACATCATTTCATCGTGTGTCTTCTCTCTCTTGGATCAACATTTTTCCCCCCTCTACTATATCATTCTCATTAGCCACAATAAATTTGTGATTTCCCCAAACTTAAAAGAATAAAATGATAAAAAGTCACACTCTCTTTAACCTGCCTCTCTCCTGCTTCTGCTCCAAATTTTTCTCCTTTATAGCTCCAATTTCTCTCTTGAACGTTACCTAGTCAAGCTCCTCACGACTTCTCTCCTGATAGCCACATTGGTATGTCCAAACACCCTATATCTTCATTATCATGAATTATTTTCAGCTGCAATTGACATAGTTGATGATTCTCATACTCTTCAAATAGCTGTGTTAATTGGCTTTGAGGACACCATACTGTCTTGAAATTCCTTCTTCCTAACTGGATACTCCTTTTCAGTCACTTTTGTTAGTTATTCATAGTCTAATATGAAAATATTAGAGGGCTCCAGGATTTTATCTTTGGATCATTTCTCTTTCTTTCTATTCTCATATCTTATCCATTTTTAAAATAATTTTAAACATCATCTATACTAGATGTCTTCAACATTTATATTTTCTGCGTTTTACACTCCTTTGAACAACAGAGTACATTTCTGACGTTACGATTTGGAAGTCCAATAGATATATCAAGAATTACCATGTTGATTGAAGTAAATTTTACTTACAAAAAAATTCACTAGTTAATATGTATAATTTGATAAGTTGTGTCATATCTATCTATCTATATATACCCACAAACCTCTAAATATATATATATATAAATCCACAAATATATATATATTTTATATATATATAAATATATATATATATATATAAATCCACAAATCTCTAAAGTCATGATATCTGTTACCCTTTTTCATCACAACCCTTTGTAATATTTGCATTCCATCCCTTCTCTTTCTCATCCTTTACTCCCCATCTCTGGTCCCCAGGTCACAATTTATCTGCTTTCTGCTACTATAGATTAATTTATATTTTCTATTATTTGAGATAAATATATTTATACATTATATATTCTATTTTGACTGGCTTCCTTCACTCAGCATGATTATTCTGAGATTCATGTGTGTTGTTGCACGTATCAATAGTTCATTGATTTTTATTGTTGGGTAACATTTCATTATATGGAAATACCATGATTTGTTTATCCATTTATGTGTTTATGCATTTTTGTCACCCTCCCACCCAGTTTTGGGTTATTACAGATTATGTTCCTATGAATATTTGAATATAATTATTTTTTTAAAGATTTATTTAATTATTTGAGGGGAGGAGAGGCAGAGCAAGAGGGAGAGAATCTCCAGCAGACTCCCCACTGAGGACAGAGACTTGCCTGGGCCTCAATCTCATGACCCTGAGATCATGACCTGAGCTGAAATCAAGAGTCAGTCGCTTAACTGACTGAGCCACCCAGGCACCCCAAGAATGTCTGCATTTCAAAACACAGGATTAAAAAGAGGAAAAGACAAGCCACATGTTGGGAGAGAATATTTTCAAATCACGTATCAGAAAATCTTCAATTCAGAATCTATAAAGTCACTTTCATAACTCAATAATAAGGACACAAACCTCTCAATAGAAAAATGGGCAAAAGGTTTGAACAGATACTTCAGCAGAAAAGCATGGCAAATAACCAAATGGATAGATTCTCAACTTTATTAGACATTAGCAAAATGCAAATTAAATACATAATTATAAACCATAACTACTTGAATGGCTATAATTTAAAAACACTGATAATTCCAGTTATTGGTAAAGACATGGAAAAATGGGAATCTGTATACACTACTAATAGAAGTGTAAATATTTACACAACTTTTTTTTAAACAAACTTATTATGTCCAAGAACAAATCATAATATTTGTCCCAAACCTTTCCCTCTAGCATTCCTTTCAATTTTGGTTAATGAAAATCCATTTTTCCATGGCTTGGAGCAATAATAGTGATATATTTCCTGACTCATTTCTTTCAATTCCTGTAGTCCAATACAACTACAAATCCAGTTGTCTTTACCTCCAATATATACTAGGATCCAACTACCACTTACTCCTTCCCACTTATAATGTGGGCCAAACCACTCTACTCTCTTATCCATAGTATTCTGCCCTAGGGTTTGTACTCATTTCATGAGTCAGAATAATCTTATTCATATATATTAAATCATTGATATTCTTTGCTAGTAACCAGATAATAGCTTTTCATTTCACTCAGAATAAACAAATAATGTATTCTAACAGGCTTTAAGACTCTAGCAGATCTCCTCTCTCACATCTATGAAATAATTTCCTGCAATCCTCCTTCTTGCTCAAGCAGCTCCAGCCACATTGACTTCCTTGCAGGTCTTTAAGATCATCTTCCTTAGGAACTTTCTGTTTTTCTATTTCTTCCAACTGGGTCCCTATTTCCATAGATATGCAAATGTCAGCATTGTTTTTTCCTTCACCCTATGTTTTTATTTAAATATTTCCTTTTCTGCGAGGCCTTCATTGACTCTTTAATTTTTTTTTTAAAGATTTTTTTTTTTATTTGAGAGAGAGAATGAGAGAGAGAGAGAACAGGCAAGGGGGGAGGGTCAGAGGGAGAAGCAGACTCCCTGCCGAGCAGGGAGCCCGATGAGGGACTCGATCCTGGGACTCCAGGATCATGACCTGAGCCGAAGGCAGTCGCTTAACCAACTGAGCCACCCAGGCGCCCCATTGACTCTTTAATTTTTAAAATTACCTTCCAGCCTTCCCTTCCCAATTTTAACTTTTTCCATTTCCCTAACTACCAAATAAATGCAATGCATTTTAAAAAATTTGTTTCTTATTATGTTCTATCCTCCTACACTAACTATAAAGCAAACTTTGTGAAAACAGGATTTTTGTCTATTTTGTTCACTGCTAGATCCTTAACACTTAGAAAAAAACATGGCATCTATTTAAAACACCATTTATATATGTTAAATAAACTAAATTTCTTTCCAATATTAATATTTTATAATTTCTGCTAACTTTAGGACTATCTTTACCTTCAGCCTATATAATTTCGTAGATAATTATTTCTTCTTTTGTTTTATATCACACTGAAGGATTACGCTATATATAAAGTGCCTTTTTGTTTTTTTGTTATAAAACATTTTTAACATATAGAATTATATAAAGAGTAATGTTACAACTATCCCTATATACAATATCCAGAATAAACAAGTATAATTTAATATTTGTGTTTTAATTTATTATATTTTTAATTTAATGCTGTTTATATCTCAAAGAGGATGTAATTGGTTATCTATTATCAAGTTTCTCCTGAAGGATTCTCTTTAGGATTCTAAGAGGTAACACAAGTAGAAAATCTGCCTACCCTAGCCAAATAAGGCAACTCCACATTTTCTTGTGTTATGTAAGATTAGTGGTATTAATCACATCAAGCCTAATGAAACCTATTCATTTTTCACCTTTATATATTTTAAGACCTTACTTTAAAACTTACAAACTGTTTTGAAACTATGTTCTGAATAGATCAGCCTAGAAGCTGCTAACACCTGTGTTGGCTATGGAAGTTATGAAATAATATGCACACTGAAAAATGAAGTCAGGATCATGGCTAGCTTATAGAAAGTTTAATAGCTAAGTGTTGAAATATATATTTTTACTTTATTTCTTAAATTATGGATATTCCCCTTTACATGAAATTTTGCCACTTAAAAAATAGTGCTTCCATGATTCAAATAAACATTATTTTTAACACAATCTCCTTTTAATAAGATTACTGCAATGTTACACATATTGAAATATATTTATGAAGATATGGGAAATTGTTACAGTATCTGATGCAAAATAGAATGGTTAGTTTTCACTCAAAATGGGATTTAAAAAAGTAATTGTTAATATTTCATGGATACTTATATCTTGCTAAGAATTCATTCACTTTTATAAAATTAATGTTTTTAGCTATGTATGTTTATATTAGCTCCTTGGTTATGTAGCTTGATATTGTAAGGCAAAATAATATATATTTATCATCTTTTGGGTTTGTCAGTCCATACTTGAAAGTTACCAATAATAATACAATCAATAATACTGAAGTTAGTATCTACATTTATTCTCACTAAATCTATAAATTCCTTTTATCTGCACAAATTTGGATATATCCAACTATAATTTGTGACTGAAACAATAACAATGTACATCATTTCAATTAAATAGCATTATAAAGTTACAAAATGGAGTGGATTAAAAGTAATTTCCTTAACTGTTAAGTTAGTACAATATTGTTTATTTCAGAATAGGTAAACAAAATATGTCTCACATTCCTGTTGTTATCAAAATATTTGACCAGTTAGCCAATATGCTTATATGACTAGAATTACTTTAGTTATTTTATAACAAAGAGTCTTTTATAAATTAATTTATTTATGGATATAGTGATACTAAGATGTGAAATGAGCAGAAAGGTAATGAGAAAAATTTATTTTCCTATCATGGCAAATATTTAGCATATATCCAACTTAAAAAGGAAGACCAAAACATTATCATATTAAAAAAAAAAAAACCACATGATCACATCTTATTTTAAGTAATAGGATTAGGATAAACCATTGTTTTGTTTTGCTTTATTTTACTGTGTAGAAATTAACAAAGTGGACATGGGGAAAAAATACCAAAATTCCAAATACTGCTAAGGGAAATATTTTTAAATGTTATGTATGAAGTAATAATAAAACAAATGACTTGTGATTAGAAGATACTTTGTGGTAGTTCTCAGCTTAGAACTTTCTCTGTTACTTACACCTGAAACTAATGTAACACTGTATTTTAACTAACTAGAATTAAAATAAAAACTTAAAAAAAAGGTTACTTTATTACTGCCAAAAGCCAGTGCTAATATATAAAATCTTGCCCCTCACCACCATTATCACAAAACAGAGAAGGCAATTTGGAGTAGGTAGTTGCATCAGATATTTTACAGAATTAGAGAAGAATTACAAATCCTTTGTTCCAGAATTTGCACAAAACTGTCTGGGTAATTACAGAAAGATAACATAGCCAGAGCCAAATAAATTTGGCCAAGACTTTGTACTTTGAAAACTGAACTTGATGAAATTATAGAGACACTACAAATGTTGTAGGATAACTGATTGAAAAAAGTTATCCCATATGGATCAATAGGGCATAGGAAAAAAAATTTAAATAACGAAAGTAGATTTTGACTTAAAGCATATTTTTATTTATTTATTCATCATATACATTATAAATATAAATTTACAGAATTTTAATGTATTTATTTTTAAAGTGTCATATTAGGATATTATTGTATATCATATATCATAAATAGAAATGTCTATATTATAATTACTACAGAATCAGAAAACTGGTAATTCCCCAAGTGATATTGGATAGCTCTCTACTGAATTTCCAATCTATATATCAAATTCATTTTGGATGGTAAGACCATAATGGTCCTGCCACTGAAAGTTAGTTTTTCACAACTGGAATCATTTTCAAGGCCAGCAATTAGCAAATTTTTCTCTATAAAAGACCAGATGGTAAATATTTTTTACTTTACAGGCCAAATGGTCTCTATAATGTTGTAGTGCAGATAGTGACAGACAACATGTAAATGAATGAGACTGGCTGTGTTCCAATAAAACTTTATTAGTAAAAACTGGTGTCAGTCTGGATTTGGTCCGCAGGCCACAGTTTGACAATTTCTGTCTTATAGAGATGATTCAGTAAAGTGGAAAAATAACCCACCTCCTGTAATGGGAGAAAATTTAAGTATCTTTAATGGGGAGTTACCCCAACCCATTGTTCCATTTCTTCCCACTTCTATCTCTTTCCATCATTCTCACGTGACTCCATTATCCTTGTCTACTTGTATGTCCCATGTGTACCCAAACCCAAATTGTGTCTTTCATGTTATAGTTCTCTTTCTTCTATCCTATCTATCCAGGATCTATTTACATGTACCGAGTTTATCCCTTTACAATCTAAAATATGCACTCATCTCTCCATCCCTTTTGTGAAATTCCTGGGATATATTTAACAAATGAATCATTATAACATCATAGTGCTTTCTATATTCTCCATCCTTTCTATTCCCATTGCCATACCCTTTGCTTTCATGTGAAGAATCTAATCTCTTGAATCTTATTTTCAAAATCCTTCATAATCTGAATTCTGTCCAGTGTCAACTTTAGAAGTCAGGTCCACATAACACTTGTAGAAGGTTATTCTAAACTACTTGCAGTATTCATAAAACATTCTTTCCTACACCCCAGTATTTGTTCCAAATTCTTCTAAGAATCTATGCCACCAATTTTCTTCAGAATCTGGACAACACTCATGCATCCTAAAGGATTAAAATTAATTAAAATACAATAAAGAGCTCCAGGAAGTTTATACACATTTAATGACTGGGACCCATATTGTGAATGTATGTATTTAAAAAGTCTGAGTTCAATAGTGCAATGTTTCTTCGATTCTTAAAAATTGATCAATTTTACTTTGAAGTATTCTTTCATGGAGTTGTAAGAATTGATTATATGAATGGGAGATGCTAAGTGACAACTGATGTCGAGAATGAATGGACAGGCAGCAAATCATCTGACATCATAACTATCAGAAAAAAGAGTAAATTCTTAAAATCACTAATTCAAGCAGACATATATAAATCAATCTGTAAGACATAATAGAATGCTTCAGGTCATACTGAAGGTATCTTTCAATATCATACTGAAGACTATATATAATGCTTTGCTTTGCTTTTTTCTCCTGGTATTTGGTTTTGTGAATTTGAATTCATGGAGTGAACTAATGTCTTCCTACCTGGACTTAGTTATATCATGCCTGGACTTAGTTATATGATACAATGATTTATTCAGTCTTCTGATGATTCCCTCACTTGATCTCATTATGAACCTATGTTGAAAAACCCATGAAAAGAGTATTTTCACGGAAAATATTTGAAGATAAAAGTTGGTTTAGATATTCACATCCCTAAGGAACTTAATTTCGTATGCATTTGCCTTGCTTTCATGATATTATCAAGAAATAACATAGGATCCTAACAGAAATAGGGTAATATCTTATTAAGGAATTATTACCATTAAGGAAACATTAAAAAAAACCAGGATATCCATTTTTAGTTTTATAAAGAACATAGAGATTCAAAAAATCAAACACTGAGATGGAAAAACATGAATTAAATAAAATATTTGGCATTCTTACTCATTTATGAAATTTACAACACAGGTCTTTTTATAAATAAGGGAAGAAAGCCACCACATAAATGGCTACACTATACAGATACAAATTCAAAATATGTATTTTACGCCCCTTGGTTAAAAAAGCTACATGTGATACATAAGTGAGCAGATCACAAATTGATCCAAGACGTAAATTAACCAAACAAGATCCATATATTTTCAACAGGGGCCAGAAGCAATGTTTCAAAATACAAATACATGTAAACTTCTGGGAAATTACATAATTTATAGCATAAACTACTTGCTTTCCCTCCATATCTGTTCTTCCCTTTATCCATAGTAAAAGAAATCTAAATTTTTAGATAGGTATAACTTAGCATAAAGAATACATGTTATTTTCCCTTTCTACTTGCTTTTGTCATGTGACTAAAGTCTGTCCAGTGAGATAAGCATATGTGTCATGTGGCTGTTTTGGTAGCCAATTAGCTTGCATGCAATTATCCTCCTTTTTCTTAATTCTTATCATTGCCATTATTGCTGTTCTTTTCCTCCTCCTCCTCTGTCTCCTTCACTTTGTTTTCCTCTTCCACTTCTCTTTCCTTTTTTCATAAGACTTTAAAGAAAATCCATCATGACACAAAAAAGTAATATTTTGAGATCCTTGGTAGCTACCCAATGTACCTGATTGAAAAACATCATTATAAAAAGTTGCCTAAATTTTCACAGGTTTATTGGCCAGTTGGATACTTTTTTTAGGAAAATATTATTTAAGCCATTTGGTTTATTTTCCCTCAGGTATTTTTCCTTTGTATTTTTTATATTAATTAATACAATTTCTTTATATATTCTTGATTGTATTACTTAATAATTTATATTTTGCAGTATCTTCTTTCCATCTGTATCATGTCATATTTTGTGGTGCCTTTTGAGAAAGAGAAGTCATTACTTTTAATGTAGTTGGTGTATCAATCTTTTTGTTTGTGATTTCTGTGTCTTGTTAAATAAATCTTTTTTCCCCCAATACGAGATCATAGATATCTCCTAGTTTATATCCTAAAACCTTTACAGTTTTGCACTTTACAATTTAGAACACTAATCTAACCACCTTACATCTAAATGCCTTATAGTTCCTAATAAATTTTTGTAAATACCTTTGGCTTTTTTCCATATACACTCTTATCATCTATTTATAATTTTTTCCCTCTGCTTTACTTAAATATTTCAAAATTTTTTTGGCCTTACTATAGTGACTAGGACTCAAGTGCAATGTTGAATACTGTTAGCGATTGTGGGGATACTTCTTTTATTCCTAATATTTTAATATCTTAAAATATTGTTCCATTTGGATTTTTTATTTGTCCTTTGTGAGAAGATTGGACCCAGTAGCCTACTCTGCCATTGTGAAAGCAAAAATTAAGCC
The DNA here is from genome assembly GCF_011800145.1 of Mirounga leonina. Classification (NCBI taxonomy): domain Eukaryota; kingdom Metazoa; phylum Chordata; class Mammalia; order Carnivora; family Phocidae; genus Mirounga; species Mirounga leonina. The sequence continues at coordinate 42,591,309 of NW_023270316.1, forward strand.
TCCTTTATCTTCTAGGAGAAGGTACTTTCCCCTTCAGTAATTACAACTTTTAATAGAACAGGTACAGTATGGACCAATTTTCCTACTCAACCTGAGCCTGAGTTCCAGTTAAAATCATTTCTTTAATGATAAAATATAATAGTAGTTAGAGATGGACAGATATCAAATACTTGTTATCAGCTCACAGAGTTATTAGGTGCTGTGGGAAATACACAAACTTTTAAGATTCCTTTACTGATTTTGGGGATGCTCAGAATCATGCAAGTATCCCAAATAACAGAATTAAAGATTAATAGTCTTAAAAAGAGATCTATTTCTTGATATTGTTTTTGACAATGGTGGTAAAATATGATTAACAACTGTTATTATAACATAAGAAATCATCTAAACATATTTTTTAAAATTAAAAAAATTTTCTTTAAATTTTTATATTTTTAAAATTATCCATAGTAAAACATTTACCCATTCACCAGTATGCTGAACTAATTAGAAAAGTGAAAAAGTAGTGCTTGCAGAGAAGTGATATTTCTCCTGTTAAGATACTTAAAAAAAATCAGGATGGAGGGGGGCCTGGATGGAGGGCGTCTGACTCTTGATTTCAGCTCAGATCATGGTTTCAGGGTCGTGAAATCGAGCCCCATGTCCAGCTCTACACTGGGCGTGAAGCTTGCTTAAGATTCTCTCTCCCCCCCTTCCCTCTGCCCCTCACCCCCAAAAAGGAAAAATAATCAAGATGGATACACAAAGTTGAGCATCTTCCTCTCCTATAGCTGCATACGCATTGCAAGTTTATAAATAATTCTGGGCAAAAAAAAGTTGGCTTTGATCTGACAGAGAAGGCATGTTCATATATTCTTTTAGTGTTCTAAAAAAGCTTATTTCATTTTTAAGATTTTGAAATATTTACTCTACTGAAAAAAAGTATAGCTAATCTGCCACTGAATTTGATGGTTTTTAGAAATTCTGTCTTCAGAGGATAGAAAGCTTAAAACAAGTAGGTAAATTTTAAATAGATTTGACGAGTTGGATCTGTTGCCATAAAGAGGAGGGAAAAGGAATTGACAGAAAAGACAAAAGTAAATAATTTATGCAGCTTTCTTTTAAGTTTGGAAAAAAACAGGTAACTTAAAAATATATGTGCAAAGACTCATACAAATGAAAATTTTATGTTCAGTATATACCAAGTGTATATTAATAAAGACTGAAAAATGTATATATACACTTTCAGTCCCATCTATTTTTAATATTATAGCATGAAGTGCAAATGAATAACAATGGTTAATATGTCCTTGCAGTTATTTGCATTATGTAACTACTACTCTATACTTTGAGTTATTTAATGAAAAATTATAAATGTAGATTAGCAATCAAAAAGTTACAACTAAGTGAACTATGTGTTGTGTAACCTCCCCTGGCAGGTTTTGACTATGTACTTGTTTCAAAGAAGAAGATAATCCAATAAAGTTTTTATGATAAGTCATTTCACTATTATAAAATTATAGAAAAGAATATGGAAATTTGCCATAAATTTCTGGTATAAAAAGTGCAAACTTCAATATTTATAGTATATTGCCACATAATATTTAATTCAAATTTAATCTGAAGTTTAAAATTATTAGAAACTGGGGCGCCTGGGTGGCTCAGTCGTTAGGCGTCTGCCTTCGGCTCAGGTCATGATCCCAGGATCCTGGGATCGAGTCCCGCGTCGGGCTCCCTGCTGGGCGGGAGGCCTGCTTCTCCCTCCCCCACTCCCCCTGCTTATGTTCCCTCTCTCGCTCTGTCTCTCTCTGTCAAATAAATAAATAAAATCTTTAAAAAAAAATTATTAGAAACTGTACCAAAAATTATGGAAATTCTGTAGTGAGAATGTTTTAGAATCTGTTTATTTTTATTTGGTAAGAGTAATACAGATAAACTGTATAAAACTGGAAATACAAATATATGAAGAAAATACAAAAAGCAGTTACCCATGGTCCTATATCAGAGATAACATTGTTAAAATTTTGGTATATACCGTTACGGTTATTTCATATATATATGAATAGTATATTATATGTGGATATAGATTTAAGTATGGTGTGTGTGTATATATATATATATATATATATATACACTTACATACACATTTGTATATATTCATATATTTATAGCTATCATAAATATATTTCCAAGTCTTAATGTGTCCTTTTACCACATCACTTTAAAGGTTGTATAGTATTTCATTTATGAATGCATAATTTTTCTTTATTAAAAAATATCTATTTCCCAAATGTGAAAAGCAAGAATGATTCCAAAAATGTCAGGTATGGACTGTTTTAGAAGAGCACTGCATGGAAAATAAGGACAACTTGATTTAGATCCCAGCTTTGTTTTTCCTAGTGCATTTCATCAATTCTAAGAATCGCCTTTTTTATATTGCTCTCAATTTAAGATGTAGCTGACAATTGCTATCACCAAGGAAGTTGTCAGCTCCTGCAGTGTACATTATAATTTGTGTAAATGGCTTATAGGCAGGTCTGGTGCAGAATAATGGAGAGCTCGTTGAGAAACACTGTGCTGGCTATCCCCAGAAGGCACAGCAAATGATGCCATATGATAAGACACAGATTTTAAAAACTCTGAATTGAAAAGTGTTTTGAAAGATATGGTTATTAATATAAAGGATATTTGAGGTCTACTCTGAACAGTTTAATTTTCATGTATTTTTGTTTTCATAGAGTCACAAGTGATATATGATAAAAGTTTATTCTAAATGACTCAGTTTTTCAGTAAATTTTAATGAAAAGTATCGGGGCTCCTGGGTGGCTCAGTTGGTTAAGCGACTGCCTTCGGCTCAGGTCATGATCCTGGAGTCCCTGGATCGAGTCCCGCATCGGGCTCCCTGCTCGACAGGGAGTCTGCTTCTCCGTCTGACCCTCACCCTTCTCATGTGCTCTCTCTCATTCTCTCTCTCTCAAATAAATAAATAAAATCTTTAAAAAAATATTTAATGAAAAGTATAAGTGTTACAAAAGCATTGTGAAATAGTTTGACAGTATTGTTTTCCCTAGTGATATATAAAATGATGGTTCATCTAATAATCAGCAGTATGTTGGATTTAATGAATTTTAGATAATTGTATAATCTAGGATATTTCATCTATCTAAATAAAGGGTTCACTAAGTGTTACATGTTAGGATTATTTCATTAGCTTCTTTTGATCAAGAAGACAGAACTTTTGTCCTCCAGAGATTTACATTTTACTGAGAGTTTTCATCTGGTTCTCATTAACCTTAAAAATGCCCTCATTCTTACACTTACATCTGAAACATACACAAACACACACACACACACGGATACACATAACACCCATACATATATCTCTTGTATTTATACTCTTTTGTACCTAATACCTCTGCTCCTCATATCTCATTTACTCATCAGGTCACCAAAACCTGTGATATGAGTTCAGTGTTTTAACGTAAATGATCTCATCTAGTTCACTAGTGACTATGTACTATATCCGGGGAATAATTGGCAATCCTCATCTTGGTCTCTTGACAGCAATTGAGTTTGTTGGTCCTTTTGAGTTTCAGGACGGAAAGTCTTATTACATATATTTATTTTAGTTTTTCAGACACTCTTTATTCCCTTCTTGCATCTCTTGTGTACATATCTCAATCACAGTTAAGGAGTTTTTTTCTGCCTTCCATGTTGGTGTCCCATACAGCTGTCTTCAGCTCTACTGACCACTCACCATACATTGTCCTCATCACACTTTTCTGCATGCTGAAGCTTCAGTAACCCCACAAAAGGATGGTTTATAGATCTGCATTTTTTCCAATCTAAGATATCCAACAATTTTCTATACAACTAATTCTAGAGGACTCATGAGCCTCTTCAATTACCTTCCTTTCCATATTTGCTTTTGTTTCAATATTCTTAGGATAATACTGTCCTTTGCTCTGGGCAAGGGTGGCTACCGCCTCTGATCCCATTCTTTAGAGAGCCCTGCTTCTCAGGAAAACACACATATAAAATTTACGAATTACCACTTGGGCGCCTCTGCCAACTGGGAGATTGCTAGTACAGATCTGGTACAGGGCAATCTGTGATCCTAAAAATTTTGTTTTGTGATTAACATGATCAGGGCTCCAAATGTTTCTCTGCATTTTTTCCCTCTGCACTGAGGGTGGGTGTGACACTGTCAATATAGGATGCTTCTTTAGGGTGCCAGGAGGACTTCTGTTCAGACAGGAGAAACCTACAGTGTTCCCACACCAAGCTCAAATTAACAAATATACAGACTTTCACCCTAATCCCCTGTGATTTTTTTTAAATTTCTGATTTAATTTTGCTTGGTTTTATTTTACAATTGGAATTTTTATGAATGGAATTATATAGTAGTTTTTCTTTTCTCTTTTCTTTCATTCAAATTTAGTGGGTTTCTAATACTCCTCAAAATGGTTTCTTATACTAGTCATTTATTTATTTTCATTATTAAGATTAAGATTGCTTGCTAAATTGTTTTCTTCTTGCTTGTTTTACAGAGGGCTAAGAGTAGTGTTAAAATCTCCTGTTTTGTGAATCTATTTCTCCTTATAGCTTTGTTGAAATATGCTTCATACATTTTGAGATTGTATTACTAGATGTATGAAAATTTAAAGCATGTGTATTTTCCTAGAAATTGTAAACTTTTTGTCAATATGGAGTCACTCTAGTTATTACCCACAGTAGGCTATGTTGTCTGATATCAATATAGTTACAGCACCTTTCCTTTTGTCACTTTTGCAAAGCCTTTCTTTTTCCCGTTATTCAAAGGTAAAATTTCTGTATATCTTTTGTGCATCACTTACAATGAGAAATTAGCTTTCTAAATCCAAACGATAGCAATTGTCTCTTAAACAGATCATTTAGTCCATTTATGCTTAATGTCATTTCAGATATGTTTGATTTAAATCTATCTTTTTTATCTGCTTTCTAACTGTCCTTTTGTTTATGTTCTTATTTTCCTTTTTTTAAAAAAAAAAAAACAAAGTTTGGCTTCTTTTGGAATTGCATTTTTATATTTATTCTCTCATTTTGTTATTTTAGTTCTATTAGTTTATAAGTTATGTATTGTTTCCAAACTTTTAGTGGTTGTCATAAAACAGGGTTCAGTGAGTTATTCTGGCCCATCATAAACCATATCGTGCCATGCCTGTCATTTACATTTTGTCTTTGGCTGTTTTTACACTACTATGGCAGAGCTGAGTGGCTGTGAAAGGAATTGTGTAGCCCATAAAGATGGAAATACTTACTGTCTGTTCCTTTATAGAAAAAGTGTGCCTACCCCTGCCATAGAAAATAAACCATCAAATTCAATGTGACTGCTTTTCCATGCCAGGCAGTTACAGGACTCAGACAGAGCCACTTGCTCGAAACAACTGAAATGTCAGACAAAATAGATGAAAAAATAGTTTTTAAGGCACTGAACATCAGGCAAGAAAAGATAATGATCCCTCAGAGATGAGAAACAAATGCAATGAGCCCTGTGCTGTAGCGATTTAATGCCTGCACAGAATTTCCAGATTATGAAGGAGAGAGGGTAAGCTCAGGCAAAGACTGGATTTCAAAAACATGTCTTCAACAGGTCTTCTCACTGCTGTCTCTGCTATCTCTCCAGTTACTAATCATGCCTCCTACTTTCCCCATAGCCCCCCAACGCAAACTCTTTAAAGACAACTTTTAAACTCTCTAGTGGTTTTCCAAAAGTTGGTTGGTTTTGTTTTGTTGTTGCTTATTGTTGTTTTTGTCAGTCCCTGAAAACCATGTTCCCATCTCTTTAACTTCTCCTAGATTGATCTTGTGAGTGAGACTCAACCTGTCTGTGTGAATGATCTTCTTAGAATAACGTGGCCCCCTCTCCACTTTCTTGTTTATTTCCCATATAACCTTCTTAGTTCTCTCTTGATTTCAGCTCTTGACATGACTATGGCAATGTCTTACTACTATTCCCTGTCTTCAGTACATTACTTCATTATCATCCTTGTTACCTGCATGCTCTATCTAGTACAAAGTTTAATTAATCATGACCATCTTCCTGCTCAAAATTTTTTAAGAAAAATCTATATACTATGGGATGAATTAATTTATTTGCATGGAAAACTAATCCCATCATGATCTTTTAGGTTCTAGACCACTCCTATCAGAGATGGCTACAATTATCAAATTAAAACTCACCTGAATGGGGCACCTGGGTGGCTCAGTTGTTTAAGCGACTGCCTTCGGCTCAGGTCATGATCCTGGAGTCCCAGGATCGAGTCCCGCATCGGGCTCCCTGCTCAGCGGGAAGTCTGCTTCTCCCTCTGGCCCTCCCCCCTCTCATGTGCTCTCTCACTCTCTCTCATTCTCTCTCTCAAATAAATAAATAAAATCTTTAAGAAAAAAAAAAACTCACCTGAATGTATTCTCAAGATGTTTTATCATTTTAATGCTTATAACCTACAAAGCAACATAAATATTCAAAACACTATAATGTAAAATCACTGCCTAGTGACTAATTATCAACATGAATTGAATCTCTAGTTTACAACACTTATGTATACTAAACACATGAATAATAAGTTTTATTGTCCTAATAATATCCACTAATTTAGGCAATTGTTCTTTGAATAGCTCTATTTACTTAGTCCAATATATAAGATTTTATTGTAAAAATGCAAAACTATAATATGCCTATATTACAATTACATGATTTTTTATTATTCTGTTATGTTAATCACCATACATTACATCATTAGTTTTTGATGTAGTGTTCCATGATTCATTGTTTGCGTATAACACCCAGTGCTCCATGCAGAATGTGCCCTCTTTTATACCCCTCACTAGGCTAACCCATCCCCCCACACCCCTCCCCTCTAGAACCTTCAGTTTGTTTCTCAGAGTCCATAGTCTCTCATGGTTCGTCTCCCCCTCTGAATTCCACCCCTTCATTTTTCCCTTCCTGCTATCTTCTTCTTTTTTTTTTTTTTTTAACATTTAATGTATTATTTGTTTCAGAGGTACAGGTCTGTGATTCAACAGTCTTACAGAATTCACAGCACTCACCATAGCACATACCCTCCCCAATGTCTATCACCCAGCCACCCCATCCCTCCCACCCCCCACCACTCCAGCAACCCTTAATTTGTTTCCTGAGATTAAGAATTCCTCATATCAGTGAGTTCATATGATACATGTCTTTCTCTGATTGACTTATTTTGCTCAGCATAATACCCTCCAGTTCCATCCACATCACTGCAAATGGCAAGATCTCATTCCTTTTGATGGCTGCATAATATTTCATTGTATATATATACCACATTTTCTTTAGCCATTCATCTGTCGATGGACATCTTGGCTCTTTCGACAGTTTGGCTATTGTGGACATTGCTGCTATAAACATCGGGGTGCACGTACCCCTTTGGATCCCTACATTTGTATCTTTGGGGTAAATACCCAGTAGTGCAATTGCTGGGTCATAGGGTAGTTCTATTTTCTACTTTTTGAGGAACCTCCATACTGTTTTCCAGAGTGGCTGCACCAGCTTGCATTCCCACCAACAGTGTAGGAGGGTTCCGCTTTCTCCACATCCCCACCAACATCTGTCATTTCCTGACTTGTTAATTTTAGCCATTCTGACTGGTGTGAGGTTGTATCTCATTGAGGTTTTGATTTGGATTTTCCTGATGCCGAGTGATGTTGAATACTCTTTCATGTGTCTGTTGGCCATTTGGATGTCTTCTTTGGAAAAATATTTGTTCATGTCTTCTGCCCATTTTGAGATTGGATCATTTGTTCTTTGGGTGTTGAGTTTGATAAGTTCTTTATAGATTTTGGATACTAGCCCTTTATCTGATATGTCATTTGCAAATATCTTCTCCCATTCTGTCGGTTGTCTGTTGGTTTTGTTGACTGTTTCTTTTGCTGTGCAAAAGCTTTTTATCTTGATGAAGTCCCAATAGTTCATTTTTGCCCTTGCTTCCCTTGCCTTTGGCGATGTGTCTGGGAAGAAGTTGCTGTGCCTGAGGTCGAAGAGTTTGCTGCCTGTGTTCTCCTTTAGGATTTTGATGGACTCCTGTCTCACATTTAGGTCCTTCAAACATTTTGAGTCTATTTTTGTGTGTGGTGTAAGGAAATGGTCCGGTTTCATTCTTCTGCATGTGGCTGTCCAATTTTCCCAACACCATTTGTTGAAGAGACTGTCTTTGTTCCATTGGACATTCTTTCCTGCTTTGTCAAAGATGAGTTGACCATAGAGTTGAGGGTCCATTTCTGGGCTCTGTATTCTGTTCCATTGATCGATGTGTCTGTTTTTGTGCCAGTACCATACTGTCTTGATAATGACAGCTTTGTGATAGAGCTTGAAGTCTGGAATTGTGATGCCACCAACTTTGCTTTTCTTTTTTAACATTCCCCTGTCTATTTGGGGTCTTTTCTGGTTCCATACAAATTTTAGGATTATTTGTTCCATTTCTTTGAAAAAAGTGGATGGTATTTTGATAGGTATTGCATTAACTGTGTAGATTGCTCTAGGTAGCGTTGACATCTTCACAATATTTGTTCTTCCAGTGCATGAGCATGGAACATTTTTCCATTTCTTTGTGTCTTCCTCAATTTCTTTTATGAGTATTCTATAGTTTTCTGAGTACAAATTCTTTGCCTCTTTGGTTAGATTTATTCCTAGGTATCTTATGGTTTGGGGTGCAATTGTAAACGGGATCGACTCCTTAATTTCTCTTTCTTCTGTCTTGTTGTTGGTGTATAGAAATGCCACTGATTTCTATGCATTGATTTTATATCCTGCCCCTTTACTGAATTCTTGTATGAGTTCTACCAGTTTTGGGGTGGCGTTCTTTGGGTTTTCCACATAAAGTATCATATCATCTGCAAAGACTGAGAGTTTGACTACTTCTTTGCCGATTTGGATGCCTTTTATTTCTTTTTGTTGTCTGATGGCTGTGGCTAGGACTTCTAATACTATGTTGAACAGCAGTAGTGATAGTGGACAACCCTGCCATGTTCCTGACCTTAGGGGGAAAGCTCTCAGTTTTTCCCCATTGAGAATGATATTCGCTATGGGTTTTTCATAGATGGCTTTTATGATATTGAGGTATGTACCCTCTATCCCTATACTCTGAAGAGTTTGGATCAAGAAAGGATGCTGTACTTTGTCAAATGCTTTTTCTGCATCTATTGAGAGGATCATATGATTCTTGTTCTTTCTTTTATTAATGTATTGTATCACATTGATTCATTTGTGGATGTTGAACCAATCTTGCAGCCCAGGGATAAATCCCACTTGGTTGTGGTGAATAATCCTTCTAATATACTGTTGCATCCTGTTGGCTAGTATTTTGGTGAGAATTTCTGCATCCATGTTCATCAAATATTGGTCTGTAATTCTCCTTTTTGATGGAGTCTTTGTCTGGTTTTGGGATCAAGGTAATGCTGGCCTCATAAAACGAGTTTGGAAGTTTTCCTTCCGTTTCTATTTTTTTGGAACAGTTTCAGAAGAATAGTTATTAATTCTTCTTGAAATGTTTGGTAGAATTCCCCTGGGAAGCCATCTGGCCCTGGGCTCTTGTTTGTTGGGAGATTTTTGATGACTGCTTCAATTTCCTTAGTGGTTATAGGTCTGTTCAGGTTTTCTATTTCCTCCTGGTTCAGTTTTGGTAGTTTATACATCTCTAGGAATGCATTCATTTCTCCCAGATTATCTAATTTGCTGGCATATAATTGCTCCTAATATGTTCTTATAATTGTTTGTATTTCTTTGGTGTTGGTTGTGATCTCTCCTCTTTCATTCATGATTTTATTTATTTGGGTCATTTCTCTTTTCTTTTTGATAAGTCTGGCCAGGGGTTTATCAATCTTGTTAATTCTTTCAAAGAACCAACTCCTAGTCTCATTGATCTGTTCTACTATTCTTTTGGTTTTTATTTCATTGATTTCTGCTCTTTATTTCTGATCTTTATTTCTCTTCTCCTGCTGGGTTTAGGCTTTATTTGCTGTTCTTTCTCCAGCTCCTTTAGGGTTAGGGTTGTGTATTTGAGACTTTTCTTGTTTCTTGAGAAAGGGTTGTATTGCTATATGCTTTCCTCTTAGGACTGCCTTTGCTGCATCCCAAAGATTTTGAACAGTTGTGTTTTCATTTTCATTAGTTTCCATGAATTTTTTAAATTCTTCTTTAATTTCCTCATTGACCCATTCATTCTTTAGTAGGATGCTCTTTAGGCTCCATGTATTTGAGTTCTTTCGGTCTTTCCTCTTGTGATTGAGTTCTGGTTTCAAAGCATTGTGGTCTGAAAATATGCAGGGAATGATCCCAATCTTTTGATACTGGTTGAGACCTGATTTGTGACCCAGGAATGGATCTATTCTGGAGAATGTTCCATGGGCACTGGAGAAGAATGTGTATTCTGTTGCTTTGGGATGGAATGTTCTGAATATATCTGTGAAGTCCATTTGTTCCAGTATGTCATTTAAAGTCTTTATTTCCTTGTTGATCTTTTGTTTGGTGATCTGTCCATTTCAGTGAGGGGGGTGTTAAAGTCCCCCACTACTATTGTATTGTTGTCGATGTGTTTCTTTGCTTTTGTTATTAATTGGCTTATATAATTGGCTGCTCCCATGTTAGGGGCATAGGTACTCACAATTGTTAGATCTTCTTGTTTGATAGACCCTTTAAGGATGAAATAGTTTCCTTCCTCATCTCTTACTATAGTCTGTGGTTTAAAATCTAATTTGTCTGATATAAGGATTGCCACCCCAGCTTTCTTTTGGTGTCCATTAGCATGGTAAATGGTTTTCCACCCCCTCACTTTCAATCTGGGGGTGTCTTTGGGTCTAAAATGAGTCTCTTGCAGACAGCATATCAATGGGTCTTGTTTTTTATCCAATCTGATACAGGCAATACAATGGCACTAAATTCATATCTTTCAATAGTTACCCTGAATGTAAATGGGCCAAATGCCCAATGAAAAGACCCAGGCTATCAGATTGGATAATTACATGATTTTAAAGTTATTTTCTAAACACATAAAAGAGATGGCAACAGCATCAATTCATTACATTTATTTTCAACTATGAAATTAATTTTATGGAAAATAATATAACAAAAAGATGTTTTCTCCTTTGCACTTGAGTTTATGCACTGTCTTTTGTTATTAACCTCAAAAAAGTCTTGTTACCAATAAAAGAGAAATGATAATACTTGATATAGAAGCAGAAAATCAGTTATAGATATGAGAATAAAATATCCCTATTTATATAAAAAGCATTTTTTCTAAAACTTTTGTCCAAACATTGTCAAAGGGATAAGAAATGTGTTTTTCTCAAATGGACCCAGAAAGGTAACATATAGATTTTTATATAATTAAATAAAAGCATTTGTCAAATCCTGAAATTTTAGGTTAAACCAGTGGAGAAAGCGTAAACTTACTGTTAGTCTATCTTTGGTCTGTTTCTATCTGGATCTTTCAGCTGTGTTAGAAAAAGTGCATGAAATCAGCCATTACATTACTTAAATTAGGTTTTCTGGAGAACATTAAGGAATAAAAGGATATATTTAAATTCTATACTATGAAGACATTTTTGCATTCGTTGCAGTGTTTCTTTATGATGCTAAAAAACATTTAAGCAAGTAAATACAAACTTATAAATAAAAACAAAATATCCAATACATTTGAAAAATCCTTTAAATAACTCTTAGGTGAGTTTTAAAATACATTTACTAAGATATTTTCTTCTTCTTTTTTTTTTCCAAGATTTTATGTATTTATTTGACAGAGAGATGGCACAAGCAGAGGGAGTGGCAGAGCTGTTATCTGCTCACTCAAGCTGTCATTTTCTACTCCTGGATGTTTACATTGCTCACATCCAGGAAAAAACTATCTGGCTACTTTAATGAAAAGTTAGCATTTCAATGTCTGGAAAGCTAATTATAGTATCCTCAGTACCTACCAAACTCTTTTCTCTACTGATAAATTCTACCACTTCCCTGTTTCCTCATCTCTCTTCTCCACTATTTAAAAATAAGCAAAAAGAACATCTTTTGTATAAGTCAAGTGAATAATTATAATCAAAAGACTTATAACATTATGTGTTTTTATTATGAACCATATAGCTTAAATTCTAATTTAAAGAAGATTGTTGATGAATTGATGGTTTAAATTTGTACTTTATTGGCTTAATTTGTCTCTGACATTATGCTAGGCAAAAAATGGCTCAAAACTAATAAAATATAGAATTAGAATTTAGAGATCACATCTAATGGAAATACCTTCATTTTATATGGGTGTTTTCTTATTCTTTTTTTTAATTAACATAAAATATATTATTTTTTTCAGGGGTACAGGTCTGTGATTCATCAGTCTTACACAATTCACAATGCTCACCATGGTTCATACCTTCCCCAGTGTCCATCACCCAGCTACCCCATCCCTCCCACCCCCCTCCACTCCAGCAACCCTCAGTTTGTCTCCTGAGATTAAGAGGCTCTTATGGTTTGTCTCCCTCTCTGGTTTTGTCTTGTTTCATTTTCCCTCCCTTCCCCTATGCTCCTCTGTCTTGTTTTCAAATTCCTCATATCAGTGAGATCATATGATACTTGTCTTTCTCTGATTGACTTATTTCACTTAGCAACTAGAGGGTATTATGCTAAGCAAAATAAGTCAATCAGAGAAAGACAAGTATCATATGATCTTCTTAACAACTATTCATGAAGTACCTAACACTCTTTTTGCCTATGTTCTAGACCACAACTACTATCTTTAGTAGTTTTCAACAATGCTTGTTCCAAATGCCACATCACATGTATTGTTGTTTTCATGACTGAGAAGGAAAAGAATAGGATCAGGAAGGAGGAACAGAGAGCATAGTAGAATATTATCCTCCTTCTCATCCCTTTCATTCTTCTGCTGATTTCTCTATACCAGATGTTGAGATGAAAAGAAATATCACTCCAATGTCATTTTGCTTTATCACCTCTTTTGTGCCAGCTCCCTTGAACTACTTCTGATAATTTCCTCCATTGAATAACAGTCTTTACGATGGCAGTCTTGACCCAGAGATCAATGAAAACCTAATCTTTAATTTAAAGAATTTGTTAGGTTGGTAAGGGCTGTTTAACTGCACTGGATACAAAAGGGAATTTGAGGCAGTTTACAAAGAAATTAAAGAGGATCCAGACAGGATCAGATAAGATAGGAACCTAGAAACTTGCCATATCCAGTTCTGGCTTAGGGTTTTATTCATACCTTACTTACTAAGAAATAATAAAAGTTTAAAACAGATAAAGTAAGAGATTGCCATCTTAGTGCATAAGGATGTGCATATTTATACAAGAAAGTGACTCTACCTGTTACAAGGTGTTAGGGTTTGTTTGTTTGTTTGTTTGTTTATAATAATCTTAAAGAGAACCTGGAAAAAATTGTCATTGTGAAGTTATAGGCATTTTTTACCTACTCAGAAGCAAAATTTTGAATTTATCTCTGTAGAAGTTTACCATATTGTTAAGAAAATTAGAAGATATGCCCCCAAAAGCAATGCAAGTATAATATAAGAAGATGTTCTGTCAGAGGCAAGAAATGAAAGAAACATGATCAAATGAGCTGGTAAAGTCTGGAAGGTTTCTGTCGAATATATATTTATCTATGTTAACTAAAAAATGAACAGTTAATTTCATAAGATGATTTCTGTCACTTATAATTAATATTTTAATTATATTCTAGAATTCCCATGTTAAGGCAAAAAAAATCTCATTATTTCTTAGAAAACATATTGGATCGATTGACTCTAAGTAGCACTTCTGTCTAATATGCTGATTCCTCATTTGGTTAGACTTTATAATAGAGCAAAGAAGTAGCACCCTTTACAGGGCTGTTAAATGCAAATGCATATGCATGCTAATATTTTAAATTTCATTTTGTAAATAATGGCAAGTATAATAATACAGGCATTACATGCCTGCTCAGTGTTTATTGCTTGTCTCCTGTCTCGCTTTGAGCCCGTTCTTCTTACGAGGAGGAGGTAACACATTCTGAAGTGTTCACGGACTGAAACCTGATTCACTGATTGCAACCCCTGCCTGCACTATGCACCAGTATTTCAAAATTCATCCAAAGCCAAGTTAAAACAAGGAGGTAGTAATAGTAACAGAACCTTTCACACATCCATTTTAGGTCACTTTTATACCTTTGTTTCTAATACAAAAGTAAAAACAGTATGAGTCTAATTAAAAGTAGTTCCACATTATGACTAAAATTTTTATTAAGCCCAAGTAGTGTACAATTTCCAATCAACGGAACTAATTTTGAATGTCAGACTAATGAAGATTTAATGAGAACAAAAAAAAGGTTCTAAAATAATACTTGACTATAATTAATATCATGTTTATTATTTTATAGTATGATTATATTAGCACTTCAAAACATTTGGATTTCACCTCATAATTGAAATATATAAGAAAGCTTTTCCATTTAGTATCAGTGTATAATCTTTCTATTATCTTTTATTTCTGGTATTGTCCACACTAAGTATATTAAAATAATAAAAGCACATACAATTAATAACAGTGATCCTTAAAGTCATTTTTAGTAAGGGATGTTGATCAGAGAGTACATAGTTCCAATGCTGGAGAATAGTGCTTGGTGATGCAAATATCAATTTACTAGAGATCTAAGCAGAAGAACTATGCATATCTCATTTTCCAGCCCTTCCATAACTTATCAGGCTAATATTTTTTAAAAGATTTTATTTATTTATTTGACAGAGAGAGAGAGCACGAGCAGGGCGAGTGGCAGGCGGAGGGAGAGGGAGAAGCAGGCTCCCCACTGAGCAGGGAGCCTGATGTGGGGCTCGATCCCAGGACCCTGAGATCATGACCTGAGCTGAAGGCAGATGCTTAACAGACTTAGCCACCCAGGCGCCCCATCAGGCTTATATTACAGAAACCTGGACATATTGTGTGGACAATTCCTTCAGAGACCCTTCTATGTGATGGATGCATGAATGTGAGGAAAAGATAGAAAGTATAGAATAGATAAGTACTGTTCTAGTGTCAGGCCAATGAAGGATAAAAGCAAAAATGAAGACATTTCAATATTAATAAAACAGACCCTTTTGGGACGAGAATGTCCCATTGAATATTCCTTTCAAGAGATAGAAATGTCCAGGGTTGTAAGAGCAGAACACAGTCTCACAATTCTTGTTGGCAATTCAGAATTTAAATTAGGGCTTGAATATCATTCTCAAAGTCCAGGAACATTAAATGATAAAGCAAAGTAGCATTAAAGGAGATGTAGTACAGAAAAACCTGGGTTAAAATAAGAACATCCTATGCTATCTGAGTTCATTTATCTATATAATGTGATTTATAATAATACTTAAATCTGAGAGATCTTATGAGGATTATGAAAGTAGTAAAACAATTTTTGGAGTTCAATACGTTATTTATTTATTTATTGTTCATTTCAGACTTGGAAGATATCTTTAGATGTTTGACTCTAGCTTTACAGTTTTAAGGAAAAAACTGAGGCCTACTCAAAGTAACAAAACCAAAGTGATTTGCTGTATTTTATGATGGGAATATGCCCATTACCTTCAATAAAGATTTTAAATTTTTAAGTTATTAATTTAATTATCTTAAAATTATTTTTATTCAAAATAGGTATTATCACTATTTAATATTTTCCTTAATACAGAAACAAGCTATAAAAAAATGGCATGCAATTATAATAGGATAGTTTCATTGATTCTATACTGTCTAATAAATTGCTACATAAGTCAAATTTTTTAAAGATCTAAAATGAAATTTCTAAAATGACACTGATGTGTATAGCCATTATAAGCAACATTCCGTTTCTTAATGAATCAAATGACTAAACTTCTGTTGTTACCTTTTATCATAAAATTTAGAGTTCTACCAGACTGAACAACCTTCCCTTCCAATATTTTTTAAGTTAAATTTTTAAAGTTTGAATACATTCTTTTCCATGAAAAAGGAATAAAGGTTTCTGTCCAATATCATTTCCTGCTAAAAGTTTAAGTAATTAGAGTTTCAATTTATCAAAATGTCATTCCCAAAATAGAAAAGGTTATGTGGTTTAATTATGTTCATGTTATTTCACCATAAGATTTTATTTTTCATCTATTAATTTATAGGCCAATAGTAAAGCCAGTGAAATGAACATAACTATACTGAGTTCTCCAATATTACATCAAAACTGGCCTACACAATGAGCACAGAATTCTTAAAGGTTAATCACACTCTTCTAAGATTACAAATTCTGAACTTTAGTAGTCTGTTAATTAAAAAGAACAGTTTGTCATTGGTAGAATGTTTTCATTATGGCATACAAATGTGAAAATACAGAGACATAAAATCCATGTTTGGGAAGAGATGATACTCAGTAAACTTCTTCTTGGTAAAAGAGACACATCATCATAAGATACTTCAAAAAGAGTTTTGGAGATCTCTCTGGGCTTAAATTTAAATGTTTTAATTATTAGTTATGTATGAAATTGTATCAGAATGCCAATAGGATGGGCTAATGTGGCACACACATACAAAAGTAACATTTGGAATAATATTTAGCTGCATCCAATATTAACAGATGAAGTAGATGTTATAACTGAACTACTTCTGCAAAAGTGGTGGCATTTTTCTTTTAAATCTTGGAGGCAATCCACATCTGTTCATGTACCCGCTTACTAAAAGTTTTAGTCTAGTTATATTGTTTCATAAAATCCCAAACAAGTATCATATTTCCCAGTCTTTTAGCCCAATTAAACATGGAAGTGAAAGTGGTTACAGTTATTTAGCTATTTTGGAGAGTGTGAAGCGACTCCTCGAAAAATTTTTTGAAATTTGTCTTCCATATTGGCAAATGAATCCTCTTGCATAGATGGGATAAAAAATGTGATTAACATGTGGAAAGAACATTGATAAATGTGACAGAAGTCTGATTGCATGTCTTGACATAAGCATTATGGGGGCTTGGAATAAATCATTCATTAATCCATCCTGTTATTTGTTGTGCAAATATGTTTTGAGTGTCTCACACCTCATGTCATTTTATTGTCTGGACAGTAGTGATAGTAATAACCTAATTTATAGAGTTGGTTTGAGCTAAATTGGATGATACATATGTGATTGTATGTCCTAATTCCTCAGTATCCCTTATTTAAACACATATTTTCTGCTTTGTAAATGTTGACACTGGATAAAATTTAAAAAGGAAACGCAATAAACCATCTAAAAGCATATTTCAAATACCAAGTCCACATATATATGTTTTTCAGTTTGTAGTATAGACATAGTGTAGAGTACACCTTATATAGATCAATGCTTGTTCAACATTTTTTCAGTAATCAGTGTTAATTCATTCTGAGTCTTTAATACCAGAGTTTGAATTGATTATTATAATAACAAAGTACTTCATAAACACAAAGACGATTTCACACCATCAGAAGTAAATGTGTCTACACATAACCAAGTAAATATTTAGGAATGGACAGGAAGGTTTGATGAAGAAATTTGTGTTAACATTAAGAGTTCTTTTCTAGCTAAGAAAGTGATAGAAAATATACTAAAAAAGCCAGCAACTATATATTAAATATAAAACTTTTCAGACAGCTGACATGGATGTTTCTTAGGAGAAACTATCTTGGATTAGCTTTGAGTTGGTTAGAGATGCAGAGAGTGCTACAGGTTAGATTAGCTCGATAAAGAATTTTAATTAATCAGAGAAAAATCACAAGACTATCTCTTAAACCCTTATTAGTGCTTGAGGTTACAATTTTCTTCTCTTTTCTTTAACCCAGACATGCAAAATTGCCCTCTCCTCAATGTGAATCAAAATTAAGTACACACAGATGTGCCACTTGGTATTTTCTAGTTGGTAATATTTAGCGGAGAAAGAATTTTGTACCTTTGTTGAATCATAAAAGGAAGTAATCATCTGGCACTAATTGAAACAAAGTCCACACTACAGAGAAAATAAAAATGAACTTGTTTTTCTGTTACAGAGTTGAATATTTACACTGCTCCTTATATCAGCAAAAACACACACCTCACACCTGCTGCTTTTGTTTTTCTTTTTTTGTGTGTGTTGAACCGCTACCTAATTAACAGCCATTAAGTTTCACACCTGTAGTGGATTTAGCCTTTGCCTACTGCTCTGAGCTGTGGTTTTTAACCCTTCATTTTACCTATAATACACCAACGATCACTTTCCCTAACAGGCTCAGTCTTTCAAAGAAAGCTGTTCTCAGTATTTGCTTGCATTCAAAGTCACTCTTGAATTCACCACAGCTGGGGACTCAGAGAGGCAATTGTTTTTTCTGGAATAAGACATGAACAGGTGGTACTCCCACCTGCTGCATGACTTTGAATGTTTGTTGGCATCGAACAGTTCTTGGACCCGATATTTGAAATGTTCTCTTGCATTAGAAGCAGCTGAGGAAGAGAAAACAGGCCATGGCCTTTTTTGTTACTAATGGTCTCATTACAGACATTCTCTGGTTGGTAATTGCTGGCATATTGAAATAAATGGGTGCATTGCTTTCTGGACTGGGTATGGGTGGAAATAAGCCAAACAGATTGGTACATAGCCTGGCTATTTTATTTTAAGCATTAAGGAAGATTTAGCCAATCAAACCGAGTGACTTATTTTCCCCTTGGGAAAGTTTGCAAAGGTCTATTTGTAACTGGCAATGGAAACATTTCTGGACAGACAAGTAGTTGTGATTTTCACTGCGATTTCTTCTACACAGAAGAAAGCACTGGCGTATGTCCTGTTCTCTTAGTTTATTTAGCGTTTTGGTATTTCTGTTCTCTAGTGGAGTGGGACAACTTGACTCAAAAACTACAAGAACTACTCATTTTGAAGGCTTTATGGACAAAGTAAACTATTATGGTCTATCCAGTCATAATTACAACCTGCAAATATGTTGAGGTTATTTTTGTTCTGAGCAAAATTGAAAACATAATGTTAATCACGGTTGTTTCTATTCTCCAACTGTCCTTTCTCTTTAATGGTTTGCAATGAACTACAGCAGAAATAATACAGAGTAGCTTTGATTCAACATACCTGAAAGTGCTATTTGTGTATTTGTAGAGTAAGGCACAAAAAGTGTATTTTATATATGATTGTTTATTACATGCCCATATTAGGTAGATGTAGATAGATGTAAGGATAGACATAAAAAAATCGATATATTCAAATTGTATGTACAATATGTTAAATATATATAATCATTGATTTCAATGACTCTAAGTGACCTACTTCATTTAGACTCTGAACCAATTTTCCATAAACCATTTTCCAGGGTACCTGGCATTTAAAAGGCATCCAGTAAATGACAAACTCTACTCTCTCTGATTTGCTCTTCTAAAATATGTGCCATTGTCTGTTAAATATTGCCCATCTAAGACTTGTTAACAGTCTGGGTAATGGTATAATTATTCTATTTTTCATACAAGGAAATCAAGGTGCATGGTTTATGCCTGAGGCCATATTATGGGTTAAGTGGCAGACTTGGAGTTTAACAATCTGCCCCTCTGCCTCTTACTCTCGTGAATCTTCCAGGACATTATTGCATCCCAAACCTGATAGGGTTCTTAACATTTCTGGCAGACACTGGAAAATATGGGCATATTTTTACAAGAAACGTTCAACTTTTTAAAAAGTTGAAATTGTGACTGTGTACAATGTGCCTGAAAAAATATGATATTGGAGAACAAGGTAGCAAAGGATATTGAACTAATATGTTTGGAAAATGGAGGATAAAGTTAACTTGTCATACATTAAGAAAGATACTGAGTGGATCAGAAGACAAGGAAGGTAGCAAAGGAAAACATAAGAAAAGATTTGGTTAATTTATTGAAGTGTAAATATGAAATCTGGAAATGCTTTTTTGAATTTCCTTCTATTATAACACAGTCCCCTGGTTTTCTTTTTTTTTTTTTTTTTTTTTTTTCTCTTTCTCTCAATGTACTTTCTTAGACTCCACTGGCTCATCCTCCTCTGCCACATATTTATTTACCTTTTTTTTTCCATTTCCCAGACCTAGCCCTAGTCTTCTATTTTCCTTCTATAGTCTTTTCCTACATGATATATTTCAATAATTATATTATGACTTATAGGTAACATTTAAAAACACTATAACAAAAATTTTCAGTCCAGGATCAGTGGTCATTTTCAAAATAACACAATTCAAGAAACTAAACAAATTTCAAAACAAACTGTTTTCCTTTTTCTTTTTCATCTCTATAAAAAAGAAATAATTTTTTATTCGAGATTTTTATACACTGCACATCTTCCCAAATATTTCCTCAGAAAACAAAACTGATAATTTCACTCTCATGCTTAAATTCTTTCAGTTGTGTCCCATTATTGTGGAATGAATTGGAAAGTCCAGTTGTGACCCACAAAGTCCTGCATGGCCAGTCATCTACTTGCAAGGATAATCTCCTCTCGTGATGCTCTTCCAGTCTGGCTTGACTCTGCATCCATACCTGACACGTCTGCCTTTTATCTTCTGCCTCTTCACCTTTGTACATGATCTTTATATAAATAAAACTATTTTTTTCTAAAGATTTTATTTATTTGACAGAGAGACAGCAAGAGAGGGAACACAAGCAGGGGGAGTGGGAGAAGGAGAAGCAGGCTTCCCACAGAACAGGGGAGTGGGGAGCCTGATGTGGGGCTCGATCTTAGGACCCTGGGATCATGACCTGAGCCAAAGGCAGATGCTTAATGGCTGAGCCACCCAGGTGCCCCATATTTTTACAAATGTGTTTATAACCTGAGTAAAGGTAAATAAAAATGTCCTGGGCTGCTGCCTAAAGTTATCTTTCTCCTGCTTTTCTTCACTTAATCCTCTTTTTCTCAGATTCCAGCTTAAACAGCAACTTCTTGTGGAAGCCTCTGGGAACCCTCAGATTGGTTTTATGCCCTTCTTATGTGTTCCCAGTACTGCTTCCTTTCCTTTCTTTGTCTAGTTGTGATTGTTGGGAAACAATTTTCCAAGGAGTTTTGTTTACATCTTGTATCTGTTTTTGTCCTGGACTGTCTTTTCAAGGATGTTTGCATATCAAACAGCTTTCAAAGATAAACTGTGTCTCTCACTAGACCAGAGGACAGATAGATTTCCTTACCAATATAATTAAGACAATATCTCTCTTCATCTTACAGCTAAGATGGGGCAGATTTGCTAGCTGCCCCTAATATAATAAGATTGAGGCCTCCTCAGCATAGATAAATATTAAAAACTTTATGTTAAGCAAAAGAAGCCAGTCACAAAGACCATATATAGTATAATTTCACTGATGGAGTGTCAGGAATAGGAAAATCTACAGAGACAGAAAATAGATTAGTGGTTGCCGAGGTCGGTGGGAAGGGGTTGGGTAAAGGGGAGTAGCTAAATGATGGGTAAGAATTAATTTTTCGGGTGATGAAAGTATTCTAAAATTGACTGTGGCATTGGTTTCACAAAACTGAATATACAAAAAAAACAAACAAACAAAAAAAAACACAAAAAAACCACAAACAAACCAAAAACCAAAAAACACCAAAATGTTCCATTTTAATAGGAGAATTGTTTGGTATATAAATTATACTCAAAACTGTTTTTTTGTTGTTTTAAAAATACATTTATTAAAAGGATTATTCACCATGACCAATTGGGATTTATTCCTGAGATGCAAGCGTGGTTCAACAGCCACAAATCAATCAGTGTGATACACTACATCAATAAAAGAAGGGATAAGAACCATACAATCCTCTCAATAGATGCAGAAAAAGCATTTGACAAAGTACAGTATCCCTTCTTGATTAAAACTCTTCACAGTGGGGTGCCTGGGTGGCTCAGTTGGTTAAGCAACTGCCTTCGGCTCAGGTCATGATCCTGGAGTCCTGGGATCGAGTCCCGCATCGGGCTCCCTGCTCGGCAGGGAGCTTGCTTCTCCCTCTGACCCTCCCCCCTCTCATGTGCTCTCTGTCTCTCTCATTCTCTCTGTCTCAAATAAATAAATAAAATCTTAAAAAAAAAAAATCTCTTCACAGTGTAGGGATAGAGGGAACATACCTCAATATCATAAAAGCTATTTACAAAAAGCCCACAGAGAATATCTTTCTCAATGGGGAAAAACTGAGAGCTTTTCCCCTAAGGTCAGGAACACGGCAGGAATGTCCACTATCACCACTGTTGTTCAATGTAGTACTAGAAGTCCTAGTCTCAGCAATCAGACAACAAAGAAAAATAAAAGGTATTTGAATCGGCAAAAAAGTCAAATTCTCACTCATCCCAGATGACATGATACTCTATGTGGTAAACCCGAAAGACTCCACCCCAAAATTGCTAGAACTCATACACGAATTCAACAAAATGGCAGATATAAAATCAATGCACAGAAATCAGTGGCATTTCTATACACTAACAATGAGACAGAAGAAGGAGAAATTAAGAAGTCGATCCCATTTACAATTGCACCCAAAACCATAAGATACCTAGGAATAAATCTAACCAAAGAAGCAAAGAATCTGTACTCAGAAAACTATAAAATACTCATGAAAGAAATTGAGGAAGACACAAAGAGATGGAAAAACATTCCATGCTCATGGATTGGAAGAATAAATATTGTTTAAATGTCTATGGTACCCAGAGCAATCTACACATTCAATGCAATCCCTATCAAAATACCATCAACTTTTTTCATAGAACTAGAACAAATAATCCTAAAATTTGTATGGAACCAGAAAAGACCCCGCATAGCCAAATGAATGTTGAAAAAGAAAAGCAAAGCCGGTGCCAGCACGATTCCGGACTTCCAGCTCTATTACAAAGCTGTAATCATCAAGACAGTATGGCACTGGCACAAAAACAGACACATAGATCACTGGAACAGAATACAGAGCCCAGAAATGGACCCTCAACTCTAGGGTCAACTCATCTTCGACAAAGCAGGAAAGAATGTCCAGTGGAACAAAGACAGTCTCTTCAACAAATGGTGTTGGGAAGATTGGACAGCCGCATGCAGAAGAAGGAAACTGAGGGGCGCCTGGGTGGCTGAAAGCGTCTGCCTTCAGCTCAGGTCATGATCCCAGGGTCCTGGGATCGAGCCCCGCATAGGGCTCCCTGCTCAGCAGGAAGCCTGCTTCTCCCTCTGCCTCTGCCTCTCTCTCTCTCTCTGACTCTCATGAATAAATAAATAAAACATTAAAAAAAAAAAAAAAAAGAAGGAAACTGGACCATTTGCTTGCACCATACACAAAAATGACTCAAAATGGATGAAAGACCTAAATGTGAGACAGGAATCCATCAAAATCCTAGAGGAGAACACATGAAGCAACCTCTGTAACCTCAGCCACAGCAACTTCTTGCTAGACACATCACCAAAGGCAAGGGAAACAAAGGCAAAAATGAACTATTGGAACTTCATCTAGATAGGAAGCTTTTGCACAGCAAAGGAAACAGTCGACAAAACCAAGAGACAACCGACAGAATTGGAGAAGATATTTGCAAATGTCATATCACATAAAGGGCTAGTATCCAAAATCTATAAAGAATTTATCAAACTTAACACCCAAAGAACAAATGATTCAATCAAGAAATGGGCAGAAGACATGAGCAGACATTTCTCCAAGAAGACATACAAATGGCCAACAGACATGTAAAAAAAATGCTCAACATCAAGGAAATACAAATCAAAACCACAATGAGATACCACCTCACACCGGTCAGAATGGCTAAAATTAACAAGTCAGGAAAGGACAGATGTTGGGGAGGATGTGGAGAAAGGGGAACTTTCCTACACTGTTGGTGGAAATGCAAGCTGGTGCAGCCACTCTGGAAAACTGTATGGAGGTTCCTCAAAATTTGAAGATAGAGCTACCCTATCATCCAGCAATTGCACTACTATATATCCACCCCAAAGATACAAATGTAGTGATCTGAAGGGGCACCTGCACCCCAAGGTTTATGGCAGCAGTGTCCACAATAGCCAAACTATGGAAAGAGCCCAGATGTCCATTAACAGATGAGCGAATAAAGAAGATGTGGTATGTATATACAATGGATTATTACTCAGCTATCAAAAAAATGAAATCTTGCCAGTTGCAATGACATGGATGGAAATAGAGGGCATTATGCTAAATGAAATAAGTCAATCAGAGAAAGACAATTATCATATGATCTCACTCATATGTGGAATTTAGGAAATAAAACAGAGGATCATAGGGGAAGGGAGGGAAACATAAAACAAGACAAAATCAGAGAGGGAGAGAAACCATAAGAGACTCTTAATCATAGGAAACAAAATGAGGGCTGCTGGGGGGAGGGGAGATGGGTAACTGGGCGATGGACTTTGAGGAAGGCATGTGATGTAATGAGCAGTGAGTATTCTATGAGACTGTTGAATCACTGACCTCTACCTGTGAAACTAATAACATACTATGTTAATTGAATTTAAATTAAAAAATATATAAAGGAGATTAGCATACACACATGCATAGAGACAATAAATGTCTGTTGTTTAAACTAAAAAACAAAACAAAACAAAAAGAATTTGAGATGGAAGGGGTGCTTGGGTGACTTAGTCGCTTAAGTTTCTGACTCTTGGTTTTGGCTCAGGTCATGATCTCAGGGTCGTGAGATTGAGCCCATCCTGGGGCTCTGTGTGCTGGAGATTCTTTATCCTCCTTTTCCTTCCCCCTCTGCCCCCCCACCTCCATTCATGCACATGCGCTGACTCTCTCTCTAAAATAAAATAAATAAAATCTTAAAAAAAAAGAAAAATAATACATTTATGATCTGAATAAAGGTCAAAAAATAAAAATATCCAGGGACTTTTAACTCGGGGTTCCTCAGCTGTAGTGTAAACCTACTGTGTGAATTGCATCCATGTGGGCCCACATTCACACTGACCCAGTAAGACTTGAGGGGTGGGAGGAATGTATGTAAACAGAAACCTCCTGCTGCCTTCTTTCCTGTGAACAATCGTAATTTTCCTCTAATGCAGGCATCTCCTGCCTCCTGTGAGGATTCAGGAAACTGTGGCAGGGTAACTTGTGAGCTTGCATGTAGGCTAGTATCTCACTCAGAGCCTTCATATTTTTTGGCATCCATAATGTAAATCATTTTGGTATATACTTATTTTCTCTTTTCTATTCATTGGCATCCCTAGCCCTGTCTGAGTGGCAAAGAGCAGACACAACGAATACATGTTGGCCTACTGACGGATGAATGTAAAAAAGTGAGAGGAAAAAAATAAAAATTAGAAAAGATGAGGGAAAGCTGATATTTTGGTAGGTTTAGCAAAGAATTCGGAAAGTGACTCAATTTTTCTTCTATGAAAGTTCAATAGAACCCTTTTATCATCTGTAACACCATACCACATGGTTTTAAATTAAAGTATACTTTAATTTACACACTTTAATTTAAAAACACATACTTTAATTTAAAAACAAACAAACCTGTTTTATTTAATGATACAGAACCTTCCATTTGTACTGTATTATTAGATTAAAAAATTTTCTGAGTATTAAATGTGTGTTATTATTTTACATAATTCCTTATTACTGTTTTCTTTCTCCTTTATGGTGTCATATAATCTTTATAGTTTATAAATTGTAAAGCTAATACCATAGGATTTTATCTGCGGATTATTTCATTAAAAAGGTGATAGAATTGAGCTGTGCCTTTCAGCAGATGACATCTTGATTCGAGACAGGAAATAGGCAATATCGTAGAGAGTGAAGAATTAAGGCCAATTTAGGGGCGCCTGGGTGGCTCAGTCAGCTAAGCAACAACTCTTGGTTTCTGCTCAAGTCTTGGGTCCTAGGATCGAGCCCAGTGTCCAGGCTCCCTGCTCAGCAGGGAGTCTGCTTGTCTTCCCCTCTCTCTGCCCCTTCCCCCCACTTGCACTTTCTCTCTTTTTCTCTCTCCCTCTAAGATAAATAAATAAATCTTTTAAAAAAGAATTAAGGTCAATTTAGCCCAATTTAACTTCAGTTTAGGAAAAAGTCCAATGACAGAAGGGAATTTTGAGAGAAAGTTCTATTAAACTAATGCTTAATTGTTGGATTTTAGTGAAAGTTTCTGTTTGTATGTAGAGTCCTTGTTTTCTTATCTGCTCACATATACTAATAATTTATAAAAGCAAAAACAAAAAAGGAAGAAAAATAATTTCAAAGTGCCAAACGTAACAGAATGACTCTGGCAAAGTCAAACTCTGCTATTTCTAAAGGCATATTTTCTTCCACTCTGCTGCTTTGCTGATTTTTCCAGTGACATTATGGGACCATTAAAAAAATACCCCAGAAGATAAGCTTCTTCTTGCTCACTACCAAGTTCAGATACAAAGAATGCCTATGAACAACTCTTAATGATCTCCGCCCCCCTCCGCCCCCCCGCCCCGCCGCTTCTCCTCCTACTAAAACTGTGAAAGACACAAGCCCCACTGTCAATCTGAGGGTAAGCAGTTGAGTCACTCTTTGTGATGCAGCCTAGAGAAGCTGGTTTCCATGCAAACTTAAAATGATATCTACCCAGATACTAGCAATTATTAGTGGAAAACCCAAGACTGCCATTGCAGTTTCATAACGAGAAGGAAGATGACAGTGTGTGATCCCACTAAAGAATCAAAAACGAGAGAAAGCCATCACCTAATCAACCATTCTGAGGTGGAAATTAATGGCCTTGGTAACTAGGAATAAAAATGATCCGAGAGAAAAATAGGTATCATGTTTTTGATACTGAGTTATTCTAAGAGAGTTGTAAAATTTTATTATTCTAATGCATGCAGTGAGTAATAGTAAAATTAAGAACATTTCCATTCTAAATTCAAATCCATTCTTAATAGAATGGAAGTGGAAAACACTATAATGAATCAAAAATCATTTAATTTAAAAATCATCTGCTTAAATCTAACCCTTTTGTTATGTTAACAATATATACATTTGCTTACTCATTTATTTAAAAATTTATTTAAATTTTTTTTTCATTTCATAACCTTTACCTGGAGCTTTCCATGTAACCATCGCTAAGGAAGTCACTTCACTTCCATGTATTTGACTTCATTTGTGTGTGAGAGAAGAAAAATATCTATCTTTAACTGTGAGAAATTAACCATACTTATTCAATGTTTCTTTTTTTAAATGTTACTTTTATTTGTCAAATCTGTCTGCATATATTCTATTCCAAATGTTTTAACTCTTGAAAAAAGTCACTATTTTTTTTCTTAAACTATTATTACCATTGTCAAATCAAAAAGTAAAACAATTTCATATTGAGTTTAATTTCTTTATTCAAGGGAAAAACAATCCATGGATGGTAGGAGTACAGTACCTCAGAGACAGTGGAGCATTCCTTTTGGAGGGATTTTGGGCAAGGGCGAGTTTTATATAGTGTTAGAAGCAGCAATGCAGAGACAGGGCATGATGGCTTGGAGTTGGGTAATCTGACCTTTTACAGAAAGATCAAGGAACAAGGAAATAAGTCTAGAGTCCCAGAGTTGGCCTGGCATTTGGGATTGGCTGCATTTCATTGACCGGATATACTGCATTTCTGGTCAAGCTCAGCATTTATAGGAACATGAAATTCAGTTTGCTGACATGGCATCCTGGGCAGGAGAGGCCCCATTTGGGCCTAGAAATTTATTTCAACACCATAAATAAGGATATAATCCACATGAGGAAAATCTGCCTTGCCTTTGCTTTGAAACTGGCTTTGGCATAGAATCACATTAAAACACACCCCAGCTCAATAATTTAAGTAATTGCAAAAGCATTCATCAAAGGCTCTCAGAAATGCAAAGGGAGGATTCCATTTATAACACACGCAAAATCCTTTTAAAACCATTGTTCTCAATATCTCTTTCCTCTCTGTCCCTCCTGTGTTTATGTATCTCATACATGTGGAAGCTAGAGTCAGACTTAAATCTCTCTGCTCTCTATTTCAAAACTCCCTAAAACTCTCCAAAATTCAGATTGCATTTTTTCCCATTTCTACCCCAACCAGTCTCCTTTCTTTCCTCTACCCCCAACCTGTACCTTCCTGGATATAGGATCTTCTATTATACTTTTCTTAAATAGTGCCTTGACTTTCTTCAGCACATCAGTTTTGACTTAGTCACCCTTCCAGTGTCTCTACTTCAATCATTACCTTGATCTAAAAATTCGCTTAGGGCCATGTTCGTAAAAGTCAGAGGGAAAGAGGTAATCTGTGAATAAACTGGGTGTTAGTTACCACCTTACATGCCACATAGTAATAGCAAGTGGCAATACAATATTTTGTTTGCTGTTTTTGTTGTCACAATTTTTTTAATTTCACGGAAGTGCCTTTCATAGTAACTAATGAGAGCTAGAATGTTCTGAAAACAAGAAATTATATTTATGCATTTGTGAACTCCCATGTATCATAAAAATGAGCATGGCATATGTACCAAATTCACTGAAAAATATATTTAAATAGTTTTTGTGGAACAAGATGTTAAGAAATAATAAAATAAGAGAAAATAAAACCATGTGGCAATTTATACATTGGAAATGGGGCTTTTCATTATCAGGGAAGGAAATGTAATAAAACAATTCTTACCATCTATGGATCAAGTACCTTTTAACATAAATTAATGGCCTTAATCATGTCTAAGACTTCATATGAGATTGTATCAGAGTTTTCTGGACTAAGCGTTCTGAACAGTGTTCATCCCTTCGTTCAGGTGATAGTCCTGACTACGTACCCACCATTGGCCAGGACTGTATTGTATACAGTGTACAAAATAGCAAAGAGATACAGATGAAGCCCCCGTTTTCACAAAGTTTCGTCATGCTTGAAAAACTTGGAAACATTTTCTAGTCTGGCCAATCACTTGTAAACGGCAGAGATATCAAGGTCACCATGAAGATTTACCAACCTGAAGGAAGGAACTCTGTCATGGAGAAGTGCCGAGAAAGGAAAGACTGTCCATAAGAGTGCTATCAATATGGCAATAGTTCACACACATTGAGGAATTATAATGCAGCGAACACCCTTCTAGGCTACTTACCTTTATTAAATTAACCTTTAGAAGTTAAGGAATAGGTACAATTATTACCCCATATTTGCATATAAACATTCTAGAACTTAAATAACCTGCAATTCACTTGTTTGTAATGACGGGTAATAAGAATAACAAGTAATTTGTTAAGCCGGAATTTGAACCCAGATGGTCTGCTTTGGAGGAGTATTCCTCTGCCCACCATTGGTTCTTATCCCTTAAATAAAAGACATCTCGGCATAGACAAAATATTATAATAAAACAGAAGAAAGTAGAAATAATGGGACACACTTGTATTTTGCTATATAGCTTATTACCAAGGACCTTCATGAGAGCGGAATGGTGAAAAAGAATCAGATTGTACCAAATGAAGGAATTAGAGGCAGAATATAGACTACACTTTCTAGAATCTCAGGGATGAAGGAAGAAAATAGGAAAGATGTTATCTTGTACAGGAAATATGCCAAAAATAGTATGTTGTCTTATTTTAGTATGGAAAGATTATTTATACAGAGAGCATGCTCTTTGTTTAAACTATGAGTATCCCATAAGAGTGGGGGTAGAGAGAGAGGGAGACAGAAGACTACAGTTAAATATATTAAGTTGAATCACAGGAAATGGATTATACTCCATTCTTGTCCTACAAAAACAGCACTCTCCTCAGGTTCAACCTAATAGTAAATATTGCAGATAGGTGGAGATGCTAGTTCCCAGAAGAAATATTAGATAGGTTTTAGCGTTATGAAGGAGGAGAAAAAGATTTCTCAAATAAAGATGAAAAGATAAGAAGTTTACTTGAGGGTGCCTGGGTGGCTCAGTTGGTTAAGCAACTGCCTTCGGCTCAGGTCATGATCCTGGAGTCCTGGGATTGAGTCCCATATCGGGCTCCTTGCTCAGCAGGGGGTCTGCTTCTCCCTCTGACCCTGCCCCCTCTCATGTGCTCTCTCTCTCAAATAAATAAATAAAATCTTAAAAAAAAAAAGTTTACTTGAAAACATAGTATTGTTTTGAGTCCATTTTAATTTGAAAATCACACTTTTTTTTCAGTGAAGGAGAGGAATGGGGTCCTCTGCTGAAAGTGGTAACTCAGTGAGACAAACTATGTGGGTTGTGTGTGTGGCTATGAAGAATGCTAAAGGAATCTTCTAGGGGTGAATAAATGAATGGCAAAGCAGGGCTGAGGAAAACCTGAGTGTGGTTTAGTAAAATTTAATACAGCCAATATCAGAGTTATATGATATTTTCTAGAACTGCTGAGCATTCTAGAAGCAGGAGACAAAATGACACAATGACAGATAATTTTACCTTTTTGTCAAAGACCTATAAGCCTATTAGCTAAGTCCCCGTAATGCTGAATTCCTAATTATATGTAAAATACTGTTTCAGCAATGATAATAGCTATCACTTACCGACAGGTATGTGGGAGGTTTTGTATGTGCTTTGTATTTAGTCTAATCATTACGTCACTTCCAATCTTGCCTCTCTCTTACCCATTTCTACATAGCGGCTAGACTAAGTCAGATCAAAAGACTTTCTTACTTAAAACTCACTCTCTCCCCTTCTCTCATTGCTCTTTCTGTCCTCTGTCAACCCAGATGAGGCAAACTTCTTCTAGATTTTCAAAAACTCAAAGCCCTTGACTGCCCCAGTGCTCCACATATACCGAATTTCATGCGGATCCTACTTTCCTTACTACTTCTGGGAAGCAGGCTCTGTCCTGTCTCTTCTCTTATGGCTGAATATCATTGCTGCATAGAAGGCAATCTTTAACCACATGGTTCAGTGAAGATTATTTTCACTTCTGCTATTTGTTGGGCCCTATTTCCTTATAGAATGTATTATAATTTATTTATTTATTTATTTATTTATTTATTTATTTATTTTGCAAACAAAATGCATCTGTAATGTATTTTATTAGACACGGTGAAAATTGTCTATGGCATTATTTTATGTATATATCAACAATTTGAGATAACATGAATGAAGACACTGTTTTCTTGGGAACCTGTGTCAATATAAAAGTCTCTGGGTCATTTCTCTAATTTTTATGACTTACACTGGTTGTTCAGTGTACTTGTGTCTGCATGATAAACACCATGATCACAATTGTTCATAAATCATACATAAAAAGCAGCCATCCTTAGACAACCTCAATATCAACTTATTTTTAAAAATTTACATACAAATTTTTCCACGAATATGGCTGCTGCTAGATAAGTCATGGATGGAATGTTAATGCCACTTTAGGTTTCCTAATAAAGTGATTTATGTCCTGGAGTTCTTTAGTGAAACTTACATGTTCACATGATTACTTTAACATTCCTTTTTTGAAAGGCAAGCATGCATTAAACAATTAATTTCCACTCTTACCACTCAAAATCCATTTGGAAAAGGAGACAGTCGATGAATTTAAAGGTGCCAGTGAATAGATAAATTTTAGCTTGATATTCTATTATAACATTTCTATTTTCCTCTTTCTGTTTTTACATTCCTATACAACTTTTATAATAGATAACATATTCTGGGCCAATGAAACTGCTACTGCATATTATTATATAAAATGAATTCATTCCAAATTTAACATATAAATAACATTTTCAGTATCTTCTAACATAAAATACATACTTGCTGAAGAACTTTATGGTAGTAGTGATTTATTGATTTTATGTTGAACAGTGTAATGTTTAAGTCCAAAGATCAGGCCCCTGATTTCCTACATTTGAATTTGTTAGCTATCAAGATTTATTTTTTTATTTGAAAGAGAAAGAGAGAGAGAGAGAGAGCGTGCAAGCACCAGGGGGAGGGGCAGAGGGAGAGAAAATCTCAAGCAGAGTCTGCACTGAGTACAAAGCCTGACATGGGGCTCCATCTCAGGACCCTGAGATCACGACCTGAGCCCCAATCAACCGACTGCACCACACAGGTGCCCCTGTATTATAATTTATAATGTATGTTTATTACCATGATTACCAGTCTATTGTTTCTTCCTCCTCCATTCAATTTGCTCCTGAGGAGAAAGCACCTTGCCTCTTTCATTCATCACTATTTACACAGGACATGGTTATATGCTTACATCATATTAGACATTCATATATGAGTTACCAAAGGCTAACATTTAAACATATAACAATCATGCTGAAGATCAGTATAAGTAGTCCCACTTTACAGAAAACAAAATTGAGGTAAAAAGATGTTAAGCAACTTGTCCAAAGTCATATCATTAGCATGCGTCAAAGCCAGGATCCTAAACCAAGCCAGACTTATTAAAAAGTCCTGACTCTAAACCACAACCCAGTACATTTATTTTGATATAAAAAAAATCATTTGGAAGCCAAATAGCCTATGAAGTCCATGGATTCTTCCCTTAGAATTCTGGTCCATGGAACAATTCTGCATTTTGTTATGAATTAGTATTATCAGAGCATCTCAGTTTCTGAGTATCTCAGCAAAAGTTTTTTGCATCTCTTAGATATTTGGATATTATGAGTTAACCAATCTGAATCTAATCAACTTGGAAATAAGTGTGTGTATGTGTGTGTTGTATGTGCATTATGTATATTTTTTGCTGGACTTATAAACCTGAAAAAAAAACATGGGACCATTATGAGATAATCTAGGTAACACCATACTACATGGTCTTCCTAGTAAATGGTCAGGTGGCCTCTTTGTCTTGACACCACTAAATCTACAAATTATTTATTCAGATTTCAATAGGTAATGATAAAGATATGAATCTTTAAAATAAAATTTAACATTCATATGCATTACTTTTATCTAATTTTTATCTTAAAAGCATATTCAGCTTCTAGAATCTGCCATGGAAATTATCTCAAGCTTTGAGATTCGTTCATCTACCCTTTGAGACTTGTATGCCTCTGAACATCAGGTAGCTAATGAGCTCTGGGCAATATAGGTAATAATCCCTTTTCCCTTAATACCTACACCACATTGTACAGGAATTTTAATTGTAAGTAATAGACTTCTGTTTATGGATGTCACTAATATGAGTCAATACAAAGAATAGAATAAGAAATGCTTTGTTCCTTATAAATAGCAATCTATTCCATAGTAGTTTTACTCAACAATAAAGAAACCTTACAACATTGTTTTCAGAAGTGATTCAAGACATCTAAATGGGGCAGCCAGGACAGAATTTGTACAAATCAATAAAACTCCCTCTGTATCATGCAGAATTTTTAATTTAACAACTGCTCACTTGCACTGTCATCATGTAAAACTACAGCTTGGAGGATAAAGTGGTAAGTTGGTTCAGTAAATCTTAGAAAAGAGCAAATTTATCCAACACTGTAGAGTTTACAAAAATAAACAATATATACAATCTGAAAGACCATGAACAAACTACGTAAAAGAATTCCAAATAGAGTCAAAGATAGTTACAGAATCCCTATTTTTTCTGGAGTAGATCCTTCTCTGCTTGGTTCACTGACAATTTTACTTTTTCATTTTAATGCTGTTATACTCTGAAATTCACGATTTCTCTTCTGGTCTCTATTTCTCTCTTTTCACATCAAACAAGAAAGATTTATTTTGGTTGTTCTTAAGCTATGACCCCTGGATCCCTCCAAGGATTCAAAATTGATTATTCACAAACCCAAAATATTGCTCTGAGCTCAACTTATAAACTGTTTTTCTTTTGTTCCTGTTCTTAACTAGTTATGTATCTCTTTTTCATTATTATTTGCTTGAACTCATTTATTGATTCAATCATTGAATGAAATGTGCCTTTCCATATCTTGGCTGTTGTTTCTAATTATATAGGTTTACCAGGTAGAGGAAGTGACCCTTTGGGAAGTCTCTCCCCTCTAGGCTGAGAAAGGCTTAAAGTAGAAGGTACTTGAATATATCTGATTTAAATTAATAATAATACCCCAGAAGACCCTACTCTCCCGTTTCAACACTTTCTCTTTTACTTTTATTTTAATGACTTTGAGAATCTGTTGTCTATTTTTATTTTTAAAAATTTATGCTGTATTTAGCCCTCAGAGAGGGTTAAATGAGATTTAGAGAATCAGTCTGTATTTACATGGAAATATTGTCCTAATTTTCAAATCTCTTCTGGATGAAATTAGGCACATATTGTTATTTTACTATATATTTTGCTAAAGCAGATTCCTGAACTAAATCTTTAGCCTCAGGCAACATATTCTTTTAATTTTTGAAATCAAATTTTTCATTCATAGAAGCATAGATGTATATCAGGTTTATAATCTACTGCAGTTCTTAAAATGATTTCCAATTTAGCTAACATCTATTTTTAAAGTCACCCAAAAGAAAATATTAGTGAATTATTTTATAGCTTTGCAAATAATTTAAAAAAATCTCCCTTTTAATTCACTTTAGTTAAATTTAAGGATGAATATAAGTAAAAGCACTGTGTTTGGAACTGAAAAGGTAAAAATATAACTATTACCCTACCTTCACAGTCAATCAAGTTAATCAAGCAAATGTGTACCTACTTGTCCATGAGACAGACATTTGATATGTGATAAATAAATATATATTGTTATTGGAATATGAAAGAAATAGAGATCAGTTCTTATTTGGGGCATACATTACACATGGTTTAAAAATAAATATTTTGGTTTATCAAATTAACCTTCTGAGAAGGAGTAAACTTTTATAATTTTAAAGCAAATTTTTAAAAAATGTATCCATTGTACCTATGTTCTCTAATGGCCATTTAACATATTTGAATTATTAGTATTCTAATCCTCACAGATAAATTTTCAACTGCCTGTATTGGTTACTTTAAATTAAAAAAAGAAAAGAAAAAAAAACCATTAGGGAAGACAATGGGTTTTAGTTGTAAACTAAAGCAATTCAATGAAGATAACTTGTTAGCAACTCATTTAACCTGAGCCCTGCTTAAACTACCTTTAAAGCATTATAAAGTTTACAGGAATATAAATACACTCATTCATGCAGAACAGCAAATGTCGAAGGAAAAGGCTAATAGTTTCATAAGCAATCTTAACAGGAACACTATATAATAAATGTCATGAGGCCTGACAGTTCTAATCAGTTGGTATGTAACCTTCAAACTTGCAAGGACAGATTTGAAAATTAGGATCTTGTGTTCTGCTAGCTATTATAAAACAATCAGCTGAGAGTTTACAGAAATACCTGATTTAAATACTTAGTAGAATCATCTCCGAAGGTGAAAAATTATATTCACAAAATGCTTATTTATATTATTATATAGCAAGTTTGTATGTACTAAAACTTTTTATTATAAAAAATGCTTTTATAGAGTACCATGTAAGTTCATAGTCTGATTACCATTTTCACAACCTTTAAAAACAAAAAAAACTACCTTTTAAAGGATAAAAATAGTGCTGGATACTATAGACTAGCTACTTTAACTCAAATGGGGAAATGTACTTTATGTTATCATCCAAGGGGCAATTTGCAAACCCTTTGAGAATCACAAAGTGCTGGGTTATAAATAGCATAACTTGAGTTACAAATCATTGTCAAACCAAACATATTTCCTACTATGACAGAATAATGGACTTGATTCTTTCAATCTACAATAAGTGAAATGGAGCTTGACCTCAGGAAGTCTTTTAACTCTGTCCCACGTGGCATACTCATCAACAAGCTAGGAAAATATGGGTTAGGTCACTTAGTTGTTGGATTGATGTAAAAGTTGTTGGAATGTGGTACTCAAAAGGAGTTATTATAGATGGTCCATGGTTGACCAGAATGTATAGAATGAAATAAAGGAAGTAGTTGGTCATTGTTTGAACAAATTGTTTTGTGTCAGATGGGATTTCTAAGTGTGAAATAATTTCTAGTCTTACAAATGATAGGTAACATGACCTATTTGCCAACTTCTCACGGTATATCCAACTAGGATAGATGACTTAATTTAGGGGCTATGATGTAGAATAACATATATTCAAATATATATTCAGTGTGTGTGTATATATACATATGTATGCACTTATACATATTGTATACTCATATATTTATTCAAATATATATTCAGTATATATATGCGTGTATTTACATATATGTAATGGTTTATAATATATATGATATATTAATGAAATATATGTATATATATGTGTATGTATTAAATAGTGCCCAAAATAATTCAAGTACATGGTAAAGTCTGATAGCACCTCTTGAAAGATACAAGTGATAGCCAGGAGTTGGGTAGCATTTGGGGTTTCATTACAATCAAGTTTTTAAAAATTTTATTAAAAATAAAGCCATGACTTCCCCAATAAGAATCTAATTCAATTAATTCCAAACCCAGTTAAACTCACTCTAACTCTCAAAAGCTTTATACTATTGGGGATGCCTGAGTGGCTCAGTCAGTCAGGCATCCAACTCTTGATCTCAGCTTAGGTCGTGATCTCAGAGTCCAGAGTTTGAACCCTGTGTTGGGCACCATGCTGGGCATGGAGACTACTTAAAAAAAAAAAAAAAAGCTTTGTACTATTGGACAAGTTAGTTAACCACTCCAAACCTAAGCTTCTGTAACGTGGCATAAATACAACTAACTCCATAATTGTATTCATATGAGAATTGAAGAATTAATAATTATAGCAGCTGCTCTTTATCAAGTGCTCACTGGATGAGAGGCATTCAAGGAGAGATTCAGTTAATCCCTGCAACAGATCTCTGCACAGATCATAATATTGTATCTGTTTACAGATGGGAAAATCAAGATATAGAATTTATAGGCCTTGCTCAGGAACACATAACTCATAAATAGTTGAACTATGTTTTGCTCTTAACCCCATATTCTTCTAATAGTTAGATATTTGTACATATCCAAAATACAGAAGAAGAAAATCAACTGTTAAGTATGCTATAATCAATAATCATAATAAATATTAATATTATCTGGTTCTACTCATCTAACTTCTCACATATGGCATCTAGACTTAGAGGCAATATTTAATGCTGGTGAGATATGAGAAGCTCAAGCCACTCAATGGGAGCTTTTGATTAAGCTAGAAGTAGTCATAGGGGATTTATAACTTTGAGAATAAATTCGACCAAAAAAAAGACATCAATATAGAAAATAATATATATTCTATTTTGGAGACATGAAAAATAAACATTCATCTTTAGAAATAACAATCATGTTCATACAATTGTGAAGAGAAATATTATAAAAATCAATGTATTTTTAATTTAAGGACAAGGTTAGGAGTCACAGTTTATGCAGAATAGCCATCATCTACCATGTCACAGGCACATGGTTTCTAAGTCAAGTACTTAATATGATCTTTCTTTGGGTTTTCTTTTTCTTTTTTATTGCCTTCTTTTCTCATTCAAGTTGAAGCTGAGCAAATTGGTGTTGTTAAAAGGAGAAAACATTTCCCCAATGGAGTCACTTTTGCTAAGCTCATGTCATCAAACCAAGACTTAATACTTACCTAACTGCAGTTTCAACTTTCCCCAGAAATGTATTCTTAACCAATCAATCTGGGATTACCTGGTTAGCACTAGTGAGGTAATTTGCCTGATAGACCCTCTGCCTTCCCCTAACAGAAGGTGACCTTATGTGAAACAATCTACTTCAAGTGAGTAGCTTCCTTTTCCTGCCCACTTCTGCCTATAAAAGTCTTCCATTTTGTACAGCGACTTAGAACTCCTTTCTATTTGCTAAATGAGAAACTGCCTAATTCATGAAACATTGAATAAAGCCAATAAGATCTTTAAAATTTACTCAGTTGAATTTTTTCTTAACAGTAAAATTATCCTTTTGTGGAAAAATATCGTCTAAACTACAAAGCAAAATCTCTACCCCAAGATTCAGTGGGTATGAAATGTAGTTCTTGACAAAGGCTAATAGCCCTGAAAATAACTCATTTTTTTAATGAGGTTAGCTTTCAGCAGTTTCACTAATGGTATACTCAAATCTCAAGTGACCAGTCTCACTTACAACTCCTACTGATTCTCTCTCTGATCTTGCCAAATACAAGGTTTTGTTCTCAAATCTATATTCCCTTTGGAGTTAATTTCAAACAACTAACTTCAAATCATGCTTATGCTTTATGTCCTGTCTCACTAGTATGACATATCAACTGGAGGATAGTTTGGACAATGCTTAATAACATTTCTAAATACTGACATCAATAAACTAAAACAATTTTTATTTCTTCTAATTCCTAAATCTATTTTTTATCTCATGCCCTTAGTTCCTACTGAATCTATAGCAGTGTGAATTTTGGACATAATTACATTTTTCAATCATGTTTCTAAAGGTAAGAAAGACTAAAGATATAAATATTCATAGTACTTAAGACCATTCTTTATTTCATACACATACACACAAACATACATATAGTCAGATGTAATCACAGACATGATAAATATATAGATTATGGGATAATTCTGATGAAACATGGTAAATTAGAAATAAAGTAATAGTCAAGGTAACATAACTGTTTAAAGAGGGAAGTGTTCATATGAAACCTTATATGCAATAAACTGTGTGTTCTTAATATGTCCTAGAGCATCCATTTAGGGTTCTGTCTATAGTAAAGACATTGTCAACAAACCTCATACAAAGCACATGCAAACATACTTCAGAAATCATTAGATTGATGGACTTTGAAGGAAACTTAAGATATATCATTATTGTCTTTATATAGATATCTCTGGGAAAATCAATCTCCTTTTCTCTTTTTATACATAAACTATATATATAGTTTTATATATATATATAGCTATATATATATACTATTTACACTATATACACACACTATATATACAATATATACATATATATACACACTCACATATATAAATGTATATAATATATATGTATCTATACACACATACACGCATACATACGCTCTGGCATGAACCTTGCAAATAATATTTTACCTTTGTTTTAACTTAAAACTAATTTTTTGTTTGTTTTTTAAAGATTTTATTTATTTATTAGACAGAGAGAGACACAGCCAGAGAGGGAACACAAGCAGGGGGAATGGGAAAGGGAGAAGCACTTCCCGCTGAGCAGGGAGCCAGATGCAGGGCTCCACCCCAGGACCCTGGGATCATGACCTGAGCTGAAGGCAGACACTTAGCAACTGAGCCACCCAGGCACCCTAAAACTAATTTTTGAAAATATTATCATTTTATTATTATTATTAAAATTATCTCACCATGTGAGAAAACTACACAGAACCTAACTATGCAGGACTGGCAGAGAAATTAAAATATGTGACACAACAGACATATCAAAGTGCAATCATTTGATTGATGAGTTGATAGAATAGTTAAAACAAAATTAAAACTAAAAACAAAAATTTTTAGGATGACATTGGGATTTTAATACTTGCTGTAAACATAGTTCCACAGTATTATACGGGCAAAAGGAAAGACCCATAGTTCAATGGAACTCTGGAAATAGACCCATGCATAAGAACATTTGAATATAGACAAAAGTCAATTCAATGGAAAAAATGATGGAATTTTTACCAAATGGTGGTGGAACAATCAGACATTCATTTCCAAAAATTAATAAACCTCCATGCATTTCTCATAATACATTTAAAAATTAGTATAGATCTTACATTTAAGCCTATTTGAACTCAAATGAGTCGTCATAGGTTTAAATGGAAAATCTATACTTCTAATACTTATAGAAGAAAATGTAAAGGAAGAGCATTGTAAAGGAAGAGCTTGGTTAGATTGCTTAGAGAACAAAAAAGTGTAAGTTATTTTTGAAAATTAATAAATAAGGGGCGCCTGGGTGGCTCAGTCATTAAGCGTCTGCCTTCGGCTCAGGTCATGGTTCCAGGGTCCTGGGATCTAGCCCTGTTTCGGGCTCTCTGCTCTGCGGGAAGCCTGCTTCTCCCTCGCCCACTCCCCCTGCTTGTGTTCCCTCTCTCGCTGTGTCTCTCTCTGTCAAATAAATAAAATCTTAAAAAAAAAGAAAATTAATAAATAAGATTTCATCAAAGTATAAAACTTCAGCTATTCATAAGACACTAAGAAAGTGAAAATAAAATGCATAGACTGGGATAAAATGTTGGAGAAATATAGCCTAATAAAAGATTGATATCCAAGTAATAATATAAAAATAACATTACAATTAAATAATAAGAAAGCACACAACCTTGTTAAAAGTGGGCAAGGTAATTGAATAGTCACTTCAATTCAAAAGTAGTTGGCAGGTAACTAGGTAATGAATAAATGTATGAAAGCAAAATCCATTTTCTTTCAGGGCATAATCAACTAAGACACAACTTAAAGTAGAAAAATGATAAATAGATGATGATTTAATACTTCTATGAGAAAACTAATTAGATTTCTAATCCTTAAGAATGAGTATTAAAAGTAAGGAGTTCATGAGTATCCTGTATATAAGAACTTGGTAAGGGAGACATAGAAGTAGAGAGGGAAAGAAACCATCAATACCCATAGTAAAGAGAAACAAAGAAAAAGAAAGGGGAGGAGGGCCTAGCAGGTAATGTTGCATCTATCACATATCCTGATCTTATTAAAAATTCCACAGAGAATCACATTCACTTGCATTTCTATGAAATTATTACAAATGTACAATTGATTTTCGTTACTAGCCATAGTTATGTTCCATAAAGTTGCCATGAACCCTGAATTAACCAATGAATACTGATCCACTGCTCCCAAGGGAAATAGGAAGTTAGGTTCCTGCAAACCTCTAGTCGCAACATTTTTGTCCACTGATCTATACATAAGCTTGTTTTAGTGTGTTTTTGTCCAATGATACCTAATTTAATGTACAGTTGATTCATTAATATTGAACTCATGGCCAACAGCACTATGGCTTGTGCCTGAACAAAGCTTATTGACATACATATTTTGTCTGTAAAGCATAACACAGCTTACTCATACCTAGGAACACTACACATCACTTCAGTAAGATTGGGGCTGTTTTAAACAGTGAAAACACTAACAAAACCTCAAAGCAAGGCACTAGATGGACTGCAAAAAAGGACACTTGTTTACAGTATGGGGGCTGAAACAAGAAGGCAGAGCATCAGTTTGTTCTCCCTCAGCTGGGAACATACACATCTGGCAACTAAAATTTTTTGTTGCCAGTATTGACTCATGACAAACTAATTTGAGTGAGTAGAATTCTCAAATATGGAATTTGTAAATAATGAAAATCAATTATATTTACAAATGTGAATAATGAGAATCAAGTGTATTTACAAATAACCAAAAAAATGTATAAGATTCCTGATAGTTTTTTTAAATTTTACTAATCACGATTTTTAGATACAGAAAAATAACACTTAAAATTGTTGACTATTGTTAGAATAAATTAGCAGTTATGGCTTTTTATTATAATACTAAAAATGATTCAAGTCAATTGACGAATTAACAAATGCATTTTTTTCTTTCTTTTTAAAATTGCACTGTTAAAAAAATTTTTCAAGTATAGAATTTGGTGATTCATTACTTACATACAACACCCAGTGCTCATCACAAGTGCCCTTCATAATACCCATTACCCATTTAACCCATCCCCTAACCTACTTTCCCTCCAGCAACCCTCAGTTTGTTCACTATGGTTAAGAGTCTCTTTTATCGTTTGCCTCTCTCTTCCCCCCCCCATGTTAATCTGTTTTGTTTCTTAAATTCCACATATGAGTGAAATCATATGGTATTTGTCTTTCTCTGACTGACTTATTTCACTTAGAATAATACCCTCCAGTTCTATCCACATTGTTGCAAATGGCAAGATTTCATTTTTTATATGGCTGAGTAATATTCCACTATATATATATATATATGTATCACATATATCTTTATCCATTCATCAGTCAATGGACCTTGAGCTCTTCCTATAACTTGGATATTGTAGATAATGCTGCTATAAACATTGGGGCTCATGTAACCCTTCAAATCAGTATTTTTGTATCTTTTGGGTAACTATCTAATAGTATAATAGCTGGATCATAGGGTAATTCTATTTTTAATTTTCTGAGGAACCTTCATACTGTTTTCCAGTGTGGCTGCACCAGTTTGCATTCCCACCAACAGTCTAAGAGGGTTCTGCTTTCTCCACATCCTCACCAACATCTAGCCTTTCCTGACTTGTTAATTTTAGCCATTCTGACTGGTGTGAGGTGGTATCTCGTGGTTTTGATTTGTATTTCCCTAATGCTGAGTGTTGTTGAGCATTTTTTCATGTGTCTGCTGGCCATTTGTATGTCATTTGATTAAGTTTAATATCCCATGTTTGAACTTATCTGGTTGAATATTGCTAGATAGTTTATTTAATACCAATTGTTAGAGTCTAAATGCTTGTGTTCCCCCCCCATTCATATTTTGAAATCTGAATGCCTAATGAGATGACTTTAGGAGGTGAGGATTTTGGGAGGAGCTTAGGTCATGATGGTGGAGCCCTCATGAATGAGAATAATGCTCTTATAAAAAGACCCCGCTGGGCTCCCTAGCCTCTTCTGTCATGTGAGGACACAATAAAAGGGTGCCAGCTAGAAGCCAGGAATAGGTCTCTCACCAGAACGCAACCATGTTGGCACCATGATCATGGACTTCATAGCCTCCAGAACTGTGAGAAATACATTTCTGTTTTTTATAAGGTACCAAGTCTGTGGGATTTTGTTAAAGCAATATGTGCAGACTAAGATACCAGTTAGAATATAAAAAGATTTCTGTGAGGACTAATTTCATTTTACATATAAACTATTATCTTTATATCACCTGAAATAGGCATTTAAATGTATTGAAAGATATAAAGTCTTTTGTGATGTCATACATAATCGAAATTGCTTTCCCCCTGTTTTGTGGCTAAATTCACACCTCTAATGAAATTCATTATACAGCAAAAGCAAGTCACCTTCGTATTGGTTAGTAATTATGTACCAAATTAGAACTGTAAAGTTTAAGAGTTAATCATTAAACATATTATATATTTAAAGCATTCTTTAAATCACCAGTGCCCATTTTTTTTTTGGCATTACTCTCACAAATTCTTTTATTTAAACCCT
Source organism: Mirounga leonina (assembly GCF_011800145.1). NCBI lineage: Eukaryota > Metazoa > Chordata > Mammalia > Carnivora > Phocidae > Mirounga > Mirounga leonina. Next base: position 42,634,344 of record NW_023270316.1, read on the forward strand.
GTTGAAAGTCTCAGCTATATAATAATATTGATGAAGAATATGGTGTAAAATCATTCAAATTAAATGGCTATTGAGTTTTTAAGTTAAATTAAAGGCTAACTTAACATCAGTATAAGCAATATTACTCCAGTTTGGGCCGATGAATGATTAACCCATTCCATATTTTTAAAAAACTGTTTCACATGATTTTTATCTTTTCCCAATCTTCTTAAGTTCTCCTTCCCTTCCTCCCTCTCTCACAATAGGGGAAGCATAAAAACCTGGAAAAGTGATAACTGTATATATTCTCTTCTTTTCTTATTAGAACATGACTTCCCACATCTTCATATTGGTAGATTACTAAGGAAGGTACATATCTTCAGCTCTCAAAAAAAGCTAGCTAAAAATGTGGTAAACAGTGTTTGGGGAAATGAATTTATATGGTTAATTATAAGAAAAAATTTAACAGCTTTAGTCACAATATTTGATCTACAAACATTTCCAAAATATGTCAAAGCATCTGTACATAATTGTGAACAAATACACTATTATATTTGTTAGCAAACAGTCTCAAACTATGTGCAGTCAGCTCAGTTCTATGATGTCATTTAGGGACCTAGGTTCTTTCATCTTGCTTATTAATCATTCTAAATTGGTTGATATCCATTGCATTCTCTAAACTGGCTCTTTATCATGACTTTAAGTTATAACTTTCTAAAAGAGAAAGAGAGGAAGCGAGGGTCTAGTAAATGCTTAGGGGATATGCAATTTGATTACTAAAAGGAAGAAATGAATACTGAGGTACATTTACAGCCCTTAGTTCTTCTCTCTATAGTTTTTTTTTTTTTTTTAAACTGAGATCACAGTGTATTAGGAGAGTCTTTGTGATAAAATTCCCTTCTGTTGTCCCATTCTGAGGAGATGGGGGAATGATTGAAATGAGAAACACACTCTTTTGGCAGTGGCTGATGGACGTACCATACTACATTCATATCTTAAATAAGATGCTTTTGTCTAAATTTGAAATATTATAAGAGGTTGTTTACACTTTATGTTATCTTAACACACATAAAAGAAGGTAGGAGATATGTATTTATGTAGGAAGAGAGAAAACAATTATTTTAGTGAATTTAATTTTCTCAATGTGTTAAAAATTGTATCTTATCTATATTGTTAAATTATGACCAACTGGCATGCTTTAAGGCCATACCTGGGGATGGTAGCACTCAGGGGAAAAATGAAAATAGATATTTTAGTCGAAAATATTTTTATTTATGACTGTCACTGAGGTTTTCTTTCTTCTTATACATGGCACTTTAAAATAACTCACACATTAACTTAAAGTCATCATTCATAGTCTTTTGAAACTACCCACTAATATTATAAGTATTGCTTAGGAAGAGATTGTAATATCATTGTCTACACCTTTAAATCCTTTCTAAAAATTTAAATATGTACATAATACAGAGATAAAATTTCTTTGGTGTATTTTGGTATTATAAGACGTTGAAGCTTCAGATGATATATACATATTTTTAAAGTCATGATCTAACTGGATAGCTACATGCAAAAGAATGAAGCTGGACTACTTTCCATACACAAAAATAAACTCAAAATGGACTGAGAACCTAAATGTGAAACTTAAAACCATGAAAATCCTAGAAAAGAGCACAGGCAGTAATTTCTCGGACATCAGCTGTAACAATTTCTATATATGTCTCCTGAGGCAAGGGAAACAAGAGCAAAAATAAACTATTGGGACTACATCAAAATAAAAAGCTTCTGTGCAGCAAAGGAAACAACTAACAAAACTAAAACACAACCCACTGAATGGGAGAAAATATTTCCAAATGACATATCCAATAAGGGGTTAGTATGCAAAATATATAAAGAACTTATACAACTCAACACCAAAAGACAAATAATCCAGTTAAAAAATGGGCAGAAGACATAAACAGAAATTTCCTCAAAGAAGACACCCAGATGACCAACAGACACGTGAAAAGATGCTCAACATGATTCATCATCAGGGAAATGCAAATCAAAATTACAAGGAGATACCACCTCACACCTGTCAGAATGGCTAAAATAAAAAAACACAAGAAACAGCAAGTATCAGAGAGGATGTGGAGAAAAAGGAACCCTTGTGCATTGTTGGCAGGGATGCAAACTGGTACAGCCACTGTGGAAAATAGTATGGAGGTTCCTCAAAAAGTTAGAAATAGAACCACCCTATGATCTAGTGCTTGCACTAGTGGACCCAAAGAATACAAAATATTAATTTGAAAAATATATGCAGCTCTATGTTTATTGCAGCGTTATTTACAATAGTCAAACTATGGAAGCAGCTTAAATGTCCCTGGATAGATGAATGGTGAAAGAAGAGGTCATATATATATACATATACATATATATGTATATATACATGTATATATATATGTATATACTTATATACAAACACACACACACAATGGAATATTATTCAGCCATAAAAAAAGATGAAATTTTGCCATTTGCAGCAACATGGATGGATCTAGAGAGGATAATGCTAAGCAAAATAAGTCAGAGAAAGACAATTACCATATGATTTCACTCATATGTGGAATTTAAGAAACAAAACAAACAAACAAAGGGGGGAAAGAGACAAACCAAGACTCTTAACTACAGAGAAAAACAGAGGGTTACCAGAGGGGAGGTAGGTGGGGGATGGGTGAAATAGGTGAAGGGGATTAAGAGCACACTTATTTAAAAAAAAGAGTGCACTTACAATGATGAACTCTGAGTAATGTATAGAATTGTTGAATCACTCAACTGTACACATGAAACTAATATAACACTGTATGTTAACTAGATTGGAAATTAAAATAAAAAAACTTAATAAAAAAAGCCATATTCTATTAACTCAGAGGGAAAAAAGTAATGCATTGTTATATTAGAGCATATTTTTGAAAAAAGTGGGTGCGGAATAAAGTTATACTGAAGGATATAAAAGCGAAAAACACATTAGTATTTTAAATTTTCCTGGTTATCATCTCACTTTTGGGGGGGCTTAGATTGTTAATGCACTTTAGATGCTAAAAATAATCATTTATCTATCTTAAGCTTTTGTAAATTTAAGAATAAAAATAGGCTTTTTCATACCCAAGGTAATGCTAAATATTTATTTTTATTCATGTTTTTATTATGTGCCCTAATTGAATTCATTTCAATTGTTATATGGCTTCACTGATCTAGGAATGAATATAAATAAATGGTTTACTAATTACCTATGATAATAATACTTAGATAATTAAGACCTATGATTTTTGTGAGGTTTCTTTTTCTGTTCGATTTAAATTTTGCTATACCTCCCACTACCACTGTTCTCACATAAATCCTAGTATTTATGAAAACAAAACATTGACCTTCTTAATCTCATAAATAGGTCATTCATCATACATGAAAATGTAAAGGAATGGCTTTTTCCTTGTACATTACCTTGTGACAGAGATTTATTTACCATTGCAGTACATTGACTATAGCATTTTTATCAGTTCCTGTTTTTCAATATTATTAAAAATGTATATTGAATATTTGCAATTTCAAAAAAAAAGTCTGGTAAACATCTGCAGGTTCAAATGTGATAATTTGAGACAATATCCTATAAAAAGACTGGGACAAGTATATTCAGTTTTCTAGTTTCTTTTTCATTGTTTTATTTTGTTGTTCTTGTAGTCAAACCTAAACTTATTAATTCAACTGGAAGAAGTAATGTTAAATAATAAAAATAAGTGACATATAGAAATTTCCATAGAATAAAAATAGGTATAGTGAAATTAAAAACATCAATTTCTGATAATACTGAATGCAAGTATATAATGCGGGTTTTACATAAAATTGTGAAATTGTAATTTGGTATATTATTATTCTGCAAGTTATTTAATATTAACAAAGCTATGTATATCTATCAGGAAGATTATTATCAAATAAACAATAACTAGCTGAACTCACTGGGAAGGCTTTTAGCAACAATAGTTGGTGGGAGAGGAGTTTCTGGGAAAGGTTTGAACTAGAAGAATTCAGGGATACAAAAATGAAGAGAGACCAACAGAGAGAAGTTCTAGACTAAAGAAGAAAAAAATATTTGGAAACCCAAGATTGGAATATTTGAGTCCCCACAGTTAAGATTATATGTAAGAAAAAAAAGACTAAAGGAATTTCCATCTAGGAATGGGAGTGGAGAAGGAAAGGCAGAGGATATCTGTAGTCTGAAATGAATATTTGAGGTATATAATTGTATATTTGGAAAAAGATCAAATTTATACAAATTATACAAACTTACAAAAATAAAGTGATTAAAAGCTTTTGTAGCTTCTGACAATTCATGTCAGAGGTTTTTAATTTCAGAGGTAGGTCAAGTCATGTTATCAAAGCACAATTAAATGAAATTGACACACTACTAAAATAGTATTTATTCCCTTTCACACATATTTAAGGTAAAAGAAGCCAAAATTGAAATAAAATGGTATGTAATATAAAGATAGTTTCTACAAATGTTTTTAAGTAAAAAAATAAATAAATATACACACACACACATATATATATCTATAAAGAGAGAGAGAGAAAGGGGGAGAGAGAGGGAGAGGGAGAGAGAGTCTGATAGGAGGACAAGAAACAAGAGAAGCACAAAACTATGTACTTTCAATAATTAAAAAAAGAACAAATGAAATTAGAACACATAGTTTTGCTAAACAGTATGAACCTTTTTACACATATGATTTGGTTCAAGAATCGTCATGAATCTTCATAAGAAAATGAGGAATATTTTGGGATACTTTGGTGAAAGATAAATCAAAGTCTTATTAGTTAGAAAAAGTTGATGGGGTCTGGTAACATGATAAAAAGCTTTGCAAGCTTTCAGTAATTTTTTACTACTGAACATAATAAAAAAAGTGTGTGAGAAATAATTGCATAATCAATACTGTGGGAACTATTTAGAAAAAGTGAATACCTCTTGATAATTATGGTTACTATTAACATGGAATACTTTCCCTATTATGTGGAAAATGGCAACAATTATGTTTGAATATTTAGATACTCTAATATTTCATCAGATTCTCACTTCACATCTGCTATCTATGATATTTAAATAACATTATAATCATAATTCTGAAACCTGACTCATAAAAATATTTTAAACAGTTTAAAAATAATTGCTTTTAAGGAACAGTGAAAGTAGAGTGATATTCATTACAAAGACTACTAACATCAAACAATGTTGAGAAACTGATTATAATTATATATTTTATTTACTGGATTTAAAATTCTACATGCTTTAATTAAAACCTTGAAAAATAAGGGCGCCTGGGTGGCTCAGTTGGTTAAGCGACTGCCTTCGGCTCAGGTCATGATCCTGGAGTCCCGGGATAGAGTCCTGCATTGGGCTCCCTGCTTGGCGGGGAGCCTGCTTCTCCCTCTGACCCTCCCCCCTCTCATGTGCTCTCTCATTCTCTCTCTCTCAAATAAATAAATAAAATCTTAAAAAAAAAAAAACTTGAAAAATAAGAACATAATACAAAAGATGTAGTTAAATATGTAAAACATATTAGCAGCCTTGATAAGAGAAATGAAATTTTCCTTATTTTATACACCATCTTGTTAACCAGTCTTAAACCTCTAATACTTGAAATGTTACAAATTAAGATCTGGGCAAAGATGCGAGAATGATTCCAGATTTCACATAATTTCCATATTTCTTATCAAAGAGACTCCTCCCACACCTGCATCCAAAAATGTTTTTTGTAAACAACAGCAAGAAGATAATGAAAGTCGTCTACAACAAAAAAGCAACGCTACCAGAATCTCATACAATAAGAGGCCAAGGAAAGAGATTTTGGTGGAGCTCTCTGGCTTACATCTCTACACCAATACCACAGAAATAAAGTTGGAAAAGAAGACAGGTTGGTCAAATCCTGCACTGCTTATCAACATACCCTAATTCAGGATAAGGAGAAGATAAGCAGGTAGCTAGCTCAGGAAAATAAAATGGGGAGGAAGCCCATGAGTGTAAACATGCCTACTTCCCCACCAAGATCTCAGGAGAATGAGGAGTCAGTCCCTGAACTCATCATCTGGCTGACTTAATAGTAGGTAAGTAGCAAAGAAAGGCAGAATGACTATATTTACAGAGCTGGTCAACACCCAACAATAAGCTGGGGTTTTGCAGAAACTCCAGCAGAACTAAAAACAAAGACACAATAAAAACAGCACATGATCCTCTGGAAAGGAGGAAAATAAACTGAGATTTCCAGGACAAGATCCTTTTCTATTGCAAACTATTATAAATAGGGTATAAAAATACAAGGACTGTTACCTCATACATCTTTGGAGTCAAGTGGTGAGGGCTTCTGAAGAGTCACTTAAATAAAGTAGGGAAGGTGAAATAACTAAGCTAAGGTTCAGATGGAAGTATAAATTCCTAAGCCCGTGCTTAATTGTTGGCCCAATATGATGCCAGAAGTTATATTTGGACAGGACTATGGCCTACATGGCTAGGTAGAATAAACACTAAAATTCCTCAGGAAACATGGCAGAGACACCAAAAATTAAAATTAAAAAATTTTCCAGTGCATAGGTGGAAAAATGTCAATTAAAGGAAAATATCAGGCTGATCTTTGATTTTTCCACAGTAAGATTCAATGCTAGAAGACAATTCGGTAATGATTATTTTATTCTGAGGGAGAGAGAGTGACTGAATAATATCACTCTTAGCCCTGTTGCCATGTGACAGTCTCTCTTTTGTTAAATATAGGAAGAATAAATCAAATATGTTTGCCAAAATGTGATTCCATTGTGAACTTGCAAATTCTGCTTATATCAGTTCACAAAAAGACATGATCCTGGGGGATCTTCTCTAAAAGCATAGACCATCAGAAACATGGAGTGGAACACCACACTCTTGCCTAAAGGATCTTAGTCACCTTGACAGGCAGTTGCAGCCTCCCTTTCCGATCCAGGAATGGGACATCAGCTAAGGGGTTTCCAAACACAGTTTTCCACATTTGTGTTAACTTTCTAGTTGCTAAGAAAAACAAGACTCTGGTTCCAACTAAGCTTCTAAGACTTGACTTTAAACACTTTACAAACAGCCCTCCTTGCTGAGACTGTCAAACCACAGTTTTATTTAACTTTGACGTAACTCACAAATCTTTTTCCCAAATCCTATATCAGTATTTCCTCTTCTTCTGTTTTGTGATAAAAATGCAGTTGTTCTCAGCTAGCCCCCTTTGCTGTGGCAACTTAATAAATCCACCTTTGTTGGACTACCGTCTTTCCCTTTATGGTCATCATCAGATGAAATTTATCCCATGTTAATAAAACTATCCGTATAATAATAAGATATTCCTCACTCTCTATTTGCATTTCTGTTTTTAAAAATTTCTATCTATATAGCCAAAGGTATCTTGAATATTATTGGCTTAGTGTCAAAGTTTATATCTGGAAGAATTTTTTTCAATTTATTTTTTTACTTCAGGTATTGCATACTTTATTATTACATGTATAATTTTTCTAAAATCAATTAAATTATCTTTTGTAAATTATAATGAGCTGATTGTGGCGATAATCCTTTGAATTCAGATATTTGTATAAATTTTTTATTTTTTTAATTTAATTTTTAATTTTTTAATTTTTATTTTTTAATTTTATTATGTTAGTCACTATACAGTACATCATTAGTTTTTGATGTGGTGATCCACGATCCATTGTTTTCGTATAACACCCAGTGCTCCGTGAAGTTTGTGCCCTCCTTAATACCCATCACCAGGCTAACCAATCCCCCCTCTCCCCTTCCCTCAAAAACCCTGTTTGTTTCTCAGAGTCCATAGCCTCTCATGGTTCATCTCTCCCTCCGATTTCCACCCATCCTTCATTTTTCCCTTCCTTCTCCTAATGTCCTCCATGCTATTCCTTATGTTCCACAAATAAGTGAAACCATATGATAATTGACTTTCTCTGCTTGACTCATTTCACTTAGCATAATCTCCTCCAGTCCCATCCATGTTGATGTAAAAGTTGGGTATTCATCCTTTCTGATGGCTGAGTAATATTCCATTGTATATATGGACCACATCTTCTTTATCCATTTATCTGTTGAAGGAAATCTTGGCTCTTTCCACAGTTTGGCTATTGCGGACATTGCTGCTCTGAACATTGGGGTGCATATAGCCCTTCTTTTCACTACATCTGTGTCATTGGGATAAATACCCAGGAGTGCAATTGCTGGGTCATAGGGTAGCTCTATTTTTAAATTTTTGAGGCACCTCCACACTGTTTTCCAAAGTGGCTGTACCGACTTGCATTCCAACAGTGTAAGAGGGTTCCCCTTTCTTCACAACCTCTCCAACATTTGTTGTTTCTTTCTCTGTCCATTATTGCCATTCTAACTGGTGTAAGGTGGTATCTCAATGTGGTTTTGATTTGAATTTCCCTGATGGCTAATGATGATGAACATTTTTTCATGTGTCTGTTAGCCATTTGTATGTCTTCTTCAGAGAAGTGTCTTTTCATATCTTCTGCCCATTTTTTTCATTTGACTATTTGTTTTTTGGGTGTTGAGTTTGAGAAGTTCTTTATAGATCTTGGATCCCAGCCCTTTATCTGTAGTGTCATTTGCAAATACCTTCCCCCATTCTGTAGGTTGCCTCTTTGTTTTGTTGACTGTTTCCTTTGCTGTGCAGAAGCTTTTTATCTTGATGAAGTCCCAAAAGTTCATTTTTGCTTTTGTTTCACTAGCTTTTGGAGATGTACCTTGAAAGAAGTTGCTGTGGGCGATGTCAAAGAGGTTACTGCCTATGTTCTCCACTAGGATTTTGATGGATTCCTGTCTCACATTGAGGTCTTTCATCCATTTTGAGTTTATCTTTGTGTATGGTGTTAGAGAATGGTCGAGTTTCATTCTTCTGCATGTGGCTGTCCAATTTTCCCAGCACCATTTATTGAAGAGACTGTCTTTTTTCCATTGCATGTTTTTTCGTGCTTTGTCGAAGATTATTTGACCATAGAGTTGAGGGTCCATATCTGGGTTCTCTATTCTGTTCCATTGGTTTATATGTCTGTTTTTGTGCCAGTACCATGCTGTCTTGGTGATCACAGTTTTGTTAATTTAATTTTTTAAATTTAATTTTAATTTTTTAGAGAGAGAGAGCATGTGCATGTGAGGGAGGTGGGGAGGGGGAAAAAGGTAGAGGGAGAGAAAAAGAGAGACTCTTAAGCAGGCTCCATGCCCAGCACAGATCCCAACTCAGGGCTCCATCTCAGGACCCTGAGATCATGACATCAGCCGAAACCAAGAGTCAGACGTTTAACAGACTGAGCCACCCAGGCACCCTGTACATATTTTTTAATTGAAATCTTCCACACATTCATAAGGAAGTAAATTCTTAGTGTTTCCTTAGTTTTCACCCTGTCTTTTGCAGAGAGTTTTTATTTTTCCAATAATATTCAGTAAGTAATAGATTATGCCATTGCTCTAAAATTTAATCATTGGTTTTATGTGTCAGGGATGTTCCTTATAGCCCCAAATTATTTCTCCCAGTTGTATTTATCATTGTTGAGAAGTAAAGCTATAAAACATCTCACGTTTTTCTCTGGAGAACTCTTGTAAATAAGACAATGAAAAGAGGGATATTTCTTTATATTAGGGCTGCCATCTTTTCCATGTTTGCCTAGAAATTTAAGAAACACTGTCTTATTTATTTGTTATTGCATAAACATAGGTCCAATCTAGTGAAAATAGATGAAAATTACCTAAATTATATCATAAAGGACTGAAGAACGAATGAAATTTCCAACAAGGATTAAATATTCAAAGAGTTATATGTATACTGAGGGCTCCTTAATTCTCCTCTGCCAATGAAATTTTCACATGTATCTTCTAGACAATTATACAAAATATATTTTTTCAGAATATAAGCACTGTCCTTGTCATGGTTAGTTCTATGAAGAAATGTAATATCTTTACAGTCTTCAGGAATACATTTTTAGTTTCACAAGTTTATGGGACTTACTAAGCTCAAAGTTTAAAAAACATTTAGAAATCCTTCAGATGTATTGAAAAGAGTGAGTTATACAATGTAAAAACAATTTATTTTGTATTTTTATTAGATTTACCAAAATAATTTTCTGTATGCTTTCTACTATTGTTGTATTATTTCCTAACTATCTGAAAGGATGTGCCACTCATAATCATCATTTAATTAGTTGCTTCTTTTTCTAAAATAATATTAGCTCTAAATTATATCAAAGCCTTGATTCTCTACTTATTGATTTTCAATATCGGAAGGAAATTTATGTACATTGAAGTTTACTGCTAAATGTTATCTTAATCACCTGAAGACAGAGTGAATTAAAATTCTAAAATAAAGAGAAGGAAAATGCTTTTTGATTCTTGTTTCAATTTACAGCTAATATAGAAGATGGAACTTGCCCTTTAAAACTCATACAGATTTTTAACATTGTTTTTATAAATAATCCAATGATGTAATGCAACAGTTGCTAGTGTAAAACTAAAAGAAATAACTACTTCTATGTTTAAAAAAGGACAAAAGGAAAATAAAAATAGAAAGAGATGAGGAAGCAGGGAGGAAGGGACCAAGGAAAGAAGGAAGGGAGAAGATCTAAGAATATACTCCATGGATTCCAGAGAGGAACACTATGGGACCAGAACATGTTTCATGAAGAACCTAGCATTTGAAATTGCCCTTGGAATGTTGAGATTTTTTTTTTTAGGATTTTATTTATTTGACAGAGACGGAGAGATAGAAAGCACAAACAGGGGGAGCGGCAGACAGAGGGAGAATCAGGCTTCCCATTGAGCAGGGAGCCCAATGTTGGGCTCGATCCCAGGACCTTGGGCTCATGACCCGAGCCGAAGGCAGATGCTTAACCGACTGAGCCACCCAGCAGCCTGAAATGTTAAGATTTTAACAGACTGAGTTGTAACAGCAGTATATTGTAGATAAAAGATAGAGCCAGAGTTTAGGAGCAAATCTGGGAGCCTAGGTAATAGTCAGTAGGATACACAATATATAGCCAAACATGGAGAAGTAAGTCTAGAAAAGATTTTTAAAGGTTAAATTGAGGGTTTTAGTCATGATTTCATGGGTAACATAGTGTTGAGTATGTCTAATTGGTCTTCAGACACAGATTTTCACAGTATCTCACTATTATTATTATAAATAATGTCTTTGTTTTTAACCAATAAGTTCTTTGAGTATGCTTTTATTTCTTATAATTTGGATATTTATGTACTTTATAATTTTATAAATATTTTGTTTATAGTAGGTAGAAAAGATTATTATTTCCTCTTTGTACTTTCTATCTAGGCTGAAAAGTACATTTTCTTCAGCATTTACCATGGAATTTTTTCTACTTAATATGACAAGCTTTTTGCTTTTTGTTTTTTCCCATTTGGCTCAATTTTAACCATGTGGCAATCAAAGATAAATCTTAATAGATCATGCCTAATACTGATAGCTTTTAACTGTGAAGCTTTTCGTTCATTTCAGACTATTGTTGCTGTTATACTTCTAAAGTATATCATCCTCTACTGTAAGTACAGATTTGATTCTATTACACTTCATTTCACTCATTTACTGACATATACTAAGTTCCTGGTATGTTCCAAGGAATTTGAAAACTGCAATTAAAACAATGGGTGCAAGAGATTTGGTCCTTGCCTTAGTGAAGCTAGAGTCCATGAGAAATCCAGAATTACAAGATGTCTCCCATTATGGATCTCCATGGGTCTGACACATTTCTGCATGTCTTGTATCAGCTTTAGACCCATGTAATTTTTTTCATGGATGTTAGGATACCAAACAGTCTTGGAAGATAGAAAAGTGTCTCCCTACAGGGCTGAGAGCAAATTTGTTTCCTGACCAGGATAACAAAAATACAATCTTCCTCCCAGATAAAGGTTGAACAGGTTTTCTGGCAGCCCTCTCTAAAAGACTGGGTTTTCTAAGCTTGTGGTTTTGCAGCTGGGACACAAACCCGCTATTTGCACAACCTCTACTTGAGCTCACCTCTTCCTCTCTGCTATGGGACTCCAGGGATGAGAACATGTGGTTCATTTGGCCATTGTGCTGTGAGTAACAAAAGCCTTTGTCTCTAGAATTAAAAAAACAAAAAAGGAATATTAAATAATAAAACATGGAGGAGGGTGACTAATGTGTCCTTATAGAAGGAACCCCTTGGGCCAATTCAGTGTATTGTTATTGCTTGTACATCTGAATGTTTAGTAGGAATTGATGTATTTTGTGCTTGTACATCCCATCGCATAAGTGCCAGAGGACATTATCCTGAACTGTAAAGAGCTACAGGTAGGGCAATGCTAATGTGACTCCCCCTCCTAAGATTTGGCACTAGCGAGCGGATGAGAATTTAGTGTGTGTGCCTCTGCCCTCTGATGTCAAAAGCTTTCACAACATAAGTGATGCCCTCTTGATTGGCAAGTAAGAAGTCTGTCTCAATGGCCTGTTGGTGTTATCCCTTTTCCTTCAGAAGGGGTTACTGATAAACCCTGACAAAATTCTGGGGTCCACTTGGCAGGTAAACTTTCTTGAAATTATGTGGGTAGAATCATAATGCCTTCTCAAAGAAAAACTGCTGTCTCTTCCAGGCCCCTACTACTGAACTGGCACCTTATTTTATTTTATTTTTAAAGATTTTATTTGTTTGACAGAGAGAGAGACAGTGAGAGGGGGAACATAAGCAGGGGGAGCGGGAGAGGGAGAAGCAGACTCCCCGCTGAGCACGGAGCCCGATGTGGGGCTCGATCCCAGGACCCTGGGATCATGACCTGAGCTGAAGACAGACGCTTAACGACTGAGCCACACAGGCGCCCCGTCCCAGCACCTTATTGCGCGCTGGGTATTGGAGACAATACAAGTGTCTGTGACTGGTGATTTTCACTGGAGTCTCTCGCAAAGGGAAGCAGCCTCCATCTCAGAGAATCCCCTTCTAGCTTTTGCCTTGGATCCTTCCTGACAGGGTCCCTGGGTACACATCTGTGGAAAAGCAGCTTGCTGTAAATAAACACCAGCTGTTGGAGGACTTTTGACTCTGTCATTTGATACTCCTGTTTGGGGGTAGGTCAGTTCCAAATACAATCCCTGACAAGGTAGGAGGAGACCCTGGAGGCCTCCCTTCTCAAATATAAGTGGTAGGTATATTCGAGAACTCAGCAGACCAGCTCCAGTGGCACCTCAGGTTTAGGTGTGAGCTTGCATGTAGGCCCAAACCTCATACTCTTCACAACTGTTTAAAGTGTAATATTGGGATTTTTTCCCCTCTGAAAATAGACACTTTGTACTTATTTCTTTTACATATAATTTTTATTAATGTGATTATTCAATTATTCGAATTTAAGTTAAATTCAGTTATTCTCTCCTATGCAATAATATGTCTTTTATCTAAGTATTCACTGTAATTTTAATTACAGCACATAAGTCATCAGTGTTCATATTTGTGATGCAAGTTTCTTGTGATAAAGTGTTCTTAAGGTCTTTTCTCAAACATCTATGATTTGCAACACTATTATTATTAATCACCAATGTTAAATTAAATTTGACTATTTCTTATGGTTATACTGGGGATGAAATGGAAAAACTCATGTAAAGAATTTAACATACTGCATAGTAAGCTTTAATATCGTTTTATAGTTGTGAGTATTGCCAGTTGTGAATAAACTTTAAATCAATCAAAAACCATTTCAGGAAATTATGTTATGATTTAGAATTCAAGAATGTTTTAGTTATTTCCTATAGGAAATATCTTCTTTCAGTGATTGCTGTTCAAAAAGTATATACAAGTAATTTTGTAACATCAATAGATATGTTTTACAACTATAACCACTATTCATATTTTATTGCAGCACTAACTAGATTGTATTATAATTTCCCTTTTTGTTCATGCCTTTCTATTTCCCCTCACTAGACTTTGAGCCTTTGAAGGACAAGGACTATGTTTTGTTCATGTTTGTATCTCCTGTATCCAAACATAGTAATTAGGACAGAGTGAATTCTTATTTGTTGAAAGGATACAGGAAGATAAGCATGTATAAAAGTTTCTTATAGTTTATTCCATATAAAAAACATTTAAAACTATATGAAAGTGATACGTTAACACTCGGTAAAATACATTTTTTCTGTGTTTTTCAATTTTAAAAAATGTGGCACAGGACACTACATAAAGGATAGAATCCTTTGTAATGAAGAATATTACATTCACATAAAAATACATTGTCAGAGTAATGCAGTCTTAAAGTCCAAGAAATCTGAGGAAAATTTATATGGTAATTATTTCAATGGAGAAATTTTCTTCATTATTTTAAATCACAATCATGGCAACTGCTCAGACTTTCAGGAAATGACTGTAAGCACAGTACTAAACCTGAGAAACAAAGTAGATGAGAACATATTCTAGTATAAGGAATGAGAAAGACAATTCAGAGAATGTGAGGTTTAAAAAAAAGTACACTTTTTATATTAAAAAAATTAAGCCTGGCTCATTTGGAGATACAAAACATTAAACGAGAAATAAAATTCCAAGTGTGCAACTATGAATTCAAATCAATTATTTATGATGGTTTAGGCTGTGCAAATCAATATCTGTACTGTATAAGGTAGCAAAAGAAAGATGCATTGTCTGAAGCATCCCAGATATTGAATTAAATTGATTTGCTTCCATTTGGAACAATATTAATTTTAGTCTAGATTTATAAGCTAAAATCTGATTATAGAGTAAACATTAAAACTAGTTAAAATGAGATTCAGGGAGGAAAATATAGTAAGAAGATGATCTAATTGAAAGATCTCAATTTCAATATATATTTAGGTTGTATACCTAATCTTTAGCGATGTTGTATTGTTTCTAATGGTAAAGTTTCTGGGTACCTTTAAAAAGAACACTTACTAGAAATAATCGATTAATACATCTTTGAAAGTATGTATGTTGAACATTCCTGGAATATGAATGCATGGGTGTTTAATGAAAAATATTTCAAAAGTAGATACATAGAAATATGCTATATGCTAATTTTCAGAGAGATGCCTAGTTCTGATATCTGTCTTCCCCATCCCAACTCCAGTTAATGCTAGTGACTTTCTGACAAGAGTAACAATTGCAGGAGTTTCCATGACCATGTTATCTAAAGTCTGCAAGACAGTAAGGCACATCTCTTTAGCCACCTCCGTCTGGTTGCTATGGAAAGGACTTCAGACAGAATTTTCTATTGCAAAAGCTGTCAGGTCTGTGTACCTTCTTTCTTCTTTGCTTCTGCTCATTAATGATTTGCTTTGATGTTTGATTGTTCACCAGAGTCTAATTAGTGGAGTTATTGTACTTATTCTTTCCGAAATCATCTGTTTTACTGTTATGTATTGCTATGATGAGTCATCTTCAAGTTCTTCAGAATGCACAAATAGATTAAGTGACAAACTTTTTTTTCTTTTCTCCTGTATATGTTGTCTATATCAGAATTATGGGCACCACGCTTTCTGAAGTGGGCACATAGTTAGGGACTAGTATTACTTGTGAAACAAAAAGTTAATAATCTTAGATAGAGGCTGGACCTTGCACTCTACAGGAAAATGATCTGGAAGAGAATAGCTAGTTGAGATATGTGATTAAAATCAATGTAGGATACATGTAAGGTAGACATAACCCCATAACTGTAGATTGCAGATTATATATTGACAAGTTTAAGGTTAGAAGTGACATCCTTTCTGGAAACTTTTGTTTATTCTATCCCTTCCTCCAGACCATAGTAACATTATAGATTTATCTATTCATCCAAGGGCCTATCAAGTATTTTGTGAGTATGATTTAGATATAATGCAATATGCTGCATGGATGACAAAACAGTATTGTATGGGAACTTATTTTCCTCATTTTTTGGTGGGTAAATATAATTTAAAATCATCAGCAAAATTAGTTGTTAGTGTGATTAAGGTGTAACTACAATATTTATAATTCTTATGTTTGCTTCCTTTTCAGAACCGTATACATTTTAAATAGAGTATTATATTGATCATTGTAGTGGAACAACCTTATTTATCCATTCTGATCATAATGTATAGTATTCTTCCTGTTATCATATCAACTGGTGGATAGCTTGATTTTATTTAAAAATGTTATTTATTATAAGGCCCATAGTCTAACTTTCCTTCCCTTGCTTCCTTCTTTCATTTCTTCTTTCCTTCCTTTCTTCTTCCTTTTCTGTACGAAACTGATTTGTCATCCAATCTTGAGTTCTCTTAGCTGAGCAAAAGCAATCAAATTGAGTGTTCTTGATATAGAAGCCCTGAAATACCGATCCTTGCATTAGGGTACCACAGTCAAAAAGAAGAGATGATATAGAAATCCTTCCATTTTTACTGTTAAGAGCTGAGCTGGAGAGAGAGAAACTCTCTAGGTGTCAGGGTGGTTGATTAAGACAACAAGCCAAAATGAAAGTATCAGTCAAGCTTATTCATTTGTAGCAGTAGTATAAGCAAGAGGCCAGAAAGAGGGTTAGGTTTCCCATGAAAGACACCAGGCAAGGTTCAGCTATATCAGCACAGATAAGGAAGCTCCCAAACAAGAGGTTTCTGGCATTTCATGGACCCTGGGTCTACATGGAAGGAGAGGGAAAAGGGCTAGGAAGGCAAAAGTCTGAGTTCTGAGTCTGAATGGAGAAAATGTCTTTAAAGACCTCTCTCTAAATGCACCTGAGGAAGACCTCAGTCCAGGGCCCCAGTACAGAGGCCTGTGATTGGTGGAATCTAGGCCAAGAATGCAGATACAGGGTATAGCATGTCCAGGAATGGGAGCCTGAGTCCTTCAATGCAACTACCTTCAGAGGTTGAAATGTACTATCTGTACACCAAATGGGTGCGGGGAGGGCAGCTTTCTGTTGGGAGGTTTGACAGGAAGAGCCTTTGTCATTGCCTCTGGTTGAGCCTGAAAGGTCAGTCATAATGTTTTTGCCAGTAGCTGGACTCCTCAACTCCATCATTTGGTTTTTCGGTGCCTGAGTGAGAAACATAGGCTACACTGTGTGGTCCCAAATAAGTCAGACTTTAAGGGGCCATAAACAAGAACCTTGCAAATAGTCTTAGTCCACAGAGAACGTGGTCATAATCAAGATTACTCCAAGCAGGATGATCAGACTTGCTGGTGGAGTAAACATACCCATGAATACCAACTATTATCCAGCCAGGAAAACATGTCCCATAGCCCATTAGGGTCTACTTTAGAGAGCCAGGAAGTTTCTTCTTTAAGCTTCTGGATAAATCTTTTTTTTTTTTTTTTTACCTGGTTTGAGGCATCAACTGATGCACAGCACAGCTCTGGCTGGTAAGTTGAAGCTGACTTGAATGCCTTCCAGGGCTGAGGTGATGTCATGCTAGTCAGGGTACACACACAATAAATACAATCCCAGAGGGTCCATGTGGTCTCCTGGAAACGAAGAGTTTACAAAGTGAGGACTCCAAGCAGGACATACATTAACTAGGCAGTCAGGTTAACCGGACCCCTGGTGTAGCCTGCCATCATGGTGTCTTTTACCCTAAGGTCCCAGTCCAGACCAGATAATTTAGTTCAGTCATTGGTCTTAGAGGCACTGCCTGAGGCATTCACTTTCAAAGATTTGGGTTTGTCCGTGGCATCAGTTGTGAGCCTCATGAGTGTAGATGACATATGGAAATGTTCTATGGGAGAGTCAGGAAGTGAGTTGTGTCACTGCATTGCCATGTGTGAGCATGGACTCAGAATCTCATTTGTTCTCAAAGCAGTCACAACAGCTTGGAAAAGCAGCATGGGGGGGTGGGGTTCTTCAGGAGGAGGGAAAGCTTTCAGGAATAATTCTGATAATTTTTTTTTAAGATTTTTTATTTATTTATTTGTCAGAGAGAGAGAACAAGCAGGGGGAGCGGCAGGCAGAGGGAGAAGCAGACTCCCCGCTGAACAAGGAGCCCGATGCGGGACTCGATCCCAGGAGCCTGGGATCATGACCTGAGCTGAAGGCAGCCGCTTAACCGACTGAGCCACCCAGGCGTCTCCAGGAATAATTCTGATAAATAAAGATATTAATGCCCTCTCCCCCATCTGCCACACCTGCCCAGGTGCTGGGGTTTGGAGTTTCCTGATGATGGTGCTTGCTATTGGTGTGTCCCATTTAGTAATCAAAGCATCCTATTTTTTTCAGTCATTTCCTGCTCTCCTCTAGGCTCTTCATCTGAAATGGTCATATGCAAAAAGGACAAAAGCATTTTTACAGAAAAAAAAAAAGTGTTTATATAATTTAACCAGAAAGACACATTGTAAAGAATTAGCACAAAATCCTGAATTTTTAAAAGATTTCAAAATGGGTTTACATAATCGTCCACCTTTGTTATTTAAAATCCATGCTGTCCTCCCATCTATTTGAGTCTCCAGGAAGGAGATCAGAGAGGATAGAAGAAGGTGTCAATAGCTATAAAGTAAGATCATACAATTGAAGGAAGGGGACAGACAGCCCGATCAAACAAATGGCGTAGTTTCCCAGGCTTCCTGGGTACCCCTTTGTTGGATCATTAGATGAGCTCAGCCAGCCATCCTCAATGAGGAAAAAAATGAAGGTTTTTCCTCTATGGTCAGGAACAAGACAGTGATGTTTTTCCAGAAATAGAATCTTTCTTCAAATGCAACAGTGTAGTTTCAAGTGTTCTACTGATAGGCAAAACAGTGTTGCAAAAGAAAGACTATTCTGGTCTGTTTGTGAGTTTGTAAATAGATGGGCACTGCAGGTGAGAGGCATCGAAATACAGTTTTTTCCCTCACAGATGTTTTCTGGGGTGAGGAGAAGACCCCCTGCCACAATGGCTCTAATTACTCCATTTGGCATAAGTACTTCCGTTTCCTTATTTTTGTGGAAGCTAAGAGATGGCTCTGGCTAGGTTCTTTTCTAGATTGTTTGTAGAACTGAGTAGCACAGTAATTATATCTCTTCTCTCAACATATAGAATTGTGCCCTCTCTCAAAGACATTAATTGTAATTCTCATATACGTTTTACCAATAATAGGTCTGTCCTGGATTCTCATCACATTTATGGAGAAGTGACTGATTTGCAATAGACATTTGCCCGACCTTGGTAATCAAACACATAACTATAAAGTGGTTCCTTAATGCTTGATTAGTACTACATAGTAACTAATTTCATTTAAAAATGTTGTATTTCCAATTGACAAATGACAGTAATATACTTTAGAAAAATTCACTGCTTGAAAACAGCAAATCATATTTAAAGAGTAAGCAAAGATTCCTAGAATAACTTTATATCATCGCTCTTTCAGTGAATGAATGAATAAATTCAACAATTCATGGGGGTGCCTGGGTGGCTCAGTCATTAAGCATCTGCCTTTGATCAGGTCATGATCCCAGGGTCCTGGGATCGAGCCCCACATCGGGCTCCCTGCTCAGTGGGAAGCCTGCGTCTCCCTCTCCCACTCCCCCTGCTTGTGTTCCCTCTCTCGTTCTCTCTCTCTGTCAAATAAATAATAAATAAAATCTCTAAAAAACAACAACAACAATAATTCAGTGACTATTTTTACCATGAACTAGGCAAAGGGCATGATAAACAGAGTGAACAGGATGTAGATTTATTTTCCAGGATAGAATATCTAGCAGAAGTTTTAAAGAGAAAAAAAAAAGTTATTTCTAAAATAAATATCAGTGTATCTGGCTAATTGTGACCCAACCCCCTTCACACAAATGACTGGATTAGGAGTGGTGAGCTGACACCACAGAACCACCCGTTTAGTCCTGAGATAATAGAACTGGGAAGCAGAATTACAGTCAATCTAGGTGACTCAACTGTGGCAGGACGTGAAAACCCCGGAATGACAGAATGAACATGAGCCCTGAAAAATAGCTCTTGGTCTGGTGAAAGGGAAAAATGAAGCTGACGCAAAGAGATAAATAGAGACTAGAAATGAATATATATAAACACTGTTTTGGGTTTTTCTTCCTCATGAGGCTCAGCTGCTTTCTTGGGCTCTATCCTTGGGTCTGGCTAATATACATATGCATTCATAATTTAACAGGTCTGGAATTGGAATTTATCTCATATGTAATGGTGTCTTATAATAGCTATTGACCAGGTGGCAATAAGAATGTAGTTCTCATGCCTATGTTTGGGTGTACTGAGTCACACCTGTTCATATCGTTGTCATGGCAATAGAGTTACATGCATTTTAGCTATGACACATGAGTGAGGTACCATTTAAAAGCATACACCATGATTATTCTTGAAACATTTTCTTGATTAGTGAAGCACATATTTTTCTTTGGGGTAATGACTGCAATTTCATATTTTCCTATAAAACAATATCAGGGAATAATATCAGACACCAAGCAATGTGACAGAGGCCAGAAGATGTTTTGAAATGCCTTGGAAAATTCTTGAAATTTTCAAAGGAAGAAAGGTTGTTATGACATATTCATGCTCTCACAGAACTATATTTAAAGCCTCAAAAATAGGTTTTCCAGATATTTCATGCTGATTTGTGTAGAATATTCTTAACTTACAGTGACAAGTAATTTAATTAGAGAAAAGTGATAGCATTAGTTTAGTCAACTAGGAAATGTTAATGAATACTCAGTATTCTTCAACACGCCAAACATGTAGTATTAATGCTAAAAGTCCTTAAGAGATCAGGATTATAAAGATTGATTACAGAAAAAAACATTACTGAGAGGCTCTGCTTAATAATAATTTCCAAAAATAAATTGCTACCAGATTTAATTTTAAACCACAGAATGAAATCATAGCCCCACAATCTTATTGCGAAAGAACCAAAAAACCCCAAAAAGTCGATAGATGATGGTTGAACTGATGATGTTGCATGGATCAAAGTTATTTGGTTATAGAAGTCCAGGAGCTCTAACTAACCACCCACTGTGGTACTTCTTAATACATTTGAGGACATATATCTGATTAGTTCACAAATGAACTTTCCAAAAGTCTATCTAATTTAAAAATATATGTTTATATACATATATATATACACATATATATAACAATCTAGATTTTTTCAAAAGCTTCCATTAGCTGCTTCTATAAAACCATTAGGACTAAAATAATGAATGTCAAAGATTTGCCAAATATATTCAGAATCAACAGTAGATCACTACCTTCATAAATATTACATCAATAAGCCAAGGAAGACAATATCATTTAGAACTCATGGACCTCAATGAATCTGAGTCAAAGAATAATTCAGCTGAGTCAGACAGATTTCAGAGAAATATCAAGTATGGTTTATCCAAAGAACTCACTCTTATATATTACTTTTATGTTTGTACAACAGTAAAATAAGATAAACATATATGGCTAAATATATCTGAAAATAGCTGTTTCATAAATACAGAAAAAAAATGCCATGTGAGAAGAAAGCATTGTGTCTTGGTTTATTTGGGAGTTCTGTTTTCTTTCTTGATGATATAAATTAAGTTCGAGGGATCTGCTGTACAACATTGTGCCTATAGTTTAAAATATTGTATTGTACACTTAAAAATTTGTGACGAGGATAGATCTCTTGAGTGTTCTTACCACAATAAAAATAAATAAATTAAAATGCTATAGTACTAAGATCACATGATCGCACACATAAACACACACATACACATGTATTTGTAATATATGGTGTGTCTTACAAACAATGGTGTCATAACTGAAGTAAGACATTCATTTATAGTAAACATGGTATTTTATACATAGCAAGTATTCAAGAAAAATTATACTGTTACCTCTTTAGTTGGGTTTATTCCCAGGTATCTTACGGTTTTTGATGCAATTGTCAATGGGATTAATTCCTTGATTTATTTTTCTGTTGCTTCATTATTGGTGTAAAGAAATGCAACAAATTTCTGTACACTGATTTTATATCCTGTGACTTTGCTGAATTCATTTATCAGTTCTAGCAATTTTTTGGTGGAGTCTTTTGGGTTCTCTACATAGAGTATCATGTTATCTGCAAATAGTAAAAGTTTGACTTCTTCCTCGCCAATTTGGATGCCTTTTATTTCCTTTTGCTGTCTGATTGCTGAGGCCAGGACTTCCAGCACTATATTAAATAGTAATGGTGAGAGTGGACATCACTGTCTTGTTCCTGACCGGAGAGGAAAAACCCTCATTTTTTTTCCCCATTGAGGATGATATTAGCTGTGGGTCTTTCATATATGGCCTTTATGATTTTGAGGTTTGTTTCCTCTATCCCTACTTTGTTGAGGGTTTTTATCAAGAATGGATGCTGTATTTTGTCAAATGCTTTTCCTGCATCTATTGAGAGGATCATATAGTTCTTATCCTTTCTTTAATTATTGTGGTATATCACGTTGATTGATTTGTGAATTTTGAACCACCCTGGTAGCCAAGGAACAAATCCCACTTGATCGTGGTGAATAATCCTTTTAATGTGCTGTTGGATTCTATGTGCTAGTATCTGGTTGAGAATTTTTGCATCCATGTTCACCAAGGATATTGGCCTGTAATTCTCCTTTTTTAGTAGGTCTTTGGTTTTGCAATCAAAGTAATGTTGGCCTTGTAGAATGAGTTTGGAAGTTTTCCTTCCATTTCTATTTTTTGGAACAGTTTGAGAAGAATAAATGTCTGGTAGAATTCTCCTGGGAAGCCATCTGGCCCTGGATTTTTGTTTGTTGGGAGATTTTTGATTACTGATTCAATTTCTTTACCACCTCACACCTGTCAGAATGGCTAAAATTAACAACACAGGAAACAACAGGTGTTGGAGAGGCTGTGGAGAAAGGGGAACCCTCCTACACTGTTGGGGTGAATGCTAACTGGTGCAGCCACTCTGGAAAACAGTATGGAGGCTCCTCAAAATGTTAAAAATAGAACTACCCTATGACCCAGTAATTGCACTATTATCAACAATAGCCAAATTATGGAAAGAGCCCAAATGTCCAAAACTGATGAATGGATAAAGATGTAAAGATGTGGTATATGTATATATACATATACATATACATTGTGTGTGTATATATATATATATATATATATACACACACAATACATATATATAATGCAGTATTATTCAGCCATCAAAAAGAATGAAATCTTGTTATTTGCAATTATGTAGATGGAACTAAATATTCTACTAAGTGCAATAAGCAAGTCAGAGAATGACAAATACCATATGATTTCACTCATATGTGGAAGTTAAGAAACAAAACAGATGAATGTAAGGGAAGGGAAAAGAAAAAAAGGAGAGGGAAGCAAACCATAAGAGACTCCCAACTATGGAGAACAAACTGAGGGTTGATGGAGTGAGGTGGGCAGGGGAATGGGCTAAATGGGTGAGGTATTTTTTTTAAAGATTTATTTATTTACTTCAGAGAGAGAGAGCAAGCACTGGGAGAGGGAGAGGGAGTCACAGACTCCATGCTGAGCATGGAGCCCGACGCGGGGTTTGATTTCACGACCCTGAGATCATGACCTGAGCCAAAATCAACAGTCAGACACTTAACTGGACTGAGACACCCAGGTGCCCCTGGGTGATGGGTATTAAGGAGGGCACTTGTTGTGATGAGCACTGGGTGTTATATGTAAGTGATGAATCCCCAAATTCTACTCCTGAAACTAATACTACCCTGTATGTTAACTAACTAGAATTTAAATAAAAACTTGAAAAAAATAAATAAAGCTTTAAGATTTGGAAAACTTCCAAAAGTCTTGCAAAATTAAGATTAAAGATGAGGCCTGTGGTTGCAGGGGTAACTGAGCTTTGTTTTCCGCAAGCTTTGACTTGTTAATGTGTTCATACATTATATAGCTCAAATAAAAGCCATCTCCAGCTAAAACAGAAACAAAAACAAAAAAGAGAAAAACTACACTGACTACATCTTGAAATACAATGGTAAATTTTCCTTATGAAAAGTATTTTTGAGGGACGCCTGGGTGACTCAGTTGGTTAAGTGTCTGCCTTTAGCTCAGGTCATGATCCCAGGACCCTGGGATGGAGTCCCACATTTGGCTCCTTGCTCAGTGGGGAGCCTGCTTCTCCTTCTACATCGGCTGCTCCCCCTGCTTGTGTGCTCTCTCTGACAAATAAGTAAAAAAAAGCAGGAAAAAACTTGTGTCTTAGTGGAATGCATAGAACTTTTTAATCTTTAAAGATCACTTCCTATGATGATAAATTTATAGTTTCTAGGTACAGCATCTTCAGGAACTTTCCTGGTTGTCTAGAGATACTATTTAATAATCTAAATATCATAAAAGAATTAATATGCTTCTATTAAAGTCTTGCTTAGCAACTGGAGTACCCAGGGCACATGGAAGAATCTAGAATATGCTCATAAAAAATGAAAGCTATTATTGTGAAATTAGTGTATCTAAAATGGAAAATTTTGTTGTATAGTATTTTTATATAGTATAGTGCATGGAATTTTTTCATGAAATAGCAAGTAGTTCTTAGGTCATAACATACTATTTGTACCTAAAGAAAACCAAATATTCACTTAATCATTCAATACATTATTTCACCTCTGTTTATACGGTAAGAATAGCAAGTGTATTACAGTATGTCAATAGGGAAGAAATGATAACATTATACCCTAAGATGGCTTGGTTATGCTTTTGTACTTATAGAAGGATTGTCAGGTGATTTATGTCCTTCTGGTGTTGTCATTATTACCTGTATGAGAGAATACAAAGCATGCAATAGTCTTTAACCCAATGCTTAAAGATCTTTGCATGTAGCCTATTATCGATAACACAATGTTATAATTTTTTAACAAGAATAAATGTCCTAAATATCCAGAAGTTATTTATTAATAATATTCTTCAAGATTTCCTGATGTTGCAATGGAGGATAGATTTTCAGTTAATATTTGTTTACATATTACTTTTATTATTTAGGATGTAATAATGTTTTGACAGTAATGATAGTATTGCATACTTTGCAGAAAAGAGTTAACATAGCAGTCCCGAGTATGCTAATCTTGAAAAGGCCTGGTTGCCAGGATTGCACTTAGCTGACATTGGGGACCCTGATAAGAGTGGCTTATTGGGCCTAAGCTGCTCTAGAAACAACTGAACACCTGCTTTCTTTCTGGGATTCTAGAATTTCTGTAGGCAGAGGGTATTTATGTGACTAGCTTTCGGTAAAATTCTTAGTGCTGTCTCTAATGAGCTTCCTAGGTAGACAACAATGCTCACATGTTGTCATAACTTGTTGCTGGAGAAAGTGAGCATTTCCTTTGTGGTTCTACTAGGAGAGGACTCTTGGAAACTTGCACTTCATTCTCTCCAAATAAATCTTAGCCATGAGTACAATTCTATTCTGAGTTCTATGAGTCCTCGTAGTGAATCCCAAATACGCAGGGTGGTCTTTTGTATCCCTAACACAAGTGTATTTTATTTTTATTTATTTATTTATTTATTTTAAAGATTTTATTTATTTATTTGAGAGAGAGAGAGAGAATGAGAGACAGAGAGCATGAGAGGGAGGAGGGTCAGAGGGAGAAGCGGACTCGAGTCCTGCCAAGCAGGGAGCCCGATGCGGGACTCGATCCCGGGACTCCAGGATCATGACCTGAGCTGAAGGCAGTCGCTTAACCAACTGAGCCACCCAGGCGCCCACAAGTGTATTTTATGTACCAAGCATTATTCTAGGCACATTCTATCCATTATTCTATTTATTGCTCAAAAAATCTGTAAGATTGTGTTATTAATTCTGGAACAGGGATGAGGAAACAACATTTAGA
This sequence comes from Mirounga leonina, assembly GCF_011800145.1. Classification (NCBI taxonomy): domain Eukaryota; kingdom Metazoa; phylum Chordata; class Mammalia; order Carnivora; family Phocidae; genus Mirounga; species Mirounga leonina. The sequence continues at coordinate 42,660,112 of NW_023270316.1, forward strand.
GAATAAGTAATTTGCCCAGGGTTGAACAGATAGCATTGAGGAAAATCAGAATTTGGGTACAATTCTTTTAATTCCAAAGTACATGTGCTGGATGGCACAGTGTGCTAGAGAACAATATTAACAATCAGATTCATACAAACATCAGTTTTGCTGTTGTTGCTGGTTTGTTTTGTTTTTCATGATTTCAGGTATGTGGTTGGTAGTGTGTGCTCCTCAGAATAACACTTAAAGTAAGTCATTAAGTGGGGCACCTGGGTGGCTCAGTCATTGAGTGTCTGCCTTCAGCTCAGGTCATGAATCCAGGGTCCTGGGATTGAGCCCTGCATCAGGCTCTCTGCTCAGCGGGAAGCCTGCTTCTCCTTCACCCACTCCCCGCTGCTTGAGTTCCCTCTCTTGCTGTCTCTCTGTCAAAAAATAAATAAAATCTTAAAAAAAAAAAAAAAGTCATTAAGTAATACTAGTCACATATTTTGTCTCCCTCTCTGATTTCTTCCCTCTTGACTCCAGGAAACAAACTGAGGGTTGCCGAAAGGGAGGTGGGTGGGGGGATGGGGTAACTGGGTGATGGGCATTAAAGAGAGCACGTGATATGATGAGCACTGGGTGATATACTCAACTAATGAATCATTGAACATTATATCAAAAACTAATGATGTACCATACCTTGGCTAATTGAATTTAAATTAAAAAAAAAAAGAAAGAAAATTAAAAATCATTAGAGAAGAAAAAAAAGTAATACTAGTCAGAACTTCCAGGCTACTTTTTTGCCTGAGATATGTACTTTTGTCAACTGAATCCTTTATGGCAACTAGTGAATAACAAGTGGATCTGAACACCATTGAGAAGACTATGTTGTAGCACTCATTACTTCTCTTTTTTATCCATCCAGATTAGTCACAGCCACAAAAACTGAGTCCTACTTTGATCTCCACAGATTCTTCTGGGTATAACAGTTCTAATAGTCAAAACTTTGCCCTACATCAAGATAATAACTGGAAACACTGACATATATCTGACATCCAGAAACTATTTTCCCGAGCTGCACATTAGACCTTCTATGTTTTCACAGACTTCCAAATGTTTGTCACCAGGTTACTCTTCTTTGAGACTCCTCATTGTCAGTAGTCATTCATCAGGTCAAGATCTAGGGCTCTGGAACATTAATAACCTGCATTCTCCCTGAGCTTGTGGAGCAAGGGCAATTTTTGTACCCAAAACAAATGAAAATAAAAAATAAAGCAATTAAAATAATCAGTGCCAAAGTTTAATACATATATTACAGTGAATTTCATTTTTGGTATCTCTGGAAGGATGTGGTTTTTATTCTACTGGAATGCAAGAGGCAAAGACACCTTCAGGACTACATGAACGTTGATGTTGATTCTACTTTGTTTTTTGTTTTTTTTTTTCTTCACCAGATGAGATTGTTATGCTTATGGATTCTGTGAACAAGGAAGGACCAACGTTTACAAATTCCTTTTGAAAAGAAGCATAACAAATATTTTTTAAAGGCACAATGAATATTAGGGAAATCATAGGAATTACAAAAATATGGCCCCTTTATCCAATCTATAAAAGCTGTGACACTATATAGTGTCACATGAAAATGTGAAAGAGTAGGTATCCAGAAGATGCCAGCCATGGGAGGAGACAGTCTGCATTTACAACCAAGTTTAAATGATAAGATACCATTCTTAAAGATCTTAGAGCATTAATGGCATCACAGATAGTTAAGTCTTTGGGGGTTTGTAAAATATACAAAGGAGGAGGGAAGAATATAGATGAAGAAATAAAAGTTGTATTTGAAATTTTACTAGAGGATTGATTACTGGAGTTTTGCTTTGCAGGAACGTCAGGCCTCAACTTGCTTAAGAAGAGTGAAATTGACATCTGAGGTAAGGGAGAAAAAAGCAACAAGAACATGGAGATAGAAATTAACATGGACGAGAGAAACTTGGATTAAAAAGTAGTGCCGGGCAAGCACAGAAAAAAGCAGGAGAGGGAAACGACAGGTCAGTTTTCCAAAGTTTAGGGATAACTATTCTAACTTTCTAAAGGTGACTTTCCGTTCTCTTGCTGTGCTGATTCTGACAAGAATTCTGGGATGTAGATAGACCTATTGTTATCTTTAATTTTCAGGTTGTAAAAAATAATAAAGGTAACTCATTTTGTAGTAGTTAATACATTCCAGGAACTATGCTAATTTATTTATTTTTTTTTTTTTTTAAGCATAGTATCTCATTTGATTCTCCAAACTACTTTTTCAGGTCAATAATAGTTTTATTCCATTATATGGGTTTTACAATTTTGACTTGGCCATATTGAGTAACTTACACAAAGTCAGTAGTAAATATTGAAGCCAGGCTGTAAACTAAAATATGTCTAATTCCAGAGTCCTGGTTTTAGATATTAGGCGACACTGTTTTAATCTCTGAAGTACAGAAATGAACTTACTATCCAAGTTTACACTGTTACATTGTGCTGTAACCGAAGAAATGACTTTATACTAGAATTCTGAATTCCTACTTTCACCAGGTTTTAATGAAGGATTTTTTGCGCTCATTTTTTTCAATTATTCTATTGATTATCTATATGTGTAATTAGAGATGTCATCAGTCTAAGGCAGTGGCCTTTACTGATTTATTGGTTCAGACATCATTGCGCACTTTGAGCATCAGAAATCCACATGTTTAATGATTCAAGCCTTCTGAAAATAGTTTATAGAGCAATAGTAATGCCATAATTATATTTTTATCTTCAAAGATTGATTTTGAGAGTATCTCCTGTTTCACTTGTTCTTTGAAAAATGGCTTAAACATGTAGGGAGTGCCGCAAGCTCTATGATTTTAATTTAATCATTTAATAACCATCATACCTTCATTGACAGATCAAGGTTTATTAATCTATATGCTGAGTGCTTATTTCTCCTGGGACTGAAGAAATTAAACCATGAAAAATCTCTTAAAAATGGTATGGTAATCTATGGATCCTATTTCTTTCATACCTAGTCAATGTTGTGCATTATTCACTAAAGAGTCCCTGGAGATTTAAATATACAGCAAAAGAAGAGAATATTAGAAAAGAAATGGATAGACATTGTATTATGTACAGCCAAAAGAAAGAAATTTCATATATATAACTTATCTTAGACCTCTGTGGAAATCACATTTTTTCCTAATAACCCAATATTTCTATCTTATGTATTTAAGAGAAAATATTTTCATAAATGTTTCCATCATATGTTACTTTAAAACTATTAGATATAGTAATAAATTATCAAAAATATACTTTTATATAAAATTTAAAAAATACTCATAAATAGATTTCTTAGTCACAATATTTTAAACATATTTAAAAGGGAATACTATGGTGAATTCCAAATGGGGCTAAAATTATGTAAAGATTTTGAAACCAGGAAGTAAACTATATACATGCAATCATACTGTCTCTCTAGGCTTCCCACAGAGCAAGGAGCCCGATACGGGGCTCGATCCCAGGACCCTGAGATCATGACCTGAACCAAAGGCAGATGCTTAACTGACTGAGCCACCCAGGCGCCCCAAGATTTCATTCTTTTTGTTGGCTGCATAATATTCCATTGTATATATATACACCACATCTCCTTTATCCATTCATCTGTCGATGGACGTCTTGGCTCTTTCCACAATTTGGCTATTGTGGACATTGCTGCTATAAACATCAGGGTACACGTACTCCTTTGGATCCCTACGTTTGTGTCTTTGGGGTAAATACCCAGTAGTGCAATTGTTGGATTGTATGGTAGAAGACATGAACAGACATTTTTCCAAAGAAGACATCCAAACAGCCAACAAACACATGAAAAAGTGCTCAACATCGCTCAGCATCAGGGAAATCCAAATCAAAACCTCAATGAGATATCACCTCACACCAGTCAGAATGGCTAAAATTAACAAGTCAGGAAATGACAGATGTTGGCGGGGATGCGGAGAAAGGGGAAACCTCCTACACTGTTGGTGGGAATGCAAGCTGGTGCAGCCACTCTGGAAAACAGTATGGACGTTCTTCAAAAAGTTGAAAATAGAGTGACTTTTACATTCTTAAAGGATTTTAAGACCAGCCAAACCAAACCAACCCAAACCAAATACCAGAGAATTGCAAAGTGTAAAATTTTTTATGCTCCTTTTCAAAGGAAAAGTTTGCTGTTTCATGCACTGGTCTACATTATCATGTATCATCATTGTTAATGACTAGTAAATATATATATATATGTGTGTGTATATATATGTACATATATGTATATATTATATAGAGCTAATGATGTATATACATTATATATAATGATATATGTTTTTATTTGCATGTATACATTAAATCTAAATGTATATTTTTGTGTACTCACTCTCTTGTCTCTCTCTCTATATATATATCAATACTTTCCTCTTTTTGGATATTTAATATTTAATACATCTTATGAAGATTCTTTTTTTCCCCCAGTTTTATTAACATATGATTGACAGAAATGTTGTGTATTTAGGTTATACAACATGCTGGGGTTTTATTTTATTTTTTAATTTCAGTATAATTAACATATACTGTTACACTGCTTTCAGGTGTATAATACAGTGATTCAACAACTCTATACATTACTCAGACCTCATCATGGTAGGTGTATTCTTAATCTCTTTCACTTGTTTCATCCATCCCCCCGTGGCCCCCAGTCACCTTTCCTCCTGTAACCACGTTTGTTCTCTATATTTAGGAGTTTGACTTTTTCTCTCTTTTTTTCTTTGTTCATTTGTTTTGTTCCTAAATTGTACATACGAGTGAAATCATATGGTATTTATCTTTCTCTGACTGACTTATAACGTTATACACTCTAGATCCACCCATGTTATTGCAAATGGCAAGATTTCATTGTTTTTTATGACTGAGTAATATTCCATTGTATAAATATACCACCTCTTCTTTAGCCATTCATCTATCCATGGACACTTGGGCTGCTTCCATATTTTGGCTATTGTGATTAAAGCTGCAATAAACATGGGGGTGCATATGTCCTTTCACACTAGTGTTTTCTTTTTGTTTTTGTTTTGTTTTGTTTTGTTTTGTATTATTTGGGTAAATACCCAGTAGTGGGATTGCTGGATCATAGGTTAGTTCTATTTTTAATTTTTGAGGAAACTCCATGCAGTTTTCCACAGTGACTGCATCAGGTTTTTTTTCCCACTAACAATGCACGAGGGTTCCTTTTTTCTCCACATCCTCATCAACTCTTGTTGTGTTTTGTGTTTTTATTTTTTATTTTAGCCATTCTGACAGGTGTGAGTGATATCTCATTGTGGTTTTCATTTGCATTTTCCTGATGATGAGTGATGTTATGCATTTTTTTATGTGTCTGTGGGCCATTGGTATGTCTTCTTTGGAGAAATGTCTATTCAGGTCCTCTGCCTGTTTTTTTTTTTTAATTTTTTAAAATTTATTACGTTATGTTAGTCAGCATACATCATTAGTTTTCGATGTGGTGATCCACGATCCATTGTTTTCATGTAACACCCAGTGCTCCATGCAGTACGTGCCCTCCTTAATACCCATCACCAGGCTAACCCACCCCTCCACCCCCTTCCCCTCTAAGACCCTGTTTGTTTCTCAGAGTCCATAGCCTCTCATGGTTCATCTCTCCCTCTGATTTCCACCCACCCTTCATTTTTCCCTTCCTTCTCCTAATGTCCTCCATGCTATTCCTTATGTTCCACAAATAAGTGAAACCATATGATAATTGACTTTCTCTGCTTGACTCATTTCACTTAGCATAATCTCCTCCAGTCCCATCCATGTTGATGTAAAAGTTGGGTATTCATCCTTTCTGATGGCTGAGTAATATTCCATTGTATATATGGACCACATCTTCTTTATCCATTTATCTGTTGAAGGAAATCCTGGCTCTTTCCACAGTTTGGCTATTGCGGACATTGCTGCTATGAACATTGGGGTGCATATGGCCCTTCTTTTCACTACATCTGTGTCTTTGGGGTAAATACCCAGGAGTGCAATTGCTCGGTCATAGGGTGGCTCTATTTTTAAATTTTTGAGGAATCTCCACACTGTTTTCCAAAGTGGCTGTACCAACTTGCATTCCCACCAACAGTGTAAGAGGGTTCCCCTTTCTCCACAACCTCTCCAACATTTGTTGTTTCTTTCTCTGTCCATTTTTGCCATTCTAACTGGTGTAAGGTCATATCTCAATGTGGTTTTGATTTGAATTTCCCTGATGGCTAATGATGATGAACATTTTTTCATGTGTCTGTTAGCCATTTGTATGTCTTCTTCAGAGAAGTGTCTTTTCATATCTTCTGCCCATTTTTTTCATTTGACTATTTGTTTTTTGGGTGTTGAGTTTGAGAAGTTCTTTATAGATCTTGGATCCCAGCCCTTTATCTGTAGTGTCATTTGCAAATACCTTCCCCCATTCTGTGGGTTGCCTCTTTGTTTTGTTGACTGTTTCCTTTGCTGTGCAGAAGCTTTTTATCTTGATGAAGTCCCAAAAGTTCATTTTTGCTTTTGTTTCACTAGCTTTTGGAGATGTACCTTGAAAGAAGTTGCTGTGGGCGATGTCAAAGAGGTTACTGCCTATGTTCTCCACTAGGATTTTGATGGATTCCTGTCTCACATTGAGGTCTTTCATCCATTTTGAGTTTATCTTTGTGAATGGTGTTAGAGAATGGTCGAGTTTCATTCTTCTGCATGTGGCTGTCCAATTTTCCCAGCACCATTTATTGAAGAGACTGTCTTTTTTCCATTGCATGTTTTTTCGTGCTTTGTTGAAGATTATTTGACCATAGAGTTGAGGGTCCATATCTGGGTTCTCTATTCTGTTCCATTGGTTTATATGTCTGTTTTTGTGCCAGTACCATGCTGTCTTGGTGATCACAGCTTTGTAATATAGCTTGAAATCGGGCAACATGACGCCCCCAGCTTTGTTTTTCTTTTTCAACATTTCCTTGGTGATTCGGGGTCTTTTCTGATTCCGTACAAATTTTAGGATTGGATTATTTGGGGATTTTGGTGCAGAGTTGTGTAAGTTCTTTAAATATTTTGAATACTAACCTTTTATTGGATATGTCTTTTGCAAATATCTTCTCCCATTCAAAAGGTTATCTTTTAATTTGTTGATTGTTTCCTTTACTATGCAGAAGCTTTTAATTTTAATGTAGTCCCAATAGTTTATTTTTTACTTTTGTATTCCTTGCTTTAGGAGACATAGCTAGAAAAATGTTGCTACAGCCCATGTCAGAGAAATTATTGCCTGTGCTCTCTTCTTGGATTTTTATGGTTTCAGGTCTCACATTTAGGTCTTTAATCCATTTTGAATTAATTTTTATATATGGTATAAAAAAGGGTGATCTAGTTTTATTTTTTTGCATGTAGCTGTCCAGTTTTTCCGACACCAATTCTTAAAGAGACTCTTTTTTTCCCATTGTATATTCTTGCCTCCTTTGTCATAGATTAATTGACCATATAATTGTAGTCTTATTTCTGAGCTCTCTCTTCTGCTCCATCGATCTATATATGTATTTTTGTGCCAGTATCATATTGTTTTGATTACTACAGCTTTGTAGTATGCCTTGAAATCTGGAATTGTGATACCTCCAGTTTTGGTCTTCTTTTTCAAGATTGCTTTGGCTATTTGGGATCTTGTGTGGTTCCATACAAACTTTAGGATTATTTTTTTCTAGTTCTGTGAAAAATATTGTTAGTATTTTGATAGGGATTGCATTAAATATGTACATTGCTTTGGGTAGAATGAACATTTTAACAATATTTTTTTCTCTCATTCCATGAGCACGAAATACCTTTCCATTTGTTTTTGTCATTTTCAATTCCTTTCATCAGTGTTCTGTAGTTTTCAGTGTACAGGTCCTTCACCTCCCTGGTTAAATTTATTCCAGGTATTTTATTATTTTTTATACAATTGTAAATGGGATTGTTTTCTTAATTTCACTTTCTCTACTTCATTATTAATGTATAGAAATGCAACAGATTTCTGTATATTGATTTTGTATCCTGTAAATTCACTAACTTCATTTATCAGTTCCAATAGTTTTTCAGTGGAATCTTTAGAGTTTTCTATATATAATATATATCATCTGCAAATTGTGAAAGTTTCAATTCTTCCTTACCATTTGAATGACTCTTATTTCTTTTTATTGTCTGATTGCTGTGGCTAGAACTTCTAGTACTATGTTGAATAAAACCAGTGAGAGTGGCCATCCTTGTCTTGTTCCTGAGCTTGGGGGATAAGCTCTGTTTGTCACCACCGAGTATGATGTTAGCTGTAGTTTTTTCATATATGGCCTTTATTATGTTGAGGTACATTCCCTCTAAACCTACTTTATTGAGGGTTTTGATCACGAATGGATGTTGTACTTTGTCAAATGCTTTTTCTGCATGTATTGAAATGATCATGTGGTTTTTATCCTTTCTCTTATTGATGTATCAATTTGCAGATATTGAATCACCTTTGCATCCCAGGAATAAATCTCACTTGATTGTGAGTAATTTTTAGTGTATTGTTGGATTTGGTTTGCTAATATTTTGTGTTTTTTTTATTTTTATTTTTAAAGCTTCTATTTATTTCTTTGAGAGAGAGAGTGAGCCAGAAAGAGAGAGAAAGAGAGAGAAGGAGCAGCGGGGAGAGGGAGAAGCAGACTCCCTGCTGAGCAGGGAGCCCAACATGGGCCCCATCCCAGAACCCCGAGATCATGACCTGAGCCTAAGGCAGATGCTTAACCGACTGAGCCACCCTGGGACCCTGCTAATGTTTTGTTGAAGATTTTTTCATCTATGTTCACCAGAGATTTTGGCCTATACTTCTCTTTTTTCAGAGTGCCTTTATTTGGTATTGCTATCAATAGAATGAACTTGAAAGGTTTTCTTTCTCTTCCATTTTTTGGAATAGTTTGAGAAGAATAGGTATTAACTCTTTAAATGTTTGGTAGATTTAACCTGTGAAGCCCTCTGATTGTTAGCTTTTGTTTTAGGCAGTTTTTGAATTATTCATTCAATTTCCTTGCTAATAATAGGTCATTTCAAATTTCTATTTTGTCCTGAGTTAGTTTGGGGAGGTTATATGTTTTAGAAATCTATCCATTTCTTGTAAGTTGTCCAATTTGTTGGCATATAGGTTTTCATAATAGTCTCCTATAATCCTTTGTATTTTCTGTGGTGTTGGTTATTTCCCCTCTTTCATTTCTGATTTTGTTAAGTCCTCTCTCTCTCTCTCTCTTTATGAGTCTGGCTAACGGTTTTTCAATTTTGTTGATCTTTTCAAAGGACTAGCTCCTGGTTTCATTGTTCTATTCTATTGATTTTTTAGGTTCCAATTTGTTTATTTCTGATCTAATCTTTATTATTTCCTTCCTTCTACTGGTTTTGGGTGTTTCATTGTTGTTGTTCTTCTTTTCTCCAGCGCCTTTAGGTGTAAGGGTAAGTTGTTTACTTGAGGCTTTTCTTGCTTCCTGAGGACGGCCTGGATTGCTATACACTTCCCTCTCAGAACAGTATTTGCTGCATCATAATTTTAGTAATAGTAATGTTATAGAGATTACAATACATTTATTCAGCTTTACAAAATGAAAGCAGATTATTTGAAAGTGCTATTAATTTATATTTTATTAATAATTATTTCAAATCCACTTTTCAACTGATAAACAAACATACATATGCACATGATCATTCAGTTTGGAACCACAAGCATAACGTTATGATTACATTGCCTTTAGGGTATCTCCAATTTTCCTTCCTTAATTCATTTTGCACATTTGTGACTGTTTCTCTTACAACTCTATTTGCCTATAGGGCAGAATGCAAGCTGTACACCTTAATATTCTGCATCCTTTTTTTTTTTTTTTTAAAGATTTTATTTACTTATTCATGAGAGAGAGAGAGAGAGAGGCAGGGGGAGAAGCAGACTTCCCGCAGAGCGGGGAGCCCGATGTGGGACTCGATCCCAGGACTCCGGGATCATGACCTGAGCCGAAGGCAGACGCTTAACCATCTGAGCCACCCAGGCGCCCAATATTCTGCATCCTTCATTGTGGTGTTCCCAACAAAACTTTCTAAGTCTTACTTCTTTTACTATACGTATTTTATAAAAATCATATGAAACTTCTCCCCCCCTCAAATACCACAATTGTATATAGATCTTTTGGATCTTCTTTCCTATTATCATACTATTAATGCACAATTTACAGGTTATATCTTCACTATGACATTGTAATTTCCCTGAAACCTGGACATCAATTTAGAGTCTTGAGCAATGATTGTTTACAATTAGTCACACGCAGTGAGTTAATTTTATTTTTAATTTTTTTATTGAAGTATAATTAACATACATACAATGCTATATTAGCTTCAGGTATACAGCATATTGAGTCAACAATTCCATACCTTATTCAGTGCTCGCCATGACCAATGTTGTCACCATCTGTCACCATTCGATGTTATTACAATATTATTGACTACATTTCTTATGTGGTGTTTTTCACCTCTGTGACTTATTTATTTTATAACTGGAAGTCTGTGCCTCTTGATCCTCTTTATCGATTTCACCCATCCTCCCACCCCCCTACCTTCTGGCAACTACCAGTTTGTTCCCTGCATGTGACTTTTAAAGATTTCTTATGTGTTAACAAAACTGCTCTAGCGGCCCCACCTCTCCTTAGTCTCTGGACCACCACCCCCTCTTACTTGGCACTCATAGCAACACAGAACTCTCTGGTCTTTTTAAAGCAATTGATGCATTCTCCCCTAAGGGTTCTGGGCCATGCCTTATTTGTTGATGGTTCTCTCTTCCTTACCGCTGCTACAGTCTGAGGCTTGCCTCTGCTAAATTGTTGATGCTCCTTGGTTGTTTGCCCTAGAACCTGTGGGGAGGAATGATGTTGCGTTCGGGTCAGGAAGGAAAGGCAACCCTCTGAGGAAGTAGTTCTGCTCTGGGCAGGGTTGGGAGCTAATCAATAGAACTTTCCGTTGCTTTATTGTGTGGCCTCTCTCTTCAGAAACATTATATCTCTGGCCTTAAATATTCTCACTTTGGGGAAACTGGTTACATTGCAAGACCCTAACAGGAAAGGCTTTATTAGGAACTTTCCAAGCTTCCCAGTCTGACCCTTCTTTTCTAATGTGAATTTATTCTGGCTTTGCTGTGTTTCTAATCTTTTGTGTTTCCCTGAGGCTGCTAAGTCCTCTGTGAAAGGTGTTAGGGTGTAAAAGAGTAAACAAAAATTTTGTGACATAAACACATATCAATGACTCATATTTACAGATGATTTCAGTTCCACAGTCATTGAAGGGAGTGTCCTATATGGTAAACACTGTGTTGCACACTAGGTATAAATATGACTAAATCCTAAGCCTGTCCTTGATGATTTTAGAATCATTTGAAAGGCACAAAAATTGTAATTTTGATTTAGTGTGCTAAGTATAATAATAGCAGAATACATATAAAACTGTACAGAGTGCAATGGATGAGGGGATAATCTCAGCCTATGGGGTTAAAAGTTGACTTCTAGCCTGAAATGACATCTGAACTGATTTCTAAAAGAATATAAAATTTAATCTTATAGACAGTAAGACATTTTTTTGAGTCCCACTGCTCTTATATAGCAAGCTATGACTAAAACCATTTTTCCCTTAATTTTCTATTTGTTATATATTAACACCATTCTAATTAGTCTAACATAGCTCTATACCTGTTAAATAATAAAAAAGTTAAAAATCAGTATAATGTTTTAATTGATAGAACTAAAGCCTCCAAATCTCAGGTCCATACATTATGACTAAATTTTCTCTGTAGACCTGAGAAAGTAATTTTATCTGAGAGGGGGATTCTAATGGTAAAAATTTTGATAGTTGGAGAAGAAAAATAATTTGGGATAAGCACTAAAAGCACTCTTTCTGGCTTCTCAAAACCAAGAGGTATTTTCCCGTTCTGTCTTATATTTCTAGACCTACCAGCTATAGTGGACATGTTCACCCAACTCATCTTTTTTTTTTTTTCTTTCTTTAAAGATTTTATTTATTTATTTATTTATTTGAGAGAGAAAGAGAGAGAGAGAGAGTCAGTATGCACATGATGGGGGAAGGAGCAGAGGGGAAGAAGCAGAGGAGGAACAGGGGGAGAAGGAGAGGTGGAAGGAGAGGGATGAGGAAAGAATCTCAAGCTGACTCCATGTGGGGCATCAAGCCCAGTGTGCAGGGTCACAATGGGGTTTGATTTCATGACCTAAGAGACAGATGCTCCATCGACTGAGCCACCCAGGCACTCTTGACCCTGCTTATCTTAATAATGTCCTATGTCTCAAGCCATGGTTTCTTGTTTTTTAAGCGACAGCCTTCATCATTATTTTCAGGAGAACATTTTAAATATGAAAAACGTGAGGAAATAATTCAAAGCACATACCACTATTCTCCTCCTGCTACTACTATAAATTGAAGACATGGCACATCCTTTTTCTGCATATGTAACTTTATAAAGATATGCTACCTGCAAGGTTCAGTTAAATATGTTGAATATGAGGATTATGTTAAATAAGATGGTATGTAAAACACTCATTAGTTTCTTTGTTCTCATTAGTGTGTTTACTCAATAGATTAGCAACAACTAGTTATTTTTTATTTTATTTTTCCCTCTGTCTATATTTAAGTATTCCAGAATTCTGAGCTAGCCTTGACCACTTTTCACTTTTCATGCCTCTGGGCAATCTTACATATTTTCTGTGTTTTGTGAGCTCATGATTCTTCATTTTGCTAGTCCAGAATATACCCATTGCTTTGAAGTTATCTGTGCAATTTATGTTGGAGGTTTCCTTTTGGTTGCTATCCAAATCCTCAACTGCATCATCTTCTCACTCTAAAACAAACTCTCTATTTATATTTGCATTTTATGTAAGACATCAGTGACTAGTTGCTAACACAAACCAAAGATCCTGGGCATCTTCCCACTTTCTTCCATGTCTCCCATTTTTACTGCCATTGATTTTTTTTTCTTCTTGTATTCATCATTGCTGCCAAAATAGTTAGCTGGTCACTAGGATTCTTAAGTTAATAGGGTAAAGTTCTTACTTAAAAGTGGCTGTTCAGCCAAGGACTACATTTCACTGTGCCACCCTAAGCCACTGTGAATTTTGGGTGTACCTGATAAAAATACTTAGCAATACCTTAGCCAAGGCAATTATTTAAAATTCATTTCAACTCTATACCACTACCTCGGTTCATGTCTCATCATCTCTTATCTGGATTTTTGCAACAGTTTAGTAATTGATATCTCCATTATAGTTTAGCTCTCATCAGTTCAATGTTTGTCCAGCCACTAGAAATATATGAAACATAAAACTAGATATAATCAGACCTCTATCTAAATACACACATGGCTCTCACTTTTTTTTTTAAGAAAAATTATGTATTCTTTGACATTATTTATAAGGGACATCACAATTGTTTTCTCTCACCTCTCCAGTATCAGTAGCCATTATTTCATAGAGATATCATATAATTTTTCACTAAAATTCTCACAACATCCCAAAACACTGGTCAGCGATCCTCCTGCATTTCCAACAGCATGTTGGACCTTGGTTACAGTACATGGAAGTCTCCATGCTATTTCATGGCTCCTCCCTTCACTTTCCATATTTTATTAATTTGATACTTTCCAGTGATTCTTAAAATGCCCAGTCAGAATTGTGGGTTTTTTTTTAGGGGGGCAGGGAGTAAGACTCTGACTCCTTTTACCCTTTGACCATAAATGTCTTTTCTGTGAAAATGTAGTTCTATGAAAATACGTCTGCTTAAATATTAACCATTATATATTAAAATGGATTGCTTGCTTGTCTCTGTCATCTACATGAGGTAATAAGCTGTTGAGATTAAAACTTTTATCTTACTAATTATAAATTATATGTGCCTATTATTGGAATTCTGCAACTTCATTTATTACAAGCTTCAGTGGGTAAGACACAATTGTTTTCTAGTGGGTGGAGTCAACAAATAATACACATAAAGTAAGTACATTATGTATTTTATTAGGTGTGTTATGAAATAAAATAAAAAATGAGAGTGAGTTCAGGGCAAAGGAATGTGGGTATTAATTTTAAATAGGGTCGATAGGGCAGGCCAGTGACATTTGAACAAGAATTCTATGGAGCTAAGGGAGGTAGCCACATGTTTATGGAAGAAGAGCATTCTAGACCAAGGAAACAAAGTGTGAAGACCACAAGAATTGAACATGCGGGTATTTGAAGAACAAAGAAGAGCCTAATGTAGCAAAGCAGAGGTGAGAAGTGTGACAAGAAATATCAGACATGTAGCCGAGGGTCACATTAAGTTGATTTTTACAGGACTTTGTTAGAATTTTGTCTTTACACTGGGTGAACTGGAAACCAAGGAAGGATTTGGGGAAGAAAAATAATGTCTACATTTTAAAGGAATTCCTCTTATTATCCATATTGGAAAACAAACAAACAAAAAACAAGATTGCAAAATGGCAAGTGTGCTAGCAGAGATGAATTAAGAAGCTTCGGTCTAAATCAGGCAAAGGATGATGGCTGCTTAAACCAGGATGTGGATGATAGAGGTGGAGGGTGAGGGAGTGCTCTAATTATGGAAAATATCTTGTATTTAATGCCAGCTGACTGTCTTAATGAACTGAACATGAAGTGTGATTGAAAAAAAAGAAGTATGGTTTCAATATTTTTGGCCTGAGGATTCGAAAAAATGGTGATGTCATCATCTGAGATGGAAAAGACAGTGGTTGAATGTCTTTAAGGATGAGGAGACTAGGAGCTCATGTTGTACAATTTGAGTTTGTGAACTCAATTATTAATTCAAGTGGAGATTTCAAGAAGTAAGTTTTATAAAATTTACAGGTTATATTTAGGAGAACATTTGAGTCTGGGTATATAATGGGACTATCTGGCATACAGATGGCATAGAGACTGGATAATATCAGGAGGAAACAAATATAAAATGAAGAGTTCCACAGCCCGAGTTTGGGGCACTCCAAACTAACGGTAAGAATCAAGCTAAGGGATAGTAGGAAGGGAAAAATGAAGGGGGGGAATCGAAGGGGGAGACGAACCATGAGAGACTACGGACTCTGAGAAACAAACTGAGGGTTCTAGAAGGGTGGGGGGTGGGGGATAGGTTAGCCTGGTGATGGGTATTAAAGAGGGCACGTATTGAATGGAGCACTGGGTGTTATACGCAAACAATGAATCATGGAACACTACATCAAAAACTAATGATGTAATGTATGGTGACTAACATAACATAATAAAATTAAAAAAAAAGAATCAAGCTAAGGGAAAACTAAAGAGTGATTAGAGATTGTGCATCATTCCAGCCAAGTGGAAACAATACAGAAATATTCTTTGAAATAAACTGGCTTTCTGACATTCTCTGATATCACTCCACAATTGTAATGTTTACTATATCTTGTAATATGTAAGAAATTACAAAGCTGGGGTGCCTGGGTGACTCAGTTGGTTAAGCCTCTGACTCTTGGTTTCAGCTAAGGTCATGCTATCATCGTGGTGAGATCCAGCCAGCATCCAGCCATGCCTCAGAGTCCCTGTTTAGCATAGAATCTGCTTGAGATTCTTTCTCCCTCCCTCTCTCTCCCCCTTTGCTCCTCCCCTGGCTCTCATGCACTCTCTCTCAAATAAATAAATAAATAATCTTTAAAAAAAGTTACAAAGCTAACTCCTTTGTTCTGTTCTGTTGGAAAAGCCTGTTTGCCTTACACCTGCCAAGATCCTATCACTAATATTTCTATTGATATACTTTTATTTTTATTTTTTTAAAGATTTTATTTATTTATTTGAGAGCGAGAGAGAGCACGAGCAGGGTGAAGGACAAGGGAGAAGCAGGCTCTCCACTAAGCAGGGAGCCAAACATGGGCTCAATCCCAGGACCCTGGGATCATGACCTGAGCCGAAGGCAGACGATTAACCAACTGAGCCAACCAGGCGCCCCTGGATATGGTTTTAAATGATGAAACTTAAGAAGTAGAACTGGATATTGAAACAGCATTAGTCTGTGAATTATTTCTCTAAATAAGTTTGATTTTTGAAAAAATATACTTTTCTTAAATGCACATACAGAGCATAATGAGAATAGTGCTGGAAGGTATGATAAACCTGATACTATAATGTTGTAAGATAGAATAATAAAACCAGTACTAAATATAGGGTTTACTTTGTTTTCTATAAATATTGACTTTTAAACATTTAGGACATTCACACCATACATTTTTATTCCTTTCTAACATCAGAGTAGTTATTATGACTAGATTATATAAAATATTTTGAATGAAATAAGAAACTACTAGAACTTCTGAATACCAGCCACCAGAAGAGGAAAAAAGGTCTTATTTTTGTATTCATTTTTTAAAAGAGGATTTTAGAATTTTTTGACATACAATTTTTCTTTTCTGCTAAACTAAAGCAAAAGAAATTTTATTGACTGATTCTATAGAACTCTTTTTTAAGAAAAGGCAAATTTAGGGCATTGTGTGGAAAGAATCAGGAAGTTCATCCTTTGTATGTTAGAAATTCCCCACTTAGTGAAGTAGGAAGTAAAGGATCTATTAACAGTATTGCTGGCAACTTCAGATAGGGAATTGAACATGCTTTATTATAATTAGATATAAACTAATTCTGAGGAGATGAAGTTTAAGTTGTTATTAACTTGAAATTCCCCAAGGCATGATAATTCAAAGTCGGATGTCTGGAAGAATGGTAGAACACCTTGCAGTTTGTCTAATTTTCAGCGAGCTAATAAGGCCAATAGTGGCTTCTTTATGAATAAATGGACAACTTATGAAGTCAAAATGACATCTATTCCATATGTCTTGTGTTATCTCTTAAACCACTATATTCTCTTCTGATTCTCAAAGTAGTTAAACCTATTAAGGGGAATTTTAAAAAGTGAAATATCCCTTTTATTGGTTGAAATTCAAAACTGAACAAAAAGGCACTGGTGATAGAATTAAGCCTAACTGGGAGAGAGCAAATATAAGTTAATATACTAAGAGGAAATATTAAAGTTAGAGCCAAATATGAAACAACTATTATCCTTCAAAAGCTGACTTACATGAGACTTATATAATAAGATATTCTGATGTCTTATAACATTTAAAATAGAAACGGATTCTTAGACACACAATATAAAAGATCTGAACATCAAATGGCCATTAGCCATAAATGGTGAAAGCTGAGGAATAATCCATTTTATTTAGTGACCTCTCAGGAAACATCCTATCCTTATTTGGATAAAAACCTTATTTGGTTTTTCCTATTTACCTAAGGAGCCAGGAAACTATGGCCCACGGCCAAATTAGACCCAATGCCTGATTCCGTATGTCCTAAGAACAGATTGTTTTTTTACATTTCTTCAAAAATCATAAGACTAATATTTCTTGACACATGGAATTTCTATGAAGTTCAGATTTCATAGCCCAAAAGTAGAGTTTTATGGGAACACAGCCTTGCTCATTCATTCATGTATTTTTTATGGCTGCTTTCACAGAACAATGGCAGAATCACCCCAGCCCATATGGGTTACAAAGCCTGCAACATTTCCTAGCTAGCCTTTTACAGAGAAAATGTTGATGACTTCTCATCAAAAACTGGAGAAATTCTTTTAGTGGCTCTTCTATTTCAAATTTGGTGGTTATTTTTTGACATTAGTTACAGAATCAAAATGGAGATAAAATGAATGATTAGATAAATACTGTACTTGATAGAGGGTTTGGTCCTGGAATCACACCTAGACTCTAGTATGAACAAACAATCCAAAAGAACAAAAAAAGCACAAACCTTTAATTATATACTCTTCTAAATAACAATGGTCAGCATTTGAATCATAAACTAGATTATTTTCAACCTTTCGGCAGAACTAGTTTTCTCCTTGAGACATTTAAGGTATTAGAAATCAGAGTATTTTAATTACATTACCAAAGTTTGTTGTTCTAATGAAAAATATATATATAATTACAAATCTTTAAAATTACTATATTTTTAAATATTTTGTTTCTTTTAATGTAAGCTATTTGTCTTATTTACATTTATTTAGATTGTTATGCACTACTAAGCAAATTTAGCAAGAATGAAACTGTGTGCTCTCACCAACATGAAATATATTTGCCAAGAAAAAGACTCTTAATATTAAGCTATTCTTGCTGTTGTTTGTTTCTCTTTTAAATGGGAAAAGGTAATCATTGGTCACTTCTAATGAATGCAAACTGAAAAAGGCCCTGTGGAAAATAACTGTGACAAACTCTCAATTAGAGCAATATAAATATGCTTTCATATATTTTTATACAATAGTTACAATGCACCGGATTGTGAAATAAATGATCAGGTGAGTCTCTAATATAAAGGAAAGGGAAAAAGAAAGGGAAATGGAAAGTAGAACGATCTCAAATTGAAAAGAAAAACAGAACCAATTAAATAGCATAAATATGAGAAAACAGAGAAAGTATTTTTTCCACTAAAAGAAATCCACTTAGTCACATTATGAAAATATGCATTTTATTAGTAGCCAGACAGCACCAAGATGATAAGAAGAAAACATTGGCCTGAGGGTTATGTTATATTTTTGTGTCCAGTTGCTGTCAAGGGTGATAAAAGTAGGCAATTTGCCAACATGATTAAGAGCATGAGTTTTGGAGCTAAATATTGTGTATTTATGATATTCCTGATATTAGTAGCTATGACACCTTGGGAAAGTTAATTTCTCCCTTGATTTGCTGATCTATAAAATAGAATTAACAATATATTACTTAAAATATTATTGTGAGGGTTATGTAGGAAAATATATTAGTAAGTCCTTGGTATATCACTTGGTGCAAATTGTTTATTAAATGGGAGCTATTTTTACAAACCTAAGCAAAATGGCTCAGATATTTACATAACATCTGAGGTTATCAGGTGTTTTTAGTGCTTCTTTAAACTTTCATTCTTTGTACACATAAAAGTCAATGGAGTAAAAATATATCTAGGGATCGGAGAACTTAAACCAAAGGAGAAATTTCTTATTGTATTTGATTTTAAACTAGTATTTTTAGATCATAATATATTACTTTTAAGTAATCTTATATATTTCCTCCACATCTTCTGTGTCACTCTAAGACAATGCACTATGCCTTTTAAAATAGTTTACCAACTTATTTAACAGGCAGAGAGTCTATCGGTAAAAACTATAAAGTTGTTTGAGACTGTTAATGGTTAAACAAAATTTATTTAAAGGTATTTTTTGAGCTTGTACTACATGCCAGGCACCATTATAGATGCTGGGGAAATAATGCAAAACTACAAGGTCATGTTCCCAAACACTTTTTTGTAAGTACTCTTTTTGCTCTTGAGGTATTCCTAGGGATTTTATTTTTAAAGATTTTATTTATTTGAGAGAAAGAGAGAGAGAGAGCAAGAGAGAGATCACAAGCACAGGGAGCAGCAGGTAGAGGGAGAAGCAGGCTCCCACTAAGCAGGGAGCCCGATGTGGGACTCGATCCCAGGACTCTGGGATCATGACCTGAGGTGAAGCCAGCCACTTAATCTACTGAGCCACCCAAGCACCCCTCTTGGGGATTATTTTTGTGTGAGGTTCATGTTGAGAATAAATTTTGTCTTTTTAATTTATTAATGTAATTATGTTGAGGAGTTAAATCCTGTTGATGGAGCCTTCTTCATCAACTTTTATAATATAAAAGGATTTCTATAGTTTTAAGACATTTAACCAATTCACTGCAAGACAGAAAAGATTACATTTTAGAAGCATTCTTTAATGATAGTTAAGCAGAAAAAAATTAGCAATCCCAAAGAAAATAAAAAGTAGATCAATAAGTTTTTTAAAAAGGCTATTAATGATAATGTTTATAAAAGTGATACATTTTCCAGCTGAGATTTAGAGGAAATACGTTTCCTTTTCAATACTTGAATTTGAAAATATTTTTTGAACCTATTAATTCTGATAATAAATGTGATAAATGAAAGTAATAATGATTTTATATTTGACTATAAAATTAAACTGATTCTTTCCTTAATGATTCTAAATCTAACATAAATGAAAAAATAAAGAACTAAATTTGACTAGCCTATTCTTACATGCATCATAAGAATGAAAGTTATACAACACAATAAATTTAGAGGATGAAAACATTTGGTCTACATCTGTTCTAATTAAAATATAAATAAATGTTGGGCGCCTGGGTGGCTCAGTTGGTTAAGCAACTGCCTTCGGCTCAGGTCATGATCCTGGAGTCCCGGGATCAAGTCCCACATCGGGCTCCCTGCTCGGCTGGGGGTCTGCTTCTCCCTCTGACCCTCTTCCCTCTCGTGCTCTCTGTCTCTCCTTCTCTCTCTCTCAAATAAATAAATAAAATCTTAAAAAATATATATATAAATAAATGTTGATTATTTTAGTCATTTTTAAAAAATATCATTATGTTGTTTTTAAAAATTTGCTTCATTTCCAAATTATCAATATAGGAAAAACAGAAGAAAAACTGCTCCTGAAGTTTTCTATGTAGATGTGTTTAAATATTTTACCCTATGGAGATCCAAATTATCATGAAGGTCAAATTTAGTGGAGAAAAGTTTCAAGTTTCTAAAGATTTTTAAGTAATTTTATTTAGGTTGTTTCTAGTGCTTGGTACTATTATAGGAAGCAAATAACAAAAAAATAATTTTTAATACATTTTGATACTTTTGCTACCTTCTAATACTATTTCCCCATATGGTTCAGCTCAGTATATATAATGAAGATAGAACACTTCCATGCTCATTTTTATAGTCATTCTCTACCTACATTTTCACTTTATTACCTGTTCTAGAAACAACTATTTATGTATGCCCTATAAAATTTAAGTTGATGTAGTTATTGAATATTTTATGTTTCAGTTTAGTTTAAAATATATGCACATTTTCATTTAAACATAACAAGCTGAATCATTTGCAGTATTTCATTTTTATGGACATTTTAGATCTATACACATATCAAAGTGAGCTTGAACTTTCAAGGCAAAGGTTTGATATTCCTACTAAATAATTCCTTTTAAACATGATGTCAGACCTTCAAATGATCAAAAATAAGAGATATGGTGTATCTAGTTTTTTTTTTATTTAGTAGACACGACTTTTTATAAAAATCAAATAAAAAGGTTAAGTGTAGAGGAAAAATATAGCAATATTATTTTAAGGAATAGGTAAATAATATAAAAATTTTCTACCTTAAAGTGATAATACCAGAAGGAAAAAGAAAAAGTCATATACTTAATCTATCTTTCCTTACCTGAACTGAAGGAGAATGTTTTCTGATGGAATATTGTAAGAATAGTTCAATGTAAAGAATTCTACCAATTCAAATTCTCACACAATAGTGTCAGAATTAATATAGAGAGCTAAAAAATAGATTTTCACTATAATTCTTTCAGTTCACCTATGAACCTCCTTCTAGCCTTCCCATTTAATGGTGAATCCATTCAGTTACCTTTACGTCTTGTTACACTTAGCTATTTATGTAATAAACTTCTATAAGTTCTTAGTCAAATGGAAGGTGTGTGTTTGAATAATTGTTTTCAAGAGAAGAAAGTAGAAAATGTTTTCAAGAGTGTGGCAGACAAGAGGAGAGGGAGTACAGGTGGGGCTGAAAGATACACATTTGTATCTATATTAAGCTCGTTAAACTTCAGATTATGGTAGAGGAAAGGCATTCCATTGCCTTTCCTTCCACATTACAGCCATCAATCTGCTGTCTCATTACTTTCCCTGTAAGCTTGACCTTGTGGTAGTTAAGGTATGAAAGACAGAAAAGTTTACACAAAAAAATAAGTATTAGCAGGAGAATTAGAAAAAAGAGAGTCAGTATCCAAATGCTCAGATTTGAAATTTTAATTGTAAAATTATCATTAAATAAACTAATATCGACTTTAAACATAGTTCTAAACAAGTAAATTCTTTTTAAAAAAGCATTAGGTATATGATACATCTTCAAAGATAATATTTGAAAGAAATGACAAATATATACAACACAAATGAATAAAATTATAATGACCTGTCACATCCCCCCACCCCAAAATGGTACATTTTGCTGATTCTCCCTTTGGACATTTTCCCTGTGCAAATACATTTTCTTTTAACATATGAACATACTTTCACATTTCTGCCTTCTCCAAATTTCTTGCTTTCCCTTCCCACACCTACTTTCCCCTCCTTCCCATAGCATTTGCTATGTGGTATCCCTACATGGGTAAAAAATGACAGATACTTGGAGAAAGAAAGAGAGGCAAAGTGTAGGGTCATTACATAACATCATGAAAGCATGGTACATCTGTAAATGCAAGAAGGTGCTAAACAGAAGAGATGCCAGGACAATAGTTAACAAATATAACTGGTATAGAGAAGGAGCATGTAGAATATAATGCCATTCACCTGGACAACTAGGTGGTAAGAATTAAATCAGTTAAGCCTAGAGAAGGCCAGAGACAAAGAAGGAACCTCCCAGTTCTTTGGGATACAAAATAAAAACTCTCAATGAATAATAAGGTTTTGTTATTATTAAAAAAATATTTTATGACACTGTACAGCTAGAGATTTAGTATAAAAATGTATGGATTTTCTGTAAAATCTTTTAAAAGATTTTATTTATTTATTTGACAGAAAGAGAGACAGCGAGAGAGGAACACAAGTAGGGGGAGTGGGAGGGGGAGAAGCAGGTTTCCCGCCAAGCAGGGAGCCCCATGTGGGGCTCAGTCCTTGGACCCTGGGATCATGACCTGAGCCGAAGGGAGACGCTTAACAACTGAGCCCCCTAGGCGCCCAAGTACATTGTTTTAAAAAGTATATTTAAAATAAGAGAATTTTCTAGAAAATAAAATAAGAATTTTCTAACCAATCCAGTTAGATACTTTATAAAATTGTTATACGTTAAAAAGATTATTATGCTATATACACATCTCAGTAACTGTAACCTCTTAAATACCTTATATATAGATTATAAAGTTGATAGAAATCATTTTTTCAGATCAAATTTTACCATAAAGCTGTTCTAAATACATTTTATCCATTTTAAAATAAAATATTTTATTACTAGCTCTTAGCCAATAAAAACGGTATAGCCTCAATGGTAATCTGAATTATGTAACATAATTATGCCACAACAACAACAAAAGAATCAATGTATTTGTTTAGAGTAGAACCATTGATTCCAAAACAAAGCAAGACAGTTTAAGAAAAAATATAGTAATTTTTAAGTAATAGAGTAAAAAAAATTTTTTTTTATTTAGGTAGTTTTTTAAACTAAAGTGTAAGTGGGAAAGACAGACAAATAGATGGCCTTTCCTCCAGCCTCAAGGAAGTCTAAGAATTTTACCTTTGGCCGAATCCTCCTTGAATTATTAATACCTAATTGTTAAGAGTTTATTATCACTTCCAAGCTGATGTATCAAACCAAGTGCCTGTATTAGCAGCTGAGATGGGTTATTTGGGACTAACTGGGATTGATTGAATACATCTGAGCCAAAGAATGACCACTAATCACACGCCGCTGAAGGGGTTCTAAAAGTAGGTGGTAACACACACATCGGAGCACAGACCAGTACAAAAGGGAAGGAGTGCCAGGTCTGAGAGGTTCTCTAAGCTGCGCTCTGACCCTGCTCGGCTTTGTTTCTTGTCATCGTGCATATCCCAAGCAATGAGTGACGGTGCAAGGCTGTGTTGTTCTTCATGGTGTGACGTTGCCTCTTCTGTCTCCCCTCTTAAAGGTAGGTACACTTTTTACTTCCATGTAAATATTACCGCTTGGAAGTGGGATGTTATCAGCAGCCAGAGCTATCCTTGTCCTCACAAGTCCTCTCAGGGTGGTACCTGCCTCTTGTACTGAAAGGTAAATGCGACCTCATTTCTATCAAAATTGATTGGTTTGTCTGATTTTGTTTATTATAGAAATGGATTTTAAGCAAGTAGTCTTTTCTGTCTGGCTTATTTTGTTCAACATCATGTTTGTGAGATTCATCCATGGTGTGGCAGTAGGAGGATTTTGTTAATTTTTGTGAAGTATCCATTGTATTGCTGTAGAAATGGTAGTATTTGTTTATTCTGCTGTTAATGGGTAGTTGGGGCTGTTACAAATAGTTCTGCTTTGAGCATTCTCATCAATATGTCTTTGTTGTTATACAAATGTAGAGATTTATGTTTGATACGTGCTCAGAGATAGAAATGCTTCTTCCTAAGTTTTGTATGTGTTCAGGTTTTAGTAGATACTGTGAACATCTTTTTCCTAGTGGAGTATTAGTTTTCAGTTACTTCACTTTTTTTTTTTTATTTTTTTTATTTTAGAGAGAGATTGCACGTGGGGGTACAGAGGGAGGGAGGAAGGAAGGAAGGGATAGAGGAAAGAGAGAGAATCTCAAGCAGACTCTGAGCTGAGCATGGAGCTCAACACAGGGCTTAATTTCAGACCCTGAGGTTATGACCTGAGCCAAAATCAAGAGTCTGATGCTTAACTGACTAAGCCGCCCAGGTGACCCAGTTACTTCATACCCTTGTCAACACTTAGCATCTTCTGTCTTGAATTTTAGTGATTATGGCAGGCATATATTATCTTATTGTAGTTCTTATTTTCATGATACTGATAACTAATGATATATGTAGTGTGAAACACTCTCTTTTGCCTTTAGGATACTCTAATGATATCCCTTTCAGAAAAAGGAAGCCTTAATATAAGTATGGCCCAACTTAATTAGGGTTTTGTGGGTTTCTCTAGTATGTTTAAAAAAATGTTTCCCAAATCTCACTTTATGAAGATTTTCACTATGTTCTCCTTTAGAAACTTTATTCACATTAAGGTCTTTAATCCACCTGGAATTGATTTCCATGAATTGTGTGAGTTTGGATAAAGATATTTAAAGATTTTTCATTTTTGCCCCTGTTCTTTTAAGATTTTATTTATTTGTCAGAGAGAGAGAGCACAAGGTGGGGGGGCGGCAGGCAGAGGGAGAAGCAGGCTCCCTGCTGAGCAAGGAGCCCGATGTGAAACTCCATCCCAGGGCCCTGGGATCATGACCTGAGCCAAAGGCAGACCCACTGAGCCACCCAGGTGTCCCTTACCCCTGATTTGTTTCATTGGTTTCTTATTCTTGGTGCAATAATATACTCATTTATAACTCCATGATAAGTCTTGAATAATGGTCCTGTAATTCCTAAATATGAGTTGTTTTTCCCAATTTTCTTGGCTGTTTGTTCTCTTGCACTTAACACTACAAAGTAGAACTTGTCCATTACTTAAACTCTGCTGAGATTTTAATTGAAATTACATCCACTTTTTCATGTCTTTGATTTCTCTCAATATGTGTTTTTTTTTTTAAATCAATCTTGCACCTCTTGTTAGACTGAATCTGAGTATTACTAATTTTTAGGGCTCTTCTTTCACTTTGGTTAGTATTTTTTGTTTTTGTTTTTGTTTTTAACATGCTTAAAATAGTAATCTGTGCTAGTGATTCAAAAGATGAGTTCTCCCACAAGTACACTGAGATAACAAAAAAGTTCCTGAGATAACATGGTAAGTCTATGAAATCTATTTTTTCCAATATTACAGATTATCATAATTAAGCTTGTATATTTTTCCTAGATTTTTGCATTGAACAAAGTCTTTTGACTTAGGATCTTGGGGAACTGACTAAAATTTATTAATTTTCTTAATGAACCTAAGAAGAATCTGGATGGTTTCCTCTTTTTTTCTTTATTGATCAAATTTTTAAATCCTTTGAGACATAATATTCAGTTTTGCTTTATTGCTTGTGTTAACTCAGCAATGAGATGATATATACAGATTAAACTATGGTCAATTTTCCATAACTGGATGTGTAACAAGTTGGATCCAGATTATTACAGCAATTTCAATGATCCCAAATGCCACAATTTATCCTGTTTTCCCATTTAGTGTCCCAAGCAAAATCAGGCAAACAGAAGCTTTTGAATTAAGTGGTAAAAATGTAGGGATAGGTTTTTGCTCTAAAGATATGATCTGATAGCCATATTTTCTCCTTAGTAGTTAATTTATTAGAATGTCCTTGCCTCTCTTTTACTAGCTTGAAGTATGGTTCATTGTTCAATGTTTTGTGTCAGAGTGAGAGATTTCCCTGCTACCAGGTTCTCTCCACAGACTAAGCTAATTAAATACAAAGCAAGAGAGATTTCCACCCTAATAAATCTGCCTGTGGGTTAAGACACTATGTCACTTTGGTAGTTCTTTCAATAAAGCCAGAAGGGATTAAACCTAGAGCTTTTTTTAATCATTGCGCATGACATTAGTAATGGTCTTCCAATCCTACCCTATCACAATGAATACTTTGACAGGAAAATTTCCCCATACTGCTCTCAACAATGTGAGATTGGTCAGCACTTAAGACAACTGACAGATTCTATTATAAAAATTCATGCACATTTTTCTTAATGGCAGAAATAAAAGAAACTGATTTCCATCTCTATAAATCCTAATTGATCAAATGTAGCTATACTTTGAACATAAAACAGCAACCCATTTTAAGTCATCTGATTTTGACAATAGCTATAAAACTTTATGACTGCTAAAATGAATATTTACTTTATTTTGAATGCCCTGCTTTATTTGAACATGTCCCTTTGTAAATAAAATGAGTGAAAATCTGTGTGCAATTTTACTTTTAATTTCTCAAATACCAGCAGAACACATATAAAGATTGATTTGAATTTGAGTATACTTTTCTTTAAAGAAAAGATGCAATGTGCTACAAAGTTCAATTTCTTCTTTGCATCTGATGGTCACCAGCCATCTTTTTAAAGCTATTGCTCTCAGAATGCATAGCTATAACTTACTTTGAGTACCTAGTGCCAGGCCTAATAAAATCCCTCTCTTTAATCAGGTGATGATAACACTGTGTTTTATAAGCTTCTTTTGGTTAAGACAGCTGAACCATGTTGTCAATGAGTTGATGACTTCTTCATTAAGATCTGCTTGACCATTGGATAAATTCAGATTCTCAGTTTACATTGTAGATTACCTCTTTTTTAATTAAGTTTTCTATTTTAATTCCAGTATAGTTAAAATAGTTACATTAATTTCAGGTGTATAATATATTGATTCAACAATCTATACATGACCGTGCTCATGATGATCAGTATACTCTTTAATACCCTTCACCTATTTTACCCCTCCCCCACCTCCCCTCTGATATGCTCTATTTTAAACAAGTACCCTCAGTTTTTTGTTTTTCAGTAAGAACATTTTTTACTTGAAGCATACATCAAAATACATGGTTCTAAGAGAGCTATATAAAACACCAAATAGAATACACATTTTCTTCAAGTATACACATAGAATCACATAAAGGGAGATCTAACAAATACTACAAATTTAAAAAGACTGAAATCCTACCAGTATATTCTCCAACCACAATGGTACAAAACTAAAGATCAATAATAGAATAAAGCTGGAATCTACAACATGTTAAATATTAAAATGTAAATATTAACACACTACTGCATAAGCAATGGGCCAAATCAAACTGCAAATCAAAGTATGTCTCAAAAGAAAACACAATATTCTAAAACCTTTTGGATGCAGCAAAAGCAGATGTTAGAGTGAAATTTATGCTATAAGTGCTTTCATTAAGAAAAAGATTTCAAATAAACCACACAAGGAACTAAAAAAAAAAAACCTAGCTGAAATTTAGTAGAGGAAGGAAATAACAAACAAAAATCAAATAGATAAAACAGAGACCAGAATAAACAATAACATAACATTGAAAGTAATGACCAGTTTAAAAAAAATAAAATTTACAAGGTTTTAACTACATTAACAAAGAAAAAAAGGTCCGAAGACTCCAAAACCAAAATGAGAAATGGAAGAGAGAACAACAGCTAACCAAAGAAATACATAGTGTGATAACAGATGACTATAAATAATTATATACTCACAAATCAGATCACTTAGAAATGTACACTACCTCTTTTTAAGAAAAATTTTTTCTATTTTTTTAATTTTATGTTAGTCACCATACAGTACATCATTAGTTTTTGATGTAGTGTTCCATGATTCATTGTTTGCGTATAACACCCAGTGCTCCATGCAATACATGCCCTCCTTGATACCCATCACAGGGCTAACCCATTCCCCTCCCCTTTAAAACCCTCGGTTTGTTTCTTAGAGTCCATAGTCTCTCATGGTTTGCCTCCCCTCCGATTTCCACCCCCTTCATTTTTCCCTTCTACTATCTTCTCTCTCTCGCTCTTTTTTTTAAAACCTATAATATATTATTTGTTTCAGAGGTACAGGTCTGTGATTCATCAGTCTTACACAATTCACAGTGCTCACCATAGCACACACCCTCCCCAGTGTTCATCACCCAGCCACCCCATCCCTTCCACCCCCCACCACGCCAGCAACCCTTAGTTTGTTTCCTGAGATTAAGAGTCTCTTATTTGTCTCCCTCTCTGGTTTCATCTTGTTTCATTTTTCCCTCCCTTCCCCTATGATCCTCTGTCTTTCTCAAATTCCTCATATCAGTGAGATAATATACTTGTCTTTCTCTGATTGACTTATTTCTGTACATTACCTCTTAAGCAGACCAAGAACTTGCTCCAGAGCTTCCATGGGTGACTTCTCTATTCTCTATGAATTCTCCTTTATAATGTTATTAAGACTATCCAGCACATATTAACCATTCACAGGCAATTCTTCACCTTGCACCACTGCTGGATTTTCATAGCCTCTCCCTTCCCCCAAGAAAGCCTTGAAACACTAGTGTTTGAGTAAGGAGCAGGGAAGATAACTAAGTTGACTCAAAAATTCTTCAATCAATGGTGTAATGTTAAGCAGTTAGTGGTATTGTCTTCAGTTGCCTACCAATGGTGATTTGAATTACAGAAAGAAAAACTATTTATCGATTGAGTTTGAATGCATGGATCTAGGAACTAGGAATATATTAGTGAAATAAAAATCTCTATCGAAGGAGCTTTCATTCTAGTGATCATCCCTTAAACTATGTCCCTACCTCCTACTAACTCTCTGCCTAGATTTAAGACTTTTTATTTATTTATTTGAGAGAGCGAGCGTGCATGAGTATGCCCATGAGTGGGGGGGAGGGACAGAGGGATGAGCAGACTCCCCGCTGAGCATGGAGCCCCATGCTGAGCTGGAGCCAGGTGGGATACTGGGCTGATCCCAGGGCCCTGAGATCATGACCTGAGTCCAAGTCAGAGGCTTAACTGACAGAGCCACCTAGGCACCCCTCTCTGTCCTGCCAAGATTTCTTATATTATTGTTAAGTAGAATTCAAATTGCCATAATCATATTCAAATGTAAATGTTTCTTAGAAGACGGGAATTTTCACTCGATACCATTTGGTCTGAACATATTGTTACAATCCACAAGGCAGCCATTAAGTGAGTTCTTTGTGGACAGAAGAATTTTTCATTGGGAGGAGAGATGTTTTGGACAAAAAGCACTTTCAAAAAGCAGCTGACGGTAAATAAATAGCACGAGTCCTGGGAAGCTGGAGCAGGAAAAATGCATAAAGGGAAATAGAACTATTTCTGCAGATATTCTTGGTATATTTCCTATTTTTCATATCTTTAACAAATAATCACTAGAATTCGCCTGACTAAAAACCTCAAATGTTCAAAAGAGCTCTTATAATGAAGATCATTAATTCTGTATTTTACTAGAAGTTCATCTGTTCGGTTTCTCATTAATTTCAAAGATGCTAGAAGGATTGGCAGACTTAGAGTTGCTAAAAGATATCCAAATCATTTTTCCAAATAGGATTAAATGTGTGAGGTTGGGTGTGATCATCATTTATGATTATTTGAATGGTGGCACACCAAGGGGGAGGAGAGCATGTGTAGAATTCCTCAAGGCTGTTCCCAGGAGGCATAGATAAAAGTAGTGGGGAATTAAGCAGAGCCAAAATATGCTTATTATCATTATAATAATTCCCAGCAGCAAGATCTTTTAGACTATGGTAAAGTCTTCCAAGTTTTCCATTTGAGTTATGTAAAACTAGATTAGATAAAGCACTGGAGAATTAAGAATAAAAGTCTGCCCAGACGGAAAGATAGGGGAGATGACCAAACCGTCCTTTCCATTTCTAATTGTTAGGACTCCGGGAAACAGATGATGGATTTAAACACACAGCAGTTGCCCTTATAATTTTCTAAGTTGAAAGCATGTTATTCATCTTCATAACCAGAATAGTCATTAATGGAAACAGATCTATGTCAATGGTGAATGACTAGATTTTTTTCAATAGATAATCTGAACATTTTTCCACTGTGAATTATCTCTAATCGACTTGACATGTAATAATCATGTACTTTGTGTGGAACCACAACAGATTTTGTCAATCACTTACCATGCATGTCCCCCTATCTTTAACACCTTGAAGTTGCATTTATTTGTATGCCATGAAAAGTATAAAAATTTGGAAACCCCCCCAATCACAGAAATAGACTGAAATACATGGTTGTTGTTAAAACATAGGAAATACTCCAAATACTCCTCTCAAATCAATGCATTTGGATGCTTTGAGGAGAGCTTAGAGTAAAACAGAATTAACAGTTAAGTGAGATGGGTATTTTGTACTTAGGAGCGCATAGTATTAGATTAATTATAAATCAAAAACAAACAAAACAGTTGAATCTAATGGCCAAAGGCATTAAGACCAAGAATAGGATTAGCTTCTATACCAGGGACTCTTATAATAAAACTAGTTTAGCTAGTTTAAAATCTTAAACATTTGTACCTTCTATTCAGGTCTTTAATTATTCTTCAATTTATAATGAAAAAGCTCTGAACTTGAGTAAGGCATTTAAGTCTTAAGATTTTCATATAGACAAAGATCTGAAGAAGAGCTCTTTTATTTCCCTTCTAGAAAAAGGATAGTCTTGCATTTCTACTGTGTCTAAGTAAGTTGAAAAAAATCAGTAAATCTCCATTTCTACATGAGAAAAATTAGAAAACTATTCATTTTTTCCAATGCAAAATATGATCACTGTTATAAATAAAATGGCCACACACTACGGATTTTTCTTTTTTTACTGAATAAATTATTTAATTAAAGTTTATAAATTGTTTATTTTTAAGATTTTATTTGAGAGAAAGTGAGAGAGCAGAAGTGGACAAGGGCTAGGGGCAGAGGGAGAGGGAGAAGCAGACTGCCCTCTGAGCAGGGAGCCCCACATGGGGCTCAATCCTAGGACCCTGGGATCATGACCAGAGCCAAAGGCAGATGCTTAGCTGACTGAGCTATCCAGGCACCCCTATTTATGAAATAGTTATGTCAATGACTGGGAAAATCATGTGTGTGTGTACCCTCATGTTCTAGATCTTGGAATTATGATCCAGGATGATTGTTAGTACCTGCTCTTCATATCTCCTGTCTCCTATTTTAACACTTCCCCTGCTTAGTACAAGTGGCAGGTATTTAAATAATGTTCTGTTAGAAGATGGTTTTGAAGACTTTGCACCAAGGATAGTGTATTTAATGTACACAAACCTGTGTAAAATATACATTTTCAGGGCCTGAATTCAGAATTGACTTTGAGATGTTTTATTGCCTATTCTACTCTTACTCCCTTGCAAAAATTTCTGCAATGACTCGATATCCTTCCATGAAAAAAGAAATCTAAAGTCGTTTCATGGCTTATTTATCTATCCAGGTTCATCTCACCTCATCACTCAGCTCTTAGCATCAATTTTATTAAATTGTATGCAGTTTTTTAAAGGTGGCATTCTTTCTAAACTTCTGGCTTTTATCCACATAATATTCTTTCCTGGATCACTGTTTTCTCCCCTCCTGTCCTTGTTAAACTCGGTCATCAACATTTGGCTTCTGTTTCTCCCTTCTGGGAAAGCCTGAACATTGACCTTCCCCACCCACTCCATGAACTCCTAGAACACCCCATGATTCATCAACATGTTTTGTTGTCTTTCCCAGAATACTCTCAAGGTCTTCTATAGTGGCAGAGACTATTTTCAGCTTTGTCAAACTAGTTCCTTTCTCAGTGAATGTTTGGCTGAATGAATCATTCTGTCTCTAACTACCTCTGTGGCCTTGAATGAGACAATCTTTGGGCTATAGATTGCTTACCTATAGGTAAAAATGATTGGGCTAGATAATCTTTGTGGTATTTAACAGTTCTTAAATGCCATGAGTTTATGGTTAAGGCTACAATATGCCAAATAAATAAGGCTATTTGGGTGTAGATTTTTAAATATTTTGAAATTCTGAAAAACAATTATGTTTACTATGCATAATTTTAAACAGTCTATAATGCAACTTTTTTTGTCATTCCCAATATTGCCACATCCTAAAATGTCTTTTCCCTATAGAGAGGTTCACAGCTGTAGATTAAAAATAACTTTGAGATAATGTGGAACTGTTCTGAAATTTTAAGTCCTCTAGATATTCCTACATAGCTTAATATGACAAATCAAAATTGAAGAAACTTTCAGAATAATGTCCTTGTCCCTTCTTAGCACTGAATACTTTTTTCCTTTAATTGGCTTAATTTTGACATTTGAATAAGTGATGGCTATATCCCAATTTCTCTTGAACTTTCAGAAGGCTGATAAAATGGCATAACAAATCATCAGTGGCTGGAAAGAAAGTGAAACTTCAAAAAGAGTTGAGCACTTGAACTGAAGAAATATATATTAGAAAAGCAAGAATAAGAATTAAAAAGAAAACATTTCAATACTGCTGAAAAATGTGCTAGTGGATATACAACTATACTGCTCATTAAGCATTTCAAGATAGTCTGAAAATCAAATTATATTAGTCTAACTCATTCTCTGAATAAAGTAGGTGATACTGTAACTTAGAGCTCGTTGGACCTTATTTTTTAAATGCCATTAATATATTAGAACAAATAATTTCTACATCCAGCCAAGATGGAAAGCAGGGCTAGCTTTTATTCCCAACTGAAACAATCAAGGAGGAGGAGTAGAATAACTATTTTAAACATTCTTTTTCAAGATACTAGATCTCAAGCAATGGAGGTCAGGGATTCTTAGAAACAGTAAACAAATGAGGATTTTAGCCTTGAGAGTTTCCAGAACTGATCCTGAACATGAATATCCTACTCACGTTTTTGGTCACTCCTATCAGATACAAAACTGTACCATTCAATTATATCCTTCTATTGGGACATGTCCCCCCCCCCCCCCTTTAGTCACTCAGTCCAGTCACTAAGGCCAGTTACTAAAATACAGTGTTCCTAAATGTTCTAGGAACTTGTGGGACCTGGTATATTAAGGCTATACTATATCCATGTACTCCATATTCTATTCTTCTGGTAAACACACACACACACACACACAGGAAATAATTTTAAGTTGAGTTGTTTCATCAGTGCCAAAGAGTACTATAGATACAGTCAAAAGATGATTCTGAAATTGTTTGACCAAACTGTTTTGTTGCTTATATTGTGATAGCAATATTTCCATATACCTACTTCACATAAAATGAATCAGTTTGGATTATTTTGTCTTTTTATTTCCCTCTTTTATATGCCTCTGCTGGGCTTTTTAAAACTAGTTTTTTTTTTTCCTTTAAAAATATTCTCCTTTTAAAAAAAATATATTCTCCTTTTGTAGTGATTTTATTTAGTAGTCTCATAAAATAAACTGCAAAGTAGAGTGATGCTTGTATATCAGTTTATAAGAAACAGTTTATATAAAGTGTTGCACATCATAGACCTATAATTTGATAGCAAATCAATATGTGCCAACTATCAAAATACATCAATTTAAAATTTAGATGAAAAAAATCAAAAGCATAACTTACAGGAACTTAATTTTTTTC
Source organism: Mirounga leonina (assembly GCF_011800145.1). Lineage (NCBI taxonomy): Eukaryota > Metazoa > Chordata > Mammalia > Carnivora > Phocidae > Mirounga > Mirounga leonina. Next base: position 42,693,992 of record NW_023270316.1, read on the forward strand.
AATAGAAAGCCACCTGTCCTTACTAGAAATAATCACAGAGAGTTTCATAGTTAGGGAACATAAAAAGCTCTATGCTTGAATAGTTATGAAACAATTTAAATTTTGATTGTTCAAACAGTGTAGTGAGACTGATTAAAAGTGAGGAGGTAGAAACATATGGCAGTAAGTAAGTAAAGATGAGGCTATATAAAACACTAAAAAAATCAATCTTGCTGCAATCTGGAAACCAATGAGAGACTGACAGATTGGGTCACAATGTGATTTTTCCACATATTAGAACATTAATATGTTGAACAACTTGATGTAGTGTTTTTCCCCTCTTTCTTCCCCTCCTCAAGACCAGAGCAAATATACAATATTTTATTGGAAAATATAAACCTTTGAGCTTAGATCTATTTTCACAATAACTGTAATGATCTCTAGGTTTCCGACACTGTGATAAAGAATAATGTAAATTGGTCAAAAGAAAATACTTTGATAAGCAACTTTAAAATGTAAATTCATAGTTACAATAGAAAGCATTAAAGAAGCACTGAATTATCAATGTAAACAATATACTTAGAGGACTGTATAATACATACAAGACTAACATCAAAATGATTGTCACCATAAGAAAAACATTTTTACATTTCGAAGGCCATTTTTGGCTTATGTAGTTGGAATGCGCTTTCATTCTCCGACAACATAAAGGAATTGTGTTGAAGCCTAACATCTGCAGATCATACATTATTTAGGTTTAGACATTTTTCACTGGTTATTTTTAATTGGATCTGATAACTATTACTCAATATTTAAAGCAACAGGTTTTTCATGTATCAAATATAGAATTTCTCGCAACTACAGTATAATTATTTGTCTTTAGAAATGTCTGACTACTGGAGTGTGAATTTCTAAATTTGGGATGCAAAATCTGGTCCATATTCATACCCAGATCTCTTAGTACATTGTAGGGTCCTAATAAATGTCCTCTGCGGTGATTTCATGTTCCTTTTTTTGGCAAGAACAGGAGCATATTCATATATTGGAAAGGATACTGCTATTGAATCACAAATTTTGCATTTTTTTCTCAGTAACTCTACTGTGGTCTATTAGCTCCACTTTTTCCTTCTTATACCATCAATTTTGGATATACTTTACTCAGTTTAATGCTTTAACTTTCTGGATTAATGAAGTTAAAAATATTAAGGATCAAAAGAAACACAAATAGGATAAAATGTGTAAATGATACCTATTCCTGAAAAGTTACTGAACTTGAAATAATTTATAAAAATGAAAGGCATAACTATGCTTTCGACCACTTCCTCCTTTCTGACGTGGCCTGTGTGTCCCCTCCAACTGCATGCCATGTCTCATCCCCATTGGGTAGCAGAAAATGTATGTCTGTCATTTTTTTAAGGCCTGGGATGCTTTCAAAGCTCTCTTTCCCTAGCCTAGTCTACTCGAGGGAAAAATGAATTTCTTCTACTTTTTCAAAGATAAAACCTAGTGCCAGGTAAAACCCAGTTTTTTAATATGAATAACACAAAAAAGGTCACTGAAGATTCCGGTTAATAGAAGCACTGAATTTTAAGAAATACTTTAGGGTGACAATTGCCCAAAAAGAAAAGATAATAGAGGTTTGAGAATTAAAAAAAAAAAAAAAAAAAAAAAATCCAAAGTACTGCCAAATCTGTCAAGGAGAATTAGTACATTCTTTTTTTCTTCACTCATTTAGGCAGGTGTTAGGAGGCGAATTGTATCTCTTCCCCCTCCCTGACTCCCCCTACCCCCCCCAAAAAAAAGATATGTTGAAGTCTTAATCCCCAGTAATTCAGAATGTGTCATTTGGAAATGGGTGCTTTATGGAGTAATAAAAATGAAGTCATTAGGGTAGGCTCTGATCCAGTATGACTGGCACCCTTATTGAAAGGGGCAATCAGGATAGACTATGGGAAGGTACTGGGAGAATATGGCCATCTGACTAGCTCGATAAATCTACAAGCAAAGGAATGCTAAGGATTGCCAGCAAACACAAGAAGCTAGAAGAGGTGAGGAGTAAGTTTGCACTGGAGCTGTGAGCAGGAACACAGCTCTACCTATATCTTAGAGTTCTAGACTCTAGAACCGTGAAATGATAAACTTAGGTAGTTTTATGTAGTTTGTTATGGCAGCCCCAGGAAATAACATTTCTTATCAAATTTTTTAAATTTTAATAAAAGATGGCATATAGAACTGTGAAATATCTGTGTGTAATTAGATCAAGTTGAAAAAATTCAATGCTAACTGCCAAAATCGCTATCATAACAAGATGACCTTTGAATGTTGGAAATTAATTAAAATATGGGATTAACTAAAACACTGGTTTTGGACTGTTTATCATTTAACAAAGCTGAAACTTCACTGAAATCATGTTTTAAAATATTTAAATTCAGATTCAGCTAATAATTTGGCTTATCCACATTTTTATACATGAAAACTTCATAAATGATAAAACTAAGATGTATAGTTTTATGGATCATAGATAATGTTGCCCATGTGTAAAAAGAAGTTTGGATTATTAGTGTATATCTTTGCTGAAAATCAGGAGTTTGAAAATCTAATGACTAATATCCAAGGTAAATTTCCATATGCTGTATTTTCTAACTCAGTGTAATGTAGAAATTTTTGTTTTCTTAATTACTGTCCCCATTCTCTACTATCTCCAACCAATGGCATTGTAGGGTGAGTACCCTTCTCCTTGGTCTTTGAACATATAACATCAAATTCTGTTTGAGAGACAACTGATGTTCTTACAATTTTTATATTTATAATGTGAGGAGAAAACTATATTAAAAATAAAATGACTGAGGGGCGCCTGGGTGGCTCAGTTGGTTAAGCATCTGCCTTCGACTCAGGTCATGATCCCGCAGTCCTGGGATCGAGCCCTGAGTTGGGCTCCCTGCTCAGTGGGGAGTCTGTTTCTGTTAAAAAAAAAAAAAAAAAAAAAGACTGAAAAATGAATTTTTTAAGTCTCTTTCTCTTCTTTGTGAAGCAAACAGGTCCCAATTTTGCTACGGTAAAATACTGCACCAATGGGGTTTATTCTGCATTCCTTCCCTAGGCAGAGTTCCACTGAAATCAGAATCAGATATTAAATGATAGATGTGAGAGCTACCATAAGTTATTTTCTAAATGCTATTTAAGTTACACTATGGGTAAAATATTTGGAGAGAAAATAGGAAATCTGTCTTCTGTTGTGAACAGAAACAGGATTAAATGTTAACATTTCATAGTGGAAATGTACTCTGTATATAGTATACTTATATTCACTTGTGAAAGAGGTTGTAGGCCATTAATCATATAATCAAAAAGGATGATGACTGTGAAATGTGTGCTTCTAAATTCAATCCACTCATATGGAAACATTACAAATTTTTTCAGAAATGGAAGCCAAATATTGCTCTTTTCAAACTCTTTTCATGTTGCTATATCATAACCTGGAATAACAAAGATAAGGTGCTTCAGAAAACAATTCCAAATCTTTGTTTAGTTAACTTGACAGCTAGATGTACATCCTTCAGAGCCAATGTGGCATTTAGCAAGTGGCTAATGGTTTGTTAATTTTTAAAAAATGCCTCTTTGCTCTCTGGTATAATACACTATAGGATAGAGTGTACCATTCTTGTACTTTAAAGTGTTTTTTTCTCCTAATTGTTTTCTCTAAGCATTTTACTCTATTAATCCAACATCTCTATACATGTCAAATCTTCAACAAGGGCTGTGTGAAGTAAAGCTTAGAAAATTAATCAAAATAATATCCCAGGGTATAAATGTAATGAAAATTAATTTAGGGCAAGAGAATAGTACAAAAAGACTAACAACAACAGAAAAGCACAGCAAAATGAAACAAATAACGATCAACCAAAATCCCTCAAGCATAAGACTGAGTTTTATTTTATTTATTATTTTAAAGATTTTATTTATTTATTTGACAGAGACACAGCGAGAGAGGGAACACAGGCAGGGGGAGTGGGAGAGGGAGAAGCAGGCTTCCCGCCGAGCAGGGAGCCCGATGTGGGGCTCGATCCCAGGACTCTGGGATCATGACCTGAGCTGAAGACAGACACTTAAGACTGAGCCACCCAGGCACCCCAAGCATAAGACTGAGTTTTAAAGGAAATTTAATATTGAAATAAAATTGCTATTTAAAACCCAGAGGAACTTGGTCATCCTTTAAGTACACTTTTTTTTTTTTTTTAAGATCTTGTATGGAAAAAAATTAAGATACAGATTTTTTTCTTTAATAAGCAAAAAATTTCTGGTCAATGCCACATAAATATAATTGCTTTAGGTGGTGTTAGGGGTGGTGATGTGGAGAACAAAGGCAAAAAAAAAATTTCCTTGCAACTTACAGCCCATTGACAAGTCCTTGAGCCAGGTAAAGTGACCTTCCTCTAGAAACTTAACCGCCTTGACACTGACCATTCACTAATGGCAAAAGACAATCTTAGCTTAACCTTATCCCAACCTCCAGGATCCTATAAGTCTACTTTAACATAAAAAATTCCTTTGGAAACTTCCTTTATCTCTACCCCCCCCCCAAAATTTATGTTATCATTCTCCTCCAAGCATATGGCCCAATAATAAACATCTGAAGGGTCTCATGAATAAGGTTTTACTAGACAGTAGAAAAATGACTTTTCCTAACAATAGCTGGCCCCCTCAAGGTCCTGGAGACCTTCCTTCCAAATTGCTTGGAGACTTATGCTATCCCTAACCCCCTCCCAACTTGAAAATATATAATGGACCACTCCTCACAATCCCAGTGCAGCTCTCTCTGCCCATAGGTCCTGTCCCCGTGCTTTAATAAAACCACTTTGCAGCAAAGGCGTGTCAAGAATTCTTTCTTGACCGTGGGCTCCAAACCCCAATATCTCCACATCCATAGTATTTGCTAACACCAGACAACTTTCTTTGTTACAACTTTAGAATTTCAGTAAAGTCTCAAAAGCTTGCACATCAAATATTGCTGCCCTACACATCGACCCATATATCTAAGTGAACTATTCTGCTTGTTTCCAAAATAACCTGCAAAGATTTTCACAGTTGCTTAAAGTTAATTGATGCAAGCACATTCAGGACTGAATAAAACCACCCAGTTAAAGAATAGGAGGAGAAAACCATTAAGATTTTGCATTTCTAATATGCCTCTAATATGCCTCAGAGCAAAAGCACTTACGCTCTTCTAGATCACAGTGATTGTAAAAACCTGTAGAAGAAGATAAACAATGCATTCTGGATAGAGAAAGGACATGTTTTATTGGTTAGCAATGGGATGGTAGGGTTCTTGTAGTGGCCTCTGCTGAAAAACCACAGTCTGGGCAAATTAGTAGTCAAGGCTCTTAGTAACACTCCAAGTATAGTGTCCCAACATAGCTCTGTGTTCTGTGTTGATGGATTAGACTGCTATTGCATGTTTTCCCCTAAGATTTCAAGACTCTTTACAGAGCATTTTAAACACGGACACACTGATGCTATAAAATGAAAGCGAGGAATTCATTTGAAAAATTGCAAAGAAAAAAAATGAATGAGTAATGGAAATACAAGGTAGAATAGAAAGAGCAAGTGATGGAAAAAGTTAGAACCCCAAAGGAATGATGACAAAAATTAATCATTCAAGGAGAATGTTTCAGTTTTTGAAAGAACAATTGTTTTCTTTCCTAAGTACAACCACTACCCTAGTAAAAATATCTGTCTCCTAGGGACACACACATTGCTGCTCTCCTCACTTCTGCTCTCAAACACTTCTTTGGTGCTCCTTTCCCACCTGTGACAGAGTTCTTAGCTACGTGTTATGCTTTAATATATCCATGTGGATTAGAGCTTTGTTTTACATATAAGCATTTGCCTTCCCCCATTCCCACACTGCCATTCATTCAGCCAGGTTTTTGAAAATAAATCTACCTGTAAGCATACTGCTTTTCAAAAGTGACTGACACATTAGAATTAGAAATGTATTTAAATTGCTGTTTTGTTTTTTTGTTTGTTTTTTACTATCAATACCCAAGCTCTATGCTCAGATTTTATTTCAACTAATCTGGAAATGGGGCAGACAAGATTTTTTTTTTTCTAAAGCTCATCAAATGATTGTGATTGTTGCTAAGATTGAGAACTAGTAATATAGTAGAGAGATTCAAAGTGGTGTCAAAAAAAATTGGGTCAAGGCTGTGCAGTCAGGCTTATGGCCACTGGCAAATCAAAATCATTTTGATCATAGACTTGTTGCTAGGTAAAATAGGAATTAAAATGCTAATTCCTATTCCACAGGTTGTTGTCAGGGTCAGAGAAGATTAAAAGACAACTGGAATATAAAACTTAAGGCATATGTTAGTTATAAGCTCTAGCCCTTCTGTGAGAGGAGAGTGTTGGTGTCCAATAATTTCTGTTTAAGAGGTTTTCAGGATCATGTTATTAAATTGCATTGCTATTTGTTTTCAATAGAAATTTCACATTAATATGTAGAGAACGATTACAATGCTATCATTTTGCTAATGCTACTTAGTTTATAAAAAGCAATTCAAATTGTGATTAAAAACATTTTCAGTTATTGTAAATTGATGTTAAGGGCATAGAATATGTGGTTTGGATTCCTGTTCTATATAGAGCAATGATTCGTAGATAGGTAAATGAGCTCTTTTGCCTCCTTGGGAGAATGCCTTATGAGCCAAACATTATTACCTAGGCATGCTAGAGTGGTAAGATGTGACCTTAAAGCAATGAAGTGGGCAGTTGAAAAAACAAAGTTACTTAATTGTCATACTTTGAACAATACTTTTTTAAACTATAAACTCCTCTTGAAGGAAATAAAGGTAATAAAGAACAGTTGGTAAGTACTTAAAATATAAGGAAACATAAAACTAGGAAATAATTTAAAGTTAGCTATTGACTCACTGAGTCCTTGAACTTGAGGTAAAAGAGCTTGCTAATGTGTATATATACACTTAACAACACTTCTATAATGTATAAATCCCTCTTCAATTAAATGGCAAGTAAGTTCAAAAGAGAAGTAAGGATTAAGTGTAATGATAATGCTAGCTAAGGTTTTACAAAATCTTACTGACAGAAGTGTTCTTAATACTTTACAGGCATTTTAACTCACTTGATGCTCAGAGCAACCCTGTGAGATAGGTATTAGTATTATCCCTACTTTAAAGATGAGGAAGAATAGTTACCTGAGCTCACACAGGTAATGAGGGCAGAGCTGGAATTGAACACAAGTTGCCTCCAAATCTGGGTTCCTGACCACTACATTAGCCTGCCTCTCACTGTAATATTTATGCATAATTCACATATTTCAAATACCTGCTGTAATGCAAGGCTTCGCATAGGTATTAAAAAAACACATTTGCTCAATTGTATTGAACTGAATTGAATGACACATTAAATGATGGGGTGTTACAAAAATTTGATAGCTCTGTATACTCAACTGTTTCTCGTCTTGTTGAGATTTTTTAAAAACTGCCTCAGAAATTCTAGGATCACCTGAAGTATCATCAACATTATTCCTCCATCTTTCCTGAATTCTCCTGGTAACCTCTTGCCTTAGGAACTGACTTACCTGATGTAATGGAATCGCCACCTTGACCTGTAGCATGTCTTAGAGATAAGAATTGTTTTCGTTAATAGTCCTCAAACATTAGCTCCCGGGGTAGAAGTCTGTCATTTAGCTTGCAGCTAGCTGCATGGTAAATGTAAAACTTGAAAACTTCACATTTTGGTTACTATAGAAAGACTGTATCATCTTGTTTTTAGGATATCTATTGAACTTTGTTATCTTAATGAGTCACTGAAGTCATAAGTGTTTTACAATAGGATATCATAGGATAAAGAAAACAACTATCAAAAATAAGATCTGGCTTAGACATTACCTAGCCTAACATTTGCCTTTTACTAATAAGAATATTACAAACTAATTGCATTACAAGACTTACTCAAAAAATGGCAGCTAAATCTCTCTAGACTCAGGATTAGCATGTAGAGCTCCTATCTCCTGTGTTCTAATACATTGCTCTTTCACTCATGATATAAGCTGATACACAATATTAACCACGAGGATTTCATTTTTTAAATACTTTATCCATGATTTATGAGTCAGAAAAAAGGTGTACTACTGTAAAAACCTAAAGATATTAAGAGAATTCAGGAATAGCTAAAAATGTAACTGGAAATATTATGTAAGGAAATACAAATAATTAGATTTTATTTATCAGTAATTATTTATATACAGGGCAGGTTAAGTGTTCATGACTTGTGTAGTAGAACAAATGTAAGAAAGAAACCAACCATGATTTTAATTGCAAAACACTCTGTAAACTCAGAAATACAAGAAGAAAAGGGCATTAGATAAGAAGCTAGTGTGATAATTTGATATGCTAACTAAGAATTTAAAAAATGATTTTATTGATGGCATATTCAGAGGAATAAATATAATAAGTAACATGAGAAATAGCTGTTAAATTATTTATAGGATATAAACTTGAAGGTATTCAATTTATTTTCATATATAAATATTCCAGATTACTAATTCTCTTTAATACCAAAGACATTATAGCAAATTTTAAGCAGAAAAAAAGTTTAAAAAATTAAAATTTTTTTCACAAATGTATATGCTGAAAAAGTACTCAACGTGACTCCTTTTAAGTTTCATCTACAGTCATGAAAGGTCTAGTGAAAACCTTTTAGATTAATGAAGAAATAAAAAATACATTAAAAAATTAAGCATATGTAATTTCAAAATTTTGCTACATGGAAAAAATATAGAGAACTTACACTTGGTTGATGATACACTGGCTAGATGAATACTTTAGGAAATCAATAGCATTCTTTATCTACCAGCAAATACCAAAAACTTTTGGTAGAATTATTATTTTCTAATAAATTATTGCATATCCTAGATAATTGAGACTAAAGTCTAAATGTATTCGTGTGTGTGTGGCACGTGTGTGTGTGTATGTGTGAATATACATGTATACTGTACTATACCTTAACTTCTAATGGCATTCAGTGAATAAAAAAGTCCCTAAGTGGAAAATAACTGAGAATTGATAGTCACAAGTTAGCTAGCTGTGTCATTTAAAGTAGGATAGCACCTGTATATATTGCATGGTACACTGCATAAGTCCAACTGAGCAAATGTTCTGTGAAAAGTGATAAATGAATTTGAGAACTGAAAATGTAATACCTATAATCAAGAGATGAATGTGAACCACACTTCATATGAACCCACTGCTATAAGGCCAAGTCATCTTTGACTAAAGCAGGAAAGAATACCCAATGAAAAAAAGACCATCTTTTCAACAAATGGTATTGGGAAAACTGGACAGCAACATGCAGAAGAATGAAACTGGACTACTTTCTTACACCATACACAAAAATAAACTCAAAATGGATGAAAGACCTAAATGTGAGACCTGAAACCATAAAAATAGTAGAGGAGAACACAGGCAATAACCTCTTCGACATCGGCCATAGCAACTTCTTTCTAGATAGGTCTCCAAAGGCAAGGGAAACAAAAGCAAAAATAAATTGAGACTTCATCAAAATAAGAAACTTCTGCACAGTAAAGGAAACAATCAACAAAATTAAAAGTCAACCTAGGAATGGGAGAAGATATTTGCAAATGACATATCTGATAAAGGGTTAGTATCTAAAATCTATAAAGAACTTACCAAACTCAACACCTGAAAAATTAATAATCCAGTTAAAAAATGGGCAGAAGACATGAATAGACATTTTTCCAAAGCAGACCTACAGATGGTTAAGAGACACATGAGAAGATGCTCAACATCACTCACCAGGGGAATACAAATCAGAACTACAATGAGATACTACCTCACACGTGTCAGAATGACTAAAATCCACAGCACAAGAAACAACAGGTGTTGGCAAGGATGTGGAGAAAGGGGAATCCTCTGGTACTGTTGGTGGGAATGAAAACTGGCACAGTCACTCTGGAAAACAGTATGGAGGTAACTCAAAGTTAAAAGTAGAATTACCCTATAATTCAGCAATTGTACTACTAGGTATCTACCCAAAGAATACAAATATACCAATTCAAAGGGATATATGCACCCCAATGTCCATAGCAGCATTATATTAAAAAGAATTTTAAAGATTGATTTATTTGAGACAGAGAGCACGAGCAAGAGGGACAGAGGAAAGGAGAGACAATCTCAAGCAGATTCCATATGGAGCATAGAGCCTTACCTGAGGCCAGTCCCATAATCCCGAGATCACGATCTGAGCTGAAACCAAGACTCTGATACTTAAATGACTGCCACCCACGTGCCCCTACAACTATATTTTAAACTGTATTTATCACTGTGCCAAAGCTATACTTCTCTCATTTCTGCTACCCATAAAATGAATTGAATTCCAAGCTATTTTTGTTCCTTTTTCATAATACTGCTTTAAAATCCTTCCTAGGGGGCCCTGGGTGGCACAGTCGGTTAATGTCTGCCTCTTGGTTTCATCTCATGTCATGATCTCAGGGTCATGAGATTGAACCCTGCGTCAGGGTCTGCGCTCAGTGTGAAGTGTGCTTGAGATTTTCTCTCCCTCTCTCTCTCTCTCTCTCTCTCTCTCTGCCCCTCCCACTCATGCTATCTCTCTCCCTCTCTCTCAAATAAATACTCTTTAAAAATAAATTGTAAAAATATTAACAAGTAGCCAGAGTCATAGACATTACAAATAAGGAAAAATTAAAGATCTTGATCAACATGTTTTTTATAAAGTACATTAGACATAAATTTCTGTATGAGTAGGAAATAAAATATTGCTATAAATAAAAATATATAGCCAATATTTGTCATTTGAAGCAATGCATATATAATATATAATCAATATGCATGCTTCACCTCTATTTTTCATAGTTTTTTCTCAGTATTTCAGGGCTTCCTTCCCTGAGGGTTAGCCTTATTCTTCCATAAGCATAGAAACCATTTTCTATCTTTTACTATCGGAATTACAGTTGTGGTAAATAAGTCAGAAGAGAAGAGGCAGGGACAGAGAACTAGTCACTGTCACACAAAACTACTAATTATGTTTTGGCCATTGTTTCTCCTGAGTGTCATTATTACTCTGTGCTAAAACTGTTTTTGTAATATGTATAATAAAATTCTGCTGGATAGAAATTTGGTTCAGTATCTATAAAATGCCTAACCAGTGCTGAGTGAAGTTTCACTAAATGATAGTCATGAAAAACAGTGTAACTGCGTTAAAAAAAAAAAAAAAAAAAAAAAAAAAAGGCGGGGCAGGTTTGTGATAGCAATGATTTAGGCGAATTGATTTGTGAAGCAACAATATTTCAGTATCCTGTTTCAGCCCTGCCTCTAATTTCAAACTCGCTCTGATTGGACCATATTATAAGGATGACTGATTTCCACAGTTTAGATCTGATTTTCTTTTTTTTCTTTTTTTTTTTTAAGATTTTATTTATTTATTTGTCAGAGAGACAGAACACAAGCAGGGGGAGAGGCAGGCAGAGGGAGAAGCAGGCTCCCTGCTGAGCAAGGAGCCCGATGTGGGACTCGATCCCAGGACCCTGGGATCATGACCTGAGCCGAAGGCAGCCGCTTAACCAACTGAGCCATCCAGGTGTCCCTAGATCTGATTTTCTTATTAACAAAGATTTTACATTTATTATACATGGTGGTAAAACTATTTAACAATCAATTTAACCAATTACTGAATTTGCTACAAAGTAGTCTCCAAATTCTTTCAGTATTTTAAATAATATACTTTGAGCCTCTGTTTTCAATGAGCTATAGGTGTAATAGTTTAGTAATTAATATGTACTTTTAAAAGTACTTAATGATTGCTTATGAAACAGGAAAGTTAAAATGGACATATAAAAGCAACATAGTTGGACTTTAAAATATTACTCTAATAACCAAAAATAGGTATTTTCTTACAGTACTTTAGAAACCTCTGTTCAGAGATTTCCATAAAATTTGGAATTCTGGTCTTAAAAAATGTCCCCTGATAAAATGTTATGTTCTGTGATTTATTTTTATACATTGGAGTTTATCGCCAAAGAATATTGATATAGCCTGTTTTTAAAGTATTCTATCCTAATAACATATGCATACTAAAACCTTATTCTTTAAAAATTTATTAAATCCAGTAGTTTTGAGAAGCTGGCAAGAAATAATACAACATGGTAAAATAGAAATTAGGAAACCTAAAATAAAACTTAATTCTAAGGTTTTAGAGATGATAGAAACAACAGGATGTAATAACAAGGGAAAGTATATATGATAATCTGGTAAAACGTGGAAGGTTCTTTCTCATACGTGCTTTATATATAAACATTGCTGATTACTGCTGAGATTAATACCATCTGTCCAGAGAATCCATAAATGCCCAGTAACTCCGACCACTTTCTAGACCATGCTTGAGAGACAACAAGGTTTGAGATTCCAGAGCCTAATAGTCTTGCCCTTCTAAGATTTTTACTAGTGGTCTAAGCTATAAGAAAGAAGACATGCAATGATATTCAGAAAAATGCATGAGCTAAAAAGACTTTTTTGACAAGATGTGTAAGTGTATAGATCTGGCGGCATCTAATTGTTACGCCTGAAATTCCTACTGTGTCAAGCAAAATCTGTTTTTGTTGCTGTTTAGTGCACTTGAAAAGGGTGGTTAATATAGAAGTTACTCCCCCCCCAACATACACAGCTCAATAATTTTCCTAAGTGGAATAATCAGGATAGATCAGACATCTACAAAAGTATTATTTCCATTGCTACTAGTTCTGTTTCCTGGTTCTCTCCTGGAATTGTTCAATTCTCACTATTCTCATAAACCTGCTCCTTATGATTCTCCTATTTATATTTTAAGAATCAGTAGTTCTTGGGGCCTCTGGGTGGCTCAGTCGGTTAAGCATCTGACTTCGGCTCAGGTCATGGTCTCAGGGTCCTGGGATGAGCTCCCTGTCTGGCTCCCTGCTCAGTGGGGAGCCTGCTGCTTCCTCTGCCTCTGCCCCTCCCCCAGCTCTTGCTCTCTCTCGTGTGCTCTCTCTCTCTCTCAAATAAAATCTAAAAAAAAAAAAAATCAGTAGTTCTTCCATTACTATGCAAAGATTCTCTAGACGCTCATCAGAAACTAACATTCTTCTCAGTAATGTTGGGAGATACTGTTTTAATAGAATTATATTAGATGCAATTGCATCAAATGTTTTGCTCAACTAAAGGGTTCATGAACTGGAAAAGTTTATGAATCACTTCTTCAGGAAACTGAGTTACTGAAGACCTCAAGAGACAATTCTATTGGTCCAATGCTGAGTGGAACAAAAGGGAAATAGTGTTGATCAAATCTTAATTCGGGAATAAATTGACAACCAAACAAGTAAAATATTTTTGTTTTGCCATGCTTTCTCACACTTATAGCGACTCCACCATAACTCCATGACTTCAATCAAAAATATTTTTTGAAACTTGAATGAAAAATTTTAAACATCCTTTAATCATGTTCTATTTTTTATTTTTGTTAAGTCATTTTAACTCAATTACTCAAATATTCAAATTAAAGAACAATCTATTTTCTTAAGGATTCCTTCTTAGAGGAAGTAAGACCTTTTTTTTTCTCCTTTTGTTCCTTTGTCCTGAAAAGTATACAAGTAGTAAGTGTGAAAGGTGGCATTGCGTAACGATGAATGCTGTGCAATATGCTGCAGAAAAACAGTTCTTCACGCAATTGGACTTGTTTAGACATAGTTCATGATCTCTTCTGAATACTAGTGGATCTTTGAAAATAGTTCCATGTTTTGTGTGTGCTATATGATCAATAAAATGGAAATGCTGGCTTACAACATAACTAGATGTATGATCTGATTGTCATTACTAAATTTCAACCAACTGAGCCAACCAGGCACAGACATTGATAACGATATATATGTATTTTCCTGAAATTGGACAAGGCCTACCACCTCCATTATTAACAATTCTTAGAAATAAAACATTCAAAAATTTGGGATTAACCTTTGTAATTAAATGTCTATCTCCTGAAAAAGTTGGAATATATATAAATAACAAGTCCTTAAAACAATTTTCCCATTAGTGAAAATGGAAAACTGGGAGTCCTCACTGTGATTCTGGATTTATATAACCACAGCTATGAACCTGATAAATAGCTTAAATCTAATGTTATCAGTATTAAATTTTTTTTTTACTTATGTAACTTTTTTTTTTTGATGTAGTGTTCCATGATTCATCGTTTGCGTATAACACCCAGTGCTCCATTCAGTACGTGCCCTCTTTAATACCCATCACCAGGCTAACCCATCCCCCCACCCCCCTCCCCTCTAAAACCCTGTTTCTCAGAGTCCATAGTCTCTCATGGTTCGTCTCCCCCTCCGATTTCCCCCTCTTCATTTTTCCCTTCCTGCTATCTTCTTCTTCTTCTCCTTCTTTTTTTTTTTTTTTTTTTAACATATAATGTATTATTTGTTTCAGAGGTACAGGTCTGTTTTAGCACACAACATTGGCTGAAGTTATCTGATCTTATTGTCCATGCAGTTGTGGAAATGTTATCGCTAATTTGTAATACTTAATTTCTTCAATTATATCCTACTACTAATATTGCCTGTGATTCATTTTCATCATGTTTTTGGTTGGCTTTTCACCTTATACTTCTACAAAAGGGACTTATTAAAAGATCTTCTAGTAACAGCTGTCGGGAAATGAGGCTCAGAACTACAGGCAGGACCAGATAGATTTTTCATCACCTGTTGTTTCTTCCGTAGTCAATTTGTTTCCCATTGTTACATTTAGAAGTTCTGGTTTATTTGTGCCAGAACATAATGAAAATATTATTTTCAGTTGCTTCTTATTCAATAAAAATATATAGCAATTTAATTTTACTTTCTGAAATGTTGGAGAGATGCTGATTATACATACTTTTAAAAACTAAGTTAATTAAATGAGTATTTATTCCACAAAAATTTTTGAGTCATATGTTATGCTAGCTGCTGCGAGTAGAAAATTTAAAAAGCATAAAGCAAGTTCTTTGTCTTCAAGTATGATATAGCTCTCTGAAACTTCATATTTTAAACACTTAAAAATAATTTTCCTAGGTGTTCAGTATATTTAAGGAAATTTGACCAATTATATAAATACCAAAATAAAATTCAACATTTAGCTTATTATAAAACAAAAGAGAAATCAAGACAGTTATTTAATATGGTTATCCATCTTTGAGAGATTTTCATCAAATGTAATATGTTATATGGAGAAAATTGAAGAATCACATATGTGTGAATTTTTCCAAATATACCTTAATAAATCCAATATTGAATCAATTAAAGAGTACATTTTACACAAATAGAATTTATCCAGCACAGGCAAGATACCTCAAGGAGAATAAGTGTAATCCACTACAATAATGGAGAAAAGTAGGGAGGAAATAGCATTATCAGTTAGATAGATGCTGGAAGTTTTTTCATAATATTTAAATATGTTTTTATAAAACTTTAAATGAAAATGGAAATAAGCATATTTTCCATATTGAGTAACAGGTGTCTAAAAGAAACCTCTGATAAAAATCATGCGTAGATAAGAAATAGTAGTCATTTCCATTGAAGTCATTAACACACTAGCAATGTCAGCATAATCATAATCATCTAGGATAGTAGTAGTTCATGGAAAAAGACAAAGTAGTTCATGTGATTGGACAGTCCATATAGAAAAGTAGAAACATAGCATATTCCTGAGTGAGTAAATCCATGTAAAGTTGGTAACTACATATTAAACCAGAAACAAACTGAAGTCAAATATGAATTATCACAGAGGTGAAAAAATACTGAGAACTTGATTTTAAATTTTATATGAAGAATAAATTTAAAAGCAAAGAGACATGTGCATCATACAGCCTTATCTTTCATTCAAATGAAATCTAGAATTATAGCATTTGAAGAAATATGGAATTAACCTACAGATAGGAAATTTAATTAGGTGAATTAATAGAAATAGAAATTTAAAACACAGACTAAGTATATATGGGGATGAATATTCCTTAAAGGCAGCAAGCAATCAGAAGGAAAATGATGGGCTACTTAATAATTGTGCTTTAGGCAAGTGTATTTCAATTTAAACAAGTTTTATTTCGATTTATATTTTATGAGCCTAAAAATGTCATTTTTATGTTATAGATGGAATAAAGATCTAGCAAATAACAATAGCCATGAATGCAATGGGAAAACAATGGGTTATTTTTAGAAATTAGGAAATTAAAGTCAGGATGAAATATATAAAAATATTGGACAAATGTATATATATTTCCATAATTCAGTAGATTGATTACTGTGATGTTAAATGTAAACTTCTCTAGAAGTTTTCTTAATCCCTTGACTTTATATATGTCTTCTACTTTCTTCTACAATTGCTTATCTTTTCTTTTTGTTTATCTTTTATATTTTCCATTTCTTCCCCAAATTTTGTAAAGGTTTGACTAGTTTAAGATTCTCCAAGAAATTTCATTTTATTGATAAATCCTATCGTAAATTTTCAATGTAATCTTTGAGCACATATTCTTATTTCAAAGGTACTATTTTTTCTAGCTTTATTAGTTTTAATATCTAGTTCATTTTTTCCATCTTAATTGCTTTCTAAAAACATTTTAAGGTGAATTTAAATATATTCAGCATATAGTGTAGGTTTTCATGATGGATCGTGGCTGATACAGTTTCAATTTCCCTGTGGAAAGAAATGAAATAATTACCATATTGTGTCCTTCCATTCAAGGTTATATCTGTCTCAGTGTGCAGGTTCTAATTACTGGGTATCTATACTGTATATGTGGGTGTGTATATTTATACCTATATAAGTGGATGTGCATGTGTGCATGCATGCATTTAAGTTTGGATATATGTGTGTACATGCATGTGCTCACGTATGGGTACACGAGATATACGTGCATGTTTGTGTAGATGAGTGCACGTATGTACAAAAGTGTATTTGTGTTTATGTTTATGTGAGAGTTGTTAAAGGATATATAGCTAAATGGGCTTTTATCTTTTCTTCAAAACATATGTTTATTTTACTCAATTGTGCTTTGCATTTCTGAATTACTTACAGCTGTACATATGCATTTGTCCTGGTAAACAAACCCTAGTTTTGACAACTGAAATATCAGTACTTGTTATATCATTTTTCTTGTGTGTGTAGTTAAATTACTACTGCACGTCCACTTTACTGCTAGTAGTAGTCTTTCTTACAGGGTGAGTGTTAATTATGAAGGTCTGCTAGGGAAATTTATTCCTCTGGAAGTTGCCAATTTCAACCATATAGATATCAAATTTCCTAGCTCTAATGAGTGTAACAATTTATTTCAGTTTTCTTAGTGTATTCCAAAAAACTCTCAATACTTGAGTCATCTTGCACTCATTCTGGATTTTATGTTGATTGATTCTATTTCATCTATCTTTCCAATGGTCTTTTGGGATTGAGAACTAAACATACATACTCAGTCAGCCAATTCAAATGCAAATTTCAACTAAATTTTCAAAATATCCAATACTTACATTTAATATAAGTATTTAATACATGAGGAATAACATATTCACATATAGGTATAAATGAATGATAAAATTGTTTCCTTGACTTATATATAATGCATTTTAGATTCTAAAATATATAACAGGAGCAATTTCTTATTGAATTATTGATTAGTTACAAATAAAATTATTTTAATATGAATCATAAAAATCTATAAGGTATTTACTGTCATGACTATCAAACATTCCCTCCTGTTATCACTGAAACTTCTCACGATTGGCTCAAACATCTGATTTATAGAAAAATATATGGAAATACTGGTCTCAGGAGTAGAATTACTTAAAAACTTGGCACTATTTACATTAGTGCTGGGCATGTTAGTTTGATGTGAAACTGGAAGCTAAAATAGATTTAATTTCCGCCTTGATGTATGCTCAACAAATTTGTTTAAGGCTGTTGCCTCTTTGCAATGATATGTACTGACTTGGGCTAGGAATGGAAAGTAAGTATGACTTTCCTTGTTGCCACAGCCCTACTCTGGGTGCCTATAACCAACTATGGTAGCTGATCTCTGGTCATGGCATTCTATACTGCTGAGCCTGAGTTCTGCCCCATTCCCCGTGTTGACACTAACAATGAATTGTCACTTTCGCCATTGCTATGTACCATCTATGTCCGAGGCTAACTAGCTATTGAAATACTGTTGACAGCCACCCCCTTTATAATTCTTTCTGTATGCCTGCACATGTATAGTGGATCTGTAATTGTTGCCATTCAATGGGCGGATCAATTGTCATATGCATTCTATTAGACTCGAGGCGCATATAAATAATTCAGCACTTCTGATGATTCAAATATCATTCAACAGATATGGTGCCTTTTTCCCTAGAACCTATTTATTAAGTTAACTCTCAGTCTGCCTTTGATTTCTCAAATATGAATATGATTTCTATTGCTTAAACATTATAAGCTATATTGCACAATATATTTCCGTTTAAGTACTGTCCTACTGCAATATATCTTTTAAATATCTTGCCTTCATTTTCTCAAATAACTTCTAAATTTGATATTAAA
Organism: Mirounga leonina; assembly: GCF_011800145.1. Taxonomy (NCBI): domain Eukaryota; kingdom Metazoa; phylum Chordata; class Mammalia; order Carnivora; family Phocidae; genus Mirounga; species Mirounga leonina. The sequence continues at coordinate 42,712,576 of NW_023270316.1, forward strand.
ATAACCATTAATCTCATGTAAGAATGCATTCCTCATGTGCTAACATATTTAAATCATCACCCCCCATTTTTTTACTATTCTGTTTTGACTCTATATATTTTAAAATAAGTAATGTGTTTTTGTTTTTCTTTTCTGTAATTCGTTCTCAAGGTCAATAATAACCAATATTCATAATCACTAAGATTACATTTTCTTCTTGTTATGTTTATCATGATTCCTATATTTGCCAAAATCAAATCTGTGTACTACTTTTCTTCCTAAGTGATAAAGTTGTTCCGAAATTAGATAATTCTGCTTTTCTGTGTAATTTTTCCTTCCCTGCAGACTTAAAACTGTTGAAGGGTACTCTGAGTATTTACATTTCTTTCTGGAGAAAATAATTATTTTATTTGCATCTTTGATATCAAGGTCTGTGGAACTATATGACGCCACATTCAATGTTTTTTTTAATGTGTTTTATAGAGAAATGACTGCTTTAATTGTAATAACCCTTGGATATTTTAACCTTCCTATACAAGAATGAATTGTAAGGTTTATGCCAGTACACCAGTGTGCTTATGAGAGTGGTTAAATCCACAGTAACACTTCCTTGTAGTTTCATACAGTGGTAGCACTATGGGTCATTATTGCTCTAATTTAATTCAGTATGCAGGTTGCCTTCTACCTTCATAGTGTTCTTAGATTGGGCTTACAGAATATCAAAATAGTTTACTCCCATAAGAAATAATTTTCTGAAGCAAATGACATTTTTGTGACCAAATCAACATACAATTTAAGGTGGACTCCCATTAAGAATTCCCAATTTTTAAATCTGGTTTATTTTACTACTTTTGCAAAGATCTAAAAATACTCTTAACATTACATAACCCTTAAAGAAAATATTTCAGTTGAATCTGTTTAGCCCAGAATAGCTCTTGTCATGAATTTCTAAGTACTTTTTTTTTCCCTTTTCCTTATCTTGATGAATCCACTCTTGATTTTATTCATTGATTTTAAAAGATACTGAGTAACTTCTCCATGCTTAAGCACTGTGCTAAAATAATGAGAAAAAGATAATCTGTACCTCATGTCATGGCATCCTTTAGAAAATAAGCATTAATCAAATAACCACACAACAGCTAATAAACAGAAGAAATGTATATTTTTCTGTGAAAAGTGAAATAAAGGGATGTGATTTAGTTTGAGTGGTTAAAAACAAAAATAGCTTGGGATCATTCTGAAGAGAAACATGAGACTGACCACTGGCAGCAGGATAAATACATGTCTATTCTACATGATGGTTTGTATCCATCCCATGGAAAAAGTCCGTATCTACCCTACAGAAAAAGTCATCTTAAGTAAGATTCCACTCAAGTGGGCTGTCAGCTGAAGCAACCTCAGGAGAAAGAGTTTCAGAAGTTACATGCACCTAGCCCATAGATTGTGATTGTGCCAGGGACTCTAGCTGGTAGTGCCCAGTAAGGGGATCTCCAAGGAATCCATGAAACAGTTTCATGAATAGGATGAAGGACTCACTCAGTTTTCATGACACAAACCCTAGTTTATCCTTGTTGCCAACCAGCTAATACCTCTTGATGACTTTTAGAGCCCCTTTAACTCAAATTGTCTAGTTGAGATGATAAATTAATGGTTACTCTGTGTATGAGACAAAAAGAAAGGTAGCATTTGGACACTTATTACATAAGAGATGGCATTAGTTTTAGATGATTTTTTAGGATGTCAAGGAAGACCTTTCCTGGAAATAACTTCCTTCAAACCTGCTCTGGTGGAACCAGACAATAGTGAAGAGAAAAATAAGTTCATTAGAAGAAACTGATTAAAAAAGAAAAATGCCAACGATGAGCTGCCAAAATGAGGTTGACTGGCATAAGGCTGACCTGATGTAGAAAATGGGAATGAACTAGCTGAGAGACTGAAGCTTTGTGTTAGACAGAATTGTATTTCTACACCTAAATAATACTCTTGTCGATATCTGAGAGAAACCAGAAAATTCTAGGTGATCTACCCAAGGTGATGATGGAGATGGGACATAACAGTAAAGGAGATTTGATAAAAGATGATTATAAAAATAACTGCTTTCTGTTGTACCCTACAGAATCCAACCCAACTCTAGATTGATTAAATAATAATAACTGTTATTTTGGAGTTCATTCTACATGCTGAATATTCTAAGTCCTTTTCATAGGAGCAGTCCATTTAATAATCTTATCAGTCTTGTGGAGGTGGTGTTATTTCCATTTAGAATATAAATTGCCCAACTTCACAGAGCTGGTGAAGATAATTGAGAGAATTTGAATCCAACTCTGTTTTCAAATAAATGCTTGTTGCCAATCTCATGTGACTGTACCTGTCTTTTCCCCTTAGCTATTGTTTCTAGAAATTTTTCACAGTTTTATCCTAGTTTAGGTGGTGGATTGAGAAACATGGACACTATATTTTATAGCTTACCCCTTATAGGATAGAATCTCTTGCTCCATCCTTGGGTCTTGCTTTTGAATAACAGAATGTTTTGGCCTCAGGGGGACTTGCAGTTTCTAATTTGGGATACTACTGTCATCATGTGAGGCGGTGCCCATGAAAAACCACATGTAGACAGAAACCTACTTATTCCACAAAGGTTCAAGACCCGCTGCTGAGGCTCTCCCTCATGCTAGTGACATTATTAGCTGACTGCAGCTGTAAGAGTCAGCCTAGACAAGACCAGAACAGTCAACTCACAGATTCATGCCATGTTTTAAATTCTAGTGTTTTTATTTATTTTAACGTATATATAGATAACTGATAGAATACGTAACTGCAGTTACCCAAGTAAAAATAATTTCTAAAAACATACTACACTTATAACCATAGATGTATATGAATGAAATTTTATATCTCCATATGATCCCCATAGCTATGAAAATCAGACTCTCTTGGAGTTATGCAATGTAGTAACATCAGGTCTGCCTTGAATTATGGAGATTCTGCTGGATTTAATCCTTGAGCCATTTAAGTCCCTCACTGTTTTCTTCCCCACACATACACCTCGTTTATTCCACATCTATTTCATGTGAAGAAAGTTCCAATAATCTAGTTTCTCACTTCTTATTCAGAGCACTATAGGAGACCCCTTTCTATTTCTTAAGTAATAATTTTATTCTTTTTATATTCTGTTTAAAATAGCTTATATTTTCAGAATACTCTGACACATTTCCTTGTTATCACTCTTTACTGGTCTGTCAAAAGATAAATGATTTGATTACTGCAGGTTTCTAATTTTTCAGCTATTAGCATATGGCTTGACAACACAAAACTGCAAAAAAATTTATGACCACTTTCAGCTTGTTTTCCCCTCAAACTAATTTGTTTTCCATAGTTTTCTGATAGAGGTTCATAACTTACATTGGTCATCTTGAAGCTGCTAATTCATAAAACAGTCAAACAGGTATAAATCACAATACTGTGTGTTACAGGTTTCCCTTTATGTGCTTGATTTTAGACTCTAAAGAGTCCATAAAGTTTTTGGAAATTTTTCAGATTTTCAAAAGTTTCTAAAATATATCAAGTTGAAAATTGTTCAAGAAAAACTCAATATTGACCTATTGATTTGCCAATGTATCTCATGTTTGATTGTGATTACATACAACAGATGACAAGCATGTCATTTAGTTCAAAGGTGTTTTTTTTTTTTTTTTAATGCTATTATAATCCTGTAAACATTAAACAACACAGCTAGGGAAATCATTGCTTATAAGAAGCAGTTTCTTTGGGGTATCAGCATATAGTATACACAGATTAAACCCATCATGAAATAGATCCCAGACCATAGTGGATAGATTTAAATATAGACATTAAGTACTTAAGCTTTTAAATTTTCATTAGCTCAGTATAAACTGTTCACTGATTACATCTCAACAAGATAGATCTAGTGTAGTTCTTCTGAATTTTATCCTTTTTTTTTTCCAGACACAGCAAAGAAAACTTTATTAACCAAATCAGGCCATGGTTTTTGTTTGTTTGTTTTAAGACAATTGCTATGCCTTTTCAATTAAAGTTGTTTCAAAATATCTTTAGGTCTTACACATTCTCCCGTAAATTTTGAACTTTTAAACTACAAAATAAATTTTAAAATTACATGTATTGTTAGGTATATTTTCCTTTCTCATATGCCCTGAACTTTAAAAAATTTATCTTATAGCAATAAAATCTAAAACAATTAAGTATTTGAATAATTTTAAGTATATATATATAATTTTTTTGAAATCTTAGTGTGATTAAAATAATTGAAAAGCTAATTCTGGAAAATTGTCATTTATAATCATAGCAAACTCAATTTTAATGGCGGCCTAGTGGCGAGATCCCTATAATAGCAACTGCAATTGCACAAATGTCTCCCTGCTTCTATTACCAGTTGGAATGATTACTTGCCTTTCTGATTTGTGTTTAAAACTCAGAGAAACATGGTTTTCAAAGGCTTTCTCATAAATGGCTTTCATTTTAAAATGTAAAGAACTTTTTATTATTTGGAAAGAGAGAGTAGTCTTCTTTTTTCATGTCAATAGCCAACTCCCTGACAGATATCAAGATAATGGTGTCAGTTCCTAACCTTTCTCCAACCTTCCTGTTAGAGAAATGGTGAACTTCAAAGGCACACTTTAAATAAAATTTTACCAACTTTTTTATAATTTAGTACTGAACAGTACATTTAAGAAATCATTGTTACATACATAGTATATAAGCCACCTCTTTAACGACTCTAAATGAGAAGTCAGTATAAGAGACCCTTATTTAAAATATTCAATCTTTGTATTCTGTCAGAAAAGTGTAAAGCATTCAGATCACGTTTTATTTGGGAAAGATAGTTCATACCACTGGGAGGAAAAAAAAAAGGCAGAAACTCCACATTTGAAAGATGGGACTTTGCTCTGAGCAGCAGTTTTGACCCAAGTAATAATGATTATTTTTTAATGAGTATTTTTTGGTAACAAAAGTTTATGGTAAAATTGGTAGGCCCTATTCACTATGTAGATAATAGTTACTGCCATTTAATTTTTAAGCTTTCTAATATGCAACCCTACATAGCTTTTTCTCATATTTCAGCTTCAGCTAGGTCTTTAAAAATATATTTTCAGAAGCAATTGCTATACTCACATGCCTATAGAAAAATGGCATACAAACCTATACAACACATGTGGTAAGTGAATAAGATCACTTGATGATGGAAAAAGATAATGAAATATTATGAAGGGTTAAACCATAGTAAATTATAAAAATCTTAGATATTTCAAATGATAAGCATAAAGCTGAGACACCCAGCTGAGGGTTAAATCCAGATATTAAACGGAAAAAAAATGTTATCAGCTACATGAGCAGTTTCAGTTATCCAGGTAAGAAAATATCACTGAGATTCAAGAACCTTTAAAAATACCCTATACCTTTTTGGAAAGATACAGGAATGTTTTCAACTCTTAACATAGAATGAACTGGGTTGATACTAGTTTTATAATATAAGCTGGTAAATGTTTAAGTGAGACAGTGTTTAGAAAGATCTTTGGTTGCTTGGAAACTGATTAGAATTAAATTAGAGTTGGGGCACCTGGGTGGTACAGTTGGTTAAGCATCCAACTCTTGATCTCAGCTCAGGTCTTGGTCCCGGGGTCCTGAGTTCAAGCCCCGTGTTGGGCCCCATACTGGGTGTGGAGCCTACTTAAAATTAATTAATTAATTTTTAAAAAGTGGGGGCGCCTGGGTGGCTCAGTTGGTTAAGCGACTGCCTTCGGCTCAGGTCATGATCCTGGAGTCCCTGGATCGAGTCCCACATCGGGCTCCCTGCTCGGCAGGGAGTCTGCTTCTCCCTCTGACCCTCCTCCCTCTCATGCTCTCTGTATCTCATTCTCTCTCTCTCAAATAAATAAATAAAATCTTTAAAAAAAGTGAATTAAATTTTAGTACTGAGATACACATAAAATTGACACTGTTCAGCAGAAGAATGCCCATTTAAATTCAAGTTGATTTAATGAAAGAACATTCATTAATGTTGTATTTATGTGTAATGTTAGTATTTGGAAAATTTTACACAGGAATTTTAAATAATGACAATAGTCTTGAACAAATATGAAAGTATAATATAGCTTTCAAAAGATTTGTGAATACAAATTATATGAAAACCTAGCTCATATGTCTCACATGGATTAGAAGTATATATTATTAGGTATTAATAGGAACTATTCAGTTCCTGTTTAGCTAGACAATTTATACATTTAGGTGCATTGATATGACATTTTCCCGATAGATACAGTATATACTCCATTGCCAACGCCTTCATTATCTGAATTAGTTTGTAAACAAAACAAAACAAAAAAACAAAACTCAGCCAATATAGCATTGCATTTCTCCATTGTGTTTTTAAAAAAATACGGTGGCTGTCTCCTAGTTTGTAGGAAGACTAAATTGTGGACATACTTTTCTAAGTTTAAAATTGCTAAAATTTTAGGTTCCTGAGAAAGAACTTTTTTTTTTTGTTTTTTGTTTTTTTTTTAACCAACAATGAAGTGCAGAGTTGTGACCTTAGTGTTATAATTTCAAGGATTGTATAGTTTTCCTTATAAATCAGGAAACTTCAAATTGGAAGACTTGAAAGACTCAAGCATATATCTTATCTGTTTTTTATGAAGTTTTATGAATTTTACCTTCGTGTAATTAAATGTTAATGTGTTTGATTTTCTTTTTATAAAACTGTCCTAACTAATAAATGAAAGATAATAGAGTTTTTTATTTTGTTGCCCTAATGAAATACTATAACACCAATGAAATAATGGTTCTAATCAACAATTACCAATGGCTCCAAAAATAGCATAAAGAGAGTTAATCGGGTATTGTGTGCCTCTTTGTGGAATACACAAAACCATGAAGAATCCTTGCCAAAAAACTTAAGCCTGAATCTGAGGAAGACTTCTTGCTCTATTGACCCATTTCCAGAAATATAAGAATCAATAGAGTATGTGCAATGATATCCTAGAGTAGACCAGCAGTATCTATACCAGGGGAAAGTATAAATCAAGCAACTAGTTCCTCCACATAAATTAGAAGGAAAGGAAAAGAGATCGAGGGCGCTATAGATTAGTGATGCATCAGTGACTGCCGTATGTGAAACTTATTTTAAATCTGATTCAACAAGTTCAACTGTAAAACTCATTCATGTAATAATTTGGAAAAATTTAATACTGAATGGATGTATAAGGATATTTTTTAAAAATTAATAGTTTCGGGTGCCTGGGTGGCTCAGTCGTTAAGCGTCTGCCTTCGGCTCAGATCATGATCCCAAAGTCCTGGGATCGAGTCCCACATCGGGCTCCCTGCTCAGCGGGAAGCCGGCTTCTCCCTCTCCCACTCCCCCTGCTTGTGTACCTCGCTATCTCTCTCTCTGTCAAATAAATAAAAATCTTAAAAAAAAATTAATAGTTTCAAGTTGGAAAATTAATATGTTTGTTTTTTAAAAAATCCTCATCTTTTAGAGATACATGCCAAAACATTTGTAAATGACATAATGTGATGTCTGAGATTTTCTTGGAAATAATCCAGGGAGAAGGTCAGACTTGAGTAGGAATCATAAAGTGACAATATTTCAGTCTGGGTAATAAGGATTTGTTATACTATTCTATTTTTACATGTATTTAGAATTTTGCAAAATAAAAGTTAAAGATAAATCTCAATTGAACACCAGGCGTAGAACTTGTGAATGTCACAACCTCACAAAGAGCTATTTTTTTTTTTTTTTTTACTGCATATTGGGGATAAGATAGTATTGATGAAAGATTTAATTATAACTTATGCAAAGTACTTAGGAATTCCAAGAAAAAAATGCATAAGTGTTCTTGTTATTTTAATCAAATATACATTATTATGGTTTTATACAGTGCCTGACAGATTTTGGATGTGAACCTAGGTTTTTGCAAATGATGCGTGATAGCTGAGGAGCATGCCTAAATTATAGTATACAAGATGATTGCTAGCATTTCCCTCTTTTCTCTACTGTGTTCTTAAAAACAAAAATCCCATGGTTTTAAATGTTGGAGAGTACTAAAGCCTTTATCATACACATTCCTTGAAAGCCCACTACTTATCACATTTGATGCTATTGGATACTAAAACCGATTTGAAAGTTGAAGATCCCGAGGAAAGGGACAAGAAAAAGAAGGTATAAATGGTACAATAGTACCCCAGAGAAAGAGATTCTGCCCCCCTGCATTGGTGAAATTACGGGACTTTTTCAGAAGATTTTAAAAATTAATTGTATTTTCCCTGTAAAGAATAGAGAAGGCCATCAGCTGAGGGTGAGGTGGGTAGAAATGGAGCAAAGGACAAGAGATCTTCTACAGGTATAAAAAGTGAAGTAAAACTAATAGGTAAATATGAAAAAAACCCACACGAATTGAAGCTCAAGTTTCTCCTCTTAAAAAAAGAACTTAGAAGTTTGTATTTAATATGTCTTTAAACATGTAAGAGGGCAGATATAAAAGCCAGTGATTCAAATGGACATACTTCAGTAGAAAAAGAGAGTTCTTATTTTTTACAGTATGTTTATATTCACTATCTCCACCACCCTAATCCAGACTTGCTGTGCCCTGCCTTGCCACTTTCCCATTCATTCTGCTCATGGTCTCAGCAAAGAACTTTTAAGAAACACAGATCTGATCATTTAAATCGCTATTTTAAAACTTTCCTATTTTCCCAGGACAAGTAAAAAAAAAAAAAATTATATCCTTTCACACACTGTCTGATGGGTGCTTCCTGTGTCTCTAGCTGTGTCTCCTTGTATTCTCCCTTTGCTCATCACATTGGACATTAGGATCATGCAGGTGCTCAGCATCCTCAGAGATTCTGTCTTGCTTTCCATTTCTCACTTCATCTCTTATATGGCACAGATAATTTCTGCTCATTCTTTAACTTTCATGTGTCCTAAGATTCTAGGAGTCAACAAATTCTTTAAAAAAAAAAAAAAAAGAAGATAGTAGGAAGGGAGAAATGAAAGGGGAGATGAACCAGGAGAGACTATGGACTCTGAGAAACAAACTGAGGGTTCTAGAGGGGAGGGGGTGGGGGGATGGGTGAGCCTGGTGATGGGTATTAAAGAGGGCACGTTCTGCATGGAGCACTGGGTGTTATACACAAACAATGAATCATGGAACACTACATCAAAAACTAATGATGTAATATATGGTGATTAACATAATAATAAAAAATTTATAAAAAAGAAAAAAAATCCATAATTATCTATGACCTCTTCATAATATTCATCACACTTTCAGTAAATTGTTAAACGTTTACTTTTGCAGCTGCATGCTCCATGAAGGTGGAGTCTTTGTTGACCCTTCTAGCATTTGATCTGCATTGTACCAATAGTTGCTCCTTCACCAAATGTGATGTTTCTTCTTTTGATGAGGTCTTGATCATGTTAGACAAATACCTAATTCAGAAATTTTATCAGGGAGAAAAGAAAACAGCAATATTTTTTTCAAGTGTTTCCAGAAAAAAAGACACTTGGAAATAAAACTTACTCTAAGGTCTTGAAGTAAGATGAATTTATGGCAGTGGAGAGAAATCAGAAGAATACATACTATCAACTTCCAAAGTAATCCTCAATAAAGATTTCTGTATAACTTTTTAGATTGAAACTTATATCAGCAATAATTTCATTTAATTTTATAGGGGGACAGTTCTGAATAAATCAATAGAGAAGGCCAATTTATTTCCAAACTGTGTGTGTGTGTAATGGTAATTTATATCTGATAGCACAATTTCTTGAATAATTTTAAATAATTAGATCTTGCCTTTTTTAGGCATTAAATATTTACAGGATAATGGATAGAGCAGTGCAATTTATAAAGCAGTAATATTGATGTAGAATAAAGGAGAACAAAAGATATAGCACTAATCAATACAGAAGTATAGCTTGAAAATGAGGAATCGTGATTTGGCCTATAAGGCAATATATATATTTGGATGAAGAGTAACAGTGTAGTGCCAGGCACAAGGACAATCTACAATTTAGGAAGATTCAAGATGTATGCTGAGCTCACAGCAAATGCTGTGGCTATAGTGTTATTTGAAATTCAATGTAGACCTGCAGTTAAAACACACACACACACACACACAAATACACAAATTAACATTTTAACTCTTTTTTGTATTTAATGTGTTGCACAGTTGATCGGATGAATTGTTCTTGAATTAAATGGCATGTGTCTGATGCATGTATATTACCTAATTCCATTTTGTTTTTTATAAGTAGGGTTCACTTAATTTTGACTCCCACTTCAAGTCTTCACATGCCTTTCAAAAGTTTGTGAATTAAGGTTATATTAGGAAAATAATATTATTAAGTGTATAAACTGTTGTTAATGATCATTTCTATGTAAAAAAACACCAGGTTTTAAATCTACAGTTAGCATATGCTCAAGATGTAGATTTATGTAACACAGGCAAAATAGACAGACTTATATTAATGTCTGAAGTCTCTGAAAAGTTATGTTAATGCATTTGAGTCTGAGTTGATAAAGCATAAGATTTAAAATGGTTTTTATTTTATTTATATATGTGTGTTGTCTTCCATATAGAGAATTAATGTTTTATGAATACATCGTCAATATTTTTGATGATAGCATAATATAAACTGCCTCCAAGTCATTAATTTAAGAATATTTATCAACCTATTATAGCTCATATAGTCATCAAATAATGAAAAGTGCACCAATAAAGAGTAATTTACTAAGCTGTTAGGGATACCAAAAAGTTTGGCAGTGTATTCTGTGAACAATGATACATTTCCTACTTGGAATCCCATCTGGGACTGATGTCTCCCATCAAGTGGTTCAAAATACCTTACTCAGCCAAGCTATGGAAGACTAATGCAATGAGATAGAAGACAGTCACCAGATCAGACGTAGGTATAGATTGGATGTTGATACAGGTACATAATATATCAGAATGGCAAAATTATCACTCAGGCAAATACAAAACAAACATGTGCTCAAGTTTTTAACACCTCGTTTAATGAGGGAAACTCAGAAGCTAGGCATATTTATAGAAGGACTAAATTGCTAAGTTAGATTGCAAACCAGATAATGTCCCACATGTCATTAAGAATTGATATTATTTGTTCTGCTGTTCAGAAATTGTACGCATCTCTTTCAAACTAAAATCAGTAGTTAACAAGTGACATTAATTGGGTGGGGGGAAAGAGGAGGCGGGTAAAGGGGTACACATTTTCAGCTTTAGGATGAATAAGGTCTGAAGATCTAATGTAAAACATGGTGACTGTAGTTGATAACACTGTAGTGTATAATTGAAATTTACGGAGAGTAGAATGTAAAGGTTCTCACGTATATATGCTTATGTGTATATAGATACATTTATATGTATGTGTGGGGGTAATGGATGTGCTCATTAGATAGGGATATCCTTTCACAAGGTATACACAAATTACCATGATATACACATTAAATATCTTAGAACTTTTATGTCAATTATACCTCAGTGAAGCTGAAATTAAAGATTCCTAGACACCAAAAATGTGATATCACTAAGTCCCAGACTTTAAATCGATAGTAAACAAAGAGATGAACTAAATATATTTTACTAGACATTGCATATGGAGGCAAAGCCCTCATATGATAATGAAAGGATGCACTACCTTTCTTATTTTCAAGTGTCAAACAATTTTTTTCTGATAAGAGAACTAAAAATGGTGGAATCATCCTATCTTTTCTGAAAGAAAAAATATATAAAATATCTCTAAAAACAAAACCGTGTACTATATTGTGGGTGGTGTGAGAGTAGACCTAAACTCAACCATGATGGGTTGACTGAGCATCAAGCAATGTACAGCAGTCTCAGGCAATCATTTTGCAATTTGAAATTAAAGCAAACATGCTTAGCTTTTGAGTGGTCCTATGACAAGTTATTGCTGTCTAAATAGTGAAATCACTATTCATGGAGGTCCAAAAGGGAGGCATTCGGGGAATTTGGCCAAAAATTTTCTAATTTCTGGGGAAAATCTTACATTTTGTTAATTTCTTTGTCTAATTCCAAAAGAAAAAAAAATGCTTTTAACTTGTATCTTTACTATGTAATATGCTCTCTCAAACGACTCTTGCTGTATTTCAATGAATAATTCTTTTATTTCCTTGTTAAGATTCTATGCATTTGTTCTGGACACTGATCTTTGTGTTAATTTTATGTTAAGTGGGATAATCATGGTAATTTTGTGCCTAGATAATTGTTCCAAGGTACATGGGGTTATCCTGTAAATGATATTTCAGGAATAGTATGCAATCTCATTAAAAACAAAACCAAACAAAACTCTATAAGAAGTAAATATTATGTAGTAAATATTATATAGAAAAATGTCCTTACAGTACAATAAATATATATGTATTTTGATGCTTATAATATTTTAAAGGCCATATATTCTGGTTTTGATGGTTGTTTAGGTATAAAGTTAGGTAAGGGTGAAGTGGGAAGGCCTGAGATTTATAGGATGGTCAACATTAAGCTGAGGAAATTACATTTGATTCAAAAGGCCATGATATACTAAATGACTAATACAGACCACAGAGCATCCTGGTGGTTCAGGCTACAGATAAGATTAAAATTACCAGATAAAGTAAACAATTATACTGATGGAATACATTATATACAGTGTACGATTCCATTAACCTGGCATATAATCCCTAAAAACACTTTTTTTGTATGAATTTCTTTACCATTGTGCCTTTAGCTGCCTTAATTTTTTATATATGTGACCTATAATGAGACTGTAAAGTCATGGTCATTTTTATCCTCTAGTTTAAGACTTTGAGTTGCATGTTGCAAGTGTTTATAAGTTCTACTGAGTAACTCAGGAGCTCTGAGGAAGCAAGGGTGGCTGAATTTTATATTTCAAACTAATCAGGCTGTAAAGATTTGTAAGGCTTTTGACCAAACAGGGGTCAGCCACACGGAATGTTAATGAAACTTGTGTGAAAAGTACTCCCTGGCGACTGATAATCAGGAATCTTTACCTTTCACACAATTAAACATCCCATTTTTAAATATCATAATTTGGCCTCTGCCTGATTAGATATTTTTTTACATAAACTGGTATTTTCACTACATTTATTTACATGGAATATTTTCCTGGAGGATTTTGTTTGTTTGTTTTTAATTTCACGTATTGATTTTTCCTTCTTCACTGAAACAAAATAATTTAGAAGACTTGTCGCTGTGTGTAATCCCCGCTGTGATCCAAAACCTTTTCTCCTTGTTGCTTTTAATTAACTAACATGTCAATCAGATTTCCGCTGCTTGTGTTTTTAACCATTATCACTGTTTGTATAGACTTTTAGTTTAATCTGTATGTATATTACATTTACTGAATTCTTTGGTAAGTGTGGGTTTATGTGTCTATGTGAGGGTAAGACAGTGTTTAGAAAGCCTATGCTTTCCTCGTGAAGCTTTTTTCTAAAACTTTTTAAAAATCTTAAGAAGAGCAATACTGCCATCTTAAGGCAAATTAAATTAATTTTTAAGAAATTCACAAGCTTTCCTTAGACATTTTAAGTTTTTATTCCATGGTTTCATATTATGATTTCAATTCAATCTATTTGAAAGAAATAATCTAACATATCACAGACTTGATAAAATTTGGATAATATTTATAACTTTTACAAAAATATTAAAAATTTCACAGTGTACATGAAAGAATCATGTATTTACCTGCAATAATACTTCCATTTTAGAATTTCAGCCATCCCCTCAAAATTGCAAATGACACTTTGAAGGTAATCTGGGTAACATGCAAGGGGATTTTAAGCTCTGGAGTTTCACTAATGATGTTTGAATGTATATAGACACTCACATGATACACAGTATCGAGCCTAAAATTTCAAAGTCTAGAGTAGCAAATGGTAGAGATACCCAGAGAAGGATGACAAGAATAGCTAAGAGTAAAACATGATGGCCTAGAAAGGTTGTTGGTATAATAGAATTACAGAAGAATTATGGAGCTAGCATGCTTTCTGCTGGAGACAGTCTGGAGACATTTGATGCATGATGCATGAAAGATGAGTGTACATTAATCGAGCTCCAAAAGGCAGAATTGGGAGCATCCAAAGGCTAGTCTAGTCAGATAACTTTCAGTTGCACATTTAATGCTTCTTTACAATACTAGTTGATCACTCTTTTCAGGGAATTTTGTATTCTTTATTTGAAAGTTGATCGGAATCATCTCAACTTCTATCATTTCCTCAGCATCTGTCCATACTTTCACTTGCTGTCTCATAATTTCCAACTATCTCAGAGGACAACGTGTGTATGTATTCTAATTTCTATGTCTAACTTCTGTATTCTGTGTTCTTAGGTTCACTCTTCATTCCTATAGTTCCTTGGAAATAAATTCCTTGAAGTACTAAAACTTCTATACTCACACATACCCACAAACATATCCCCACTCCTCCCACAGTCAGTCTCTGTTGCCCACACAATAACAATTATCCTAATGCACATTCCTGATCTTGTCAAGCGCTGCTGGAGAAATGCTGAATGGCTTCACCATGACTACAAAACATCTGAGATGTCCTTCACAAGGCGAGGTCACTTTGCCTGAACATAATTGTTTCCCTTTTCCTTCCTTCATTTGTAATACTTTGTAATACTATTACCTATACCTCCAATAACCTCTGCTCTCTTTGCTAGTAGAGAGATTCTGGTAATCTCTCCTATTTTAGCCTAACTGCAGTTTCCTCCATATAGCCATCTGTCTATGTAGTCGAACGAGTTCAAGTCAATTCCACCTTTTTCCTCCTATTTGCTTATTATACTTTGAATCTCCATTACATCATCTCATGATTGATACTAAATAGTATAAATAGCTTTGTAGAAAGGCAATGAGTTTTATTAGTCATTATAGTCCACATTTTTTAATATGGAGTTCTGCATACCTGTACATTGCTAGAACACAGAATTTGTAATGAAAACACGTAAACTGAAACTTGAATTTTCCTGTTTATTGTCTGTGTGACCCTGGGGAAAATTATTCAATTCTTCCTATCTTCTGTTTTCTCAATAACAGCACAGGGTAGTTATTAGAAACATGACAGAAAAAACTCACTTTATAAATATAATATGCTGTTATTATGAACATTCTCATTCCTTAGGTACACATCTTCACTATTCCCCATCTTCACAAACATCTTCAGAAAACTTTGTACATCACATATCCCCTCTTCCTCTTGAGTCCTTTCCTCTCCATTAGATTTTCATCACTCTACATGTGTGTTACTTCTGGTCCAAATGACCTTCCTTAAGAATTCTCACTCTTACAAATACTGCTGATAAGATAAATGATTTATTCTTGAAGCATGGTTTTGACAGTCTCATTTTTCTGTTAAAGAATTGTTCAGGCTCCCAATTAGTTATGCAAATAACTATAAAAACTTATAGCCAAAAACTTCAGAATATGAACTTAAGTTGAACAACTATACTTATAAATAATATAAACTTCCTAATTGTTTTACTTGCTATTTTTTTCTAGAACGCTATTCTCTGTACATGTTCAGTGATTAACCGAAATAGATTATCCTACAAGATATTTTTTCAGAAAGTAATTCTTCTGTTCTTTAAATTTCTAGAATGCCTTATTATTCTAACACACACCTACCTGTATCTTTGTATTACTACTGTTTATGCATATGGATTCTTTTTAAAAATTTTTATTGTTATGTTAATCACCATACATTACATCATTAGTTCTTGATGTAGTGTTCCATGATTCATTGTTTGTGCACAACACGCAGTGCTCCATGCAGAACATGCCCTCCTTAATACCCATCACCAAGCTAAGCCATCCTCCCACCCCCCTCCCCTCTAGAACCCTCAGTTTGTTTTTCAGAGTCCATCATCTCTCGTGGTTCGTCTCCCCCTCCGATTTCCCCCCCTTCATTCTTCCCCTCCTCCTTTTTTTTTTTCTTAACATATATTGCATTATTTGTTTCAGAAGTACAGATCTGTGATTCAGCAGTCTTGCACAATTCACAGCGCTCACCATAGCACATACCCTCCCCAATTTCTATCACCCAGCCACCCCATCCCTCCCACCCCACCCTCCACTCCAGCAACCCTGTTTGTTTCCTGAGATTAAGAATTCCTCATATCAGTGAGGTCATATGATACATGTCTTTCTCTGATTGACTTATTTCGCTCAGCATAACACCCTCCAGTTCTATCCACATCACTGCAAATGGCAAGATCTCATTCCTTTTGATGGCTGCATAATATTTCATTGTATATATATACCACATTTTCTTTAGCCATTCATCTGTCGATGGACATCTTGGCTCTTTCGACAGTTTGGCTATTGTGGACATTGCTGCTATAAACATCGGGGTGCACGTACCCCTTCAGATCCCTACATTTGTATCTTTGCAGTAAATACCCAGTAGTGCAATTGCTGGGTCGTATGGTAGCTCTATTTTCAACGTTTTGGGGAACCTCCACACTGTTTTCCAGAGTGGCTGCACCAGCTTGCATTCCCACCAACGGCGTAGGAGGGTTCCCCTTTCTCTGATTCCTCGCCAACATCTGTCGTTTCCTGACTTGTTAATTTTAACCATTCAGACTGGTGTGAGGTGGTATCTCATTGAGGTTTTGATTTGGATTTCCCTGATGTTGAGCACTTTTTCATGTGTCTGTTGGCCATTTGGATGTCCTCTTTGGAAAAATGTCTGTTCATGTCTTCTGCCCATTTCGTGATTGGATTCTTTGTTCTTTGGGTGTTGAGTTTGATAAGTTCTTTATAGATTTTGGATACTAGCCCTTTATCTGATATGTCATTTGCAAATATCTTCTCCCATTCTGTCAGTTGTCTTTGGTTTTGTTGACTGTTTCCTTTGCTGTGCAAAAGCTTTTTATCTTAATGAAGTCCCAATAGTTCATTTTTGCCCTTGCTTCCCTTGCCTTTGGCAATGTTTCTAGGAAGAAGTTGCTGCAGCTGAGGTCCAAGAGGTTGCTGCCTGTGTTCTCCTTTAGGATTTTGATGGAGTTCTGTCTCACATTTAGGTCTTTCAACCATTTGGAGTCTATTGTTGTGTGTGGTGTAAGGAAATGGCCCAGTTTCATTTTTCTTCATGTGGCTGTCCAATTTTCCCAACACCATTTGTTGAAGAGACTGTCTTTTTCCCATTGGACATTCTTTCCTGCTTTGTCAAAGATGAGTTGACCATAGAGTTGAGGGTCCATTTCTGGGTTCTCTATTCTGTTCCATTGATCTATGTGTCTGTTTTTGTGCCAGTGCCATACTGTCTTGATGATGACAGCTTTGTAATAGAGCTGGAAGTCCGGAATTGTGATGCCGCCGGCTTTGCTTTTCTTTTTCAACATTCCTCTGGCTATTCGGGTTCTTTTCCGGTTCCATACAAATTTTAGAATTATTTATTCCATTTCTTTGAAAAAAGTGGATGGTATTTTGGTGGGGATTGCACTGAATGTGTAGATTGCTCTAAGTAGCACTGACATTTTCACAATATTTGGTCTTCCAACCCATGAGCATGGAATGTTTTTCCATTTCTTTGTGTCTTCCTCAATTTCTTTCAGGAGTATTTTATAGTTTTCTGAGTACAGATCCTTTGCCTCTTTGGTTAGATTTATTCCTAGGTATCTTATGGTTTTGGCTGCAATTGTAAATGGGATTGACTCCTTAATTACTCTTTCTTCTGTCTTGTTGTTGGTGTATAGGAATGCCACTGATTTTTGTGCATTGATTTTATATCCTGCCACTTTACTGAATTCCTGTATGAGTTCTAGCAGTTTTGGGGTGGAGTCTTTGGGGTTTTCCACATAAAGTATCATATCATCTGCAAAGAGTGAGAGTTTGACGACTTCTTTGCCGATTTCGATGCCTTTTATTTCTTTTTGTTGTCTGATTGCTGTGGCTAGGACTTCTAATACTATGTTGAATAGGGACGCCTGGGTGGCTCAGTCGGTTAAGCATCTGCCTTCGGCTCAGGTCATGATCCCAGGGTCCTGGGATCGAGCCCCGCATCGGGCTCCCTGCTTGGCGGGGAGCCTGCTTCTCCCTCTGCCTCTGTCTCTCTCTCTGTCTCTCATGAATAAATAAATAAAATCTTTAAAAAAAAAAAATACTATGTTGAATAGCAGTGGTGATAGTGGACATCCTGCTGCGTTCCTGACCTTAGGGGGAAAGCTCTCAGTTTTTCCCCATTAAGAATGATATTCGCTGTAGGTTTTTCATAGATGGCTTTTATGATACTGAGGTATGTACCCTCTATGCCTATACTCTGAAGAGTTTTGATCAAGAAAGGATGCTGTACTTTGTCAAAAGCTTTTTCTGCATCTATTGAGAGGATCATATGGTTCTGGTTCTTTTTTTTTGTTAATGTATTGTATCACATTGATTGATTTGTAGATGTTGAACCACACTTGCAGCCCAGGGATAAATCCCACTTGGTTGTGGTGAATAATCCTTTTAATGTACTGTTGGATCCGATTGGCTAGTATTTTGGTGAGAATTTTTGCACCCATGTTCATCAAGGATATTGGTCTGTAATTCTCCTTTTTGATGGGGTCTTTGTCTGGTTTTGGGATCAAGGTAATGCTGGCCTCATGAAATGAGTTTGGAAGTTTTCCTTCCATTTCTATTTTTTGGAACAGTTTCAGAAGAATAGGTATTAATTCTTCTTGAAATGTTTGGTAGAATTCCCCTGGGAAGCCATCTGGCCCTGGGCTTTTGTTTTTTGGGAGATTTTTGATGACTGCTTCAATTTCCTTAGTGGTTATAGGTCTGTTCAGGTTTTCTATTTCTTCCTGGGTTTAGTTTTGATAGATGATACATCTCTAGGAATGCATCCATCTCTTCCAGGTTATCTAATTTGCTGGGATGTAATCGCTCATAATATGTTCTTATAATTGTTTGTATTTCTTTGGTGTTGGTTGTGATCTCTCCTCTTTCATTCATGATTTTGTTGATTTGGGTCATTTTTCTTTTTGATAAGTCTGGCCAGGGGTTTATCAATCTTGTTAATTCTTTCAAAGAACCAGCTCCTAGTTTTGTTAATCTGTTCTACTGTTCTTTTGGTTTCTATTTCATTGATTTCTGCTCTGATCTCTATTATTTCTCTTCTCCTGCTGGGTTTAGGCTTTATGTGCTGTTTTTTCTCCAGCTCCTTTAGGTGTAGGGTTAGGTTTTTATTTGAGACCTTTCTTGTTTCTTGAGAAAGGCTTGTATTGCTGTATACTTTCCTCTTAGGACAACTTTGCTGCATCCCCATGATTTTGAACAGTTGTGTTTTCATTCTCATTGGCTTCAATGAAATTTTTTAATTCTTCTTTAATTTCCTGGTTGACCCATTCATTCTTTAGTAGGAGGCTCTTTAGCCTCCATGTATTTGAGTTCTTTCTGACTTTCCTCTTGTGATTGAGTTCTAGTTTCAAAGCATTGTGGTCTAAAAATAGGCAAGGAATGATCCCAGTCTTTTGGTACCAGCTGAGACCTGATTTGTGACCTAGGATGTGATCTATTCTGGAGAATATTCCATGGGCACTAGAGAAGAATGTGTATTCCATTGCTTTGGGATGGAATGTTCTGAATATATCTCTGAAGTCCATTTGGTCCAGTGTGTCATTTAAAGTCTTTATTTCCTTGTTGATCTTTTGCTTAGATGATCTGTCCATTTCAGTGAGGGGGGTGTTAAAGTCCCCCACTATTATTGTATTGTTGTCTATGTGTTTCTTTGCTTTTGTTATTAATTGCCTTATATAATTGGCTGCTCCCATGTTAGGGAAATAGATATTTACAGTTGTTAGATATTCTTGTTGGATAGACCCTTTAAGTAGGATATAGTGTCCTTCCTCATCTCTTATTACAGTCTTTGGTTTAAAATCTAATTTGTCTGATATAGGGATTGCCACTCCAGCTTTCTTTTGGTGTCCATTAGCATGGTAAATTGTTTTCCACCCCTTCACTTTCAATCTGGGGGTGTCTTTTGGTCTAAAATGAGTCTCTTGCAGACAGCATATCAATGGGTCTTGTTTTTTATTCCAATCTGATAGCCTGTGTCTTTTGGGGCATTTAGCCCATTTACATTCAGGGTAACTATTGAAAGATAGGAATTTAGTGCCATTGTATTGCCTGTAAGGTGACTGTTACTGTATATTGTCTGTGTTCCTTTCTGGTCTATGTTGCTTTTAGGCTCTCTCTTTGCTTGGAGGATCACTTTCAATATTTCTTGTAGGGCTGGTTTTGTGTTTGCAAATTCCTTTAGATTTGTTTGTCCTGGAAGCTTTTTATCTCTCCTTCTATTTTCAATGACAGCCTAGCTGGGATATAGTATTCTTGGCTGCATATTTTTCTCATTTAGTGCTCTGAATATATCCTGCCAGTCCTTTCTGGCTTGCCAGATCTCTTTGGATAGGTCTGTTGCCAATCTAATGTTTCTACCATTGTAGGTTACATATCTCTTCTCCCGAGCTACTTTCAGGATTTTCTCTTTGTCTCTGAGACTCATAAGTTTTACTATTAGATGTCGGGGTGTTGACCTATTTTTATTGATTTTGAGAGGGGTTCTCTGTGCTTCCTGGATTTTGATGCCTGTTTCCTTCCCCAAATTAGGGAAGTTCTCTGCTATAATTTGCTCCAGTATACCTTCTGCCCCTCTCTCTCTTTCTTCTTCTTCTGGGATCCCAATTATTCTAATGTTGTTTTGTCTTATGATATCACTTATCTCTCGAATTCTGCCCTCATGATCCAGTAGTTGTTTGTCTCTCTTTTTCTCAGCTTCTTTATTTTCCATCATTTGGTCTTCTATATCACTGATTCTGTCTTCTGCCTCATTTATCCTAGCAGTTAGCACCCCCATTTTTGATTGCACCTCATTAATAGCCTTTTTTAGTTCGACTTGGTTAGATTTTAGTTCTTTTACTTCTCCAGAAAGGGTTTCTCTCAAACTTCCATGCTTTTTTCAAGCCCAGCTAGTATCTTTAAAGTCATGATTCTGAACTCTAGATCCTACATCATACTAATGTCTGTATTGAGTGGGTCCCTGGCAGTCGGTACTACCTCTTGTTCTTTTTGTTGAGATGTTTTTTTCCATCTTGTCGTTTTGTCCAGAGGGAAATAGATGAATGAGAGAACAAAATGCTAACAGGGGTAACAACATCCCCATAAAATATACTCTAAACAAATCAGAAGAGACCTGAAGCCGGGGGAAAAGAAAGGGAAAGAAAGAAGAAAGAAAAAGAAAAAAAAAAAAAAAAGATAAAAGCAAACAAAAACAGAACGAAACAACAAAAAAAATATGATCAAATATGATCAGGCTGGTGCATAGATCAGTGCCACACACTAGATTTTGGGTGTATTTCGGTCTGTTAGAAGAAAGTGCCTCCCAAAATTTTAAAGAAAAACTTATATATGTACAAAAATAAGGGTTGATATGATGAAGGGATGGGATATGACTGTAAAGATGAAAATTATAAAAAATTTTATAAAAGAAATTGGTAAGTTTGAAAAAAGAAAAGAGGATTAAAAAAAAAAGGGAGAGAATGTGATCAGGCAGGAGACTAGAACAGAGCCATATACTAGAGATTTAGGGTATATTTTGATCTGTTAGAAGAAACTATCTCAAAATTTTAAAGAGAGAACAACCTATTTATATGCCAAAAATAAGAGTAACTCCTATGAAGGGATAGAATATGATTCTAAAAATGAAAAATAAAAATGTTTTTTTTTTTTTAAAAAGGGATTGATAAGATGTTGGTTGAAAAAGGGAAAAAGAAAAATTCAAAAAAAAAAAAAGCTAAAAAAAATTTAACTTTGAAATACTAAAGAATCATGGGGAAAAATGCCATGAATTCTATGTGCAGTATTCCCCTAGCGCTAGCATTCTGCTGTTCTCATTGATCGGTAAACTTGGTCTTGGCTGCCTGTTCTTGCTGATCTTCTGGGGGAGGGGCCTGTTGCCATGGTTCCCAAATGTCTTTGCTGGAGGCAGAATTGCCCCACCCTTGCCGTCCGGGCTAAGGAATCTGCTCGGGTTTGCTCTGGAGCTTTTGTTCCCTGCAAACGTTCCATACAGCTTTAGAGGAGGAGAGTGAAAATGGTGGCCTCCCAACCTCTGCCCCGGAGGAGCCAAGAATTGGGACCCCACTCCTCAGCCCCCAGAGAAAAGCAGTCAATCACTCCCATCTCCCCTGTCCCCAGCTGCACTCTGTGTTCACCCGGCCTGTGACTGAGCATTTCTATCTCTGGCACCTGACTTGGTGTGGAGTCTCCAAACCCAGCAGATCCTTGCGGTGCACTCCCGCACTGCTCCTTCCGGGGGAAGAAGGGGAGTCTCCCTGGGTCTGCCGCTTGTTGGGTCCCTGCTGGAGGAGCAGTGGCCTGACTTTGCCCCAGATCATGGTTTATGGCTACCCCAAGCTGAGAGCCCATGCCTCAGCTCATCTCTGCAGCTGGCTTCCCCGCTCCGATACCTGGGAGCTCTGCCACACTCAGGCACCCCTGTCTTTCTGTGACCCCAAGGGTCCTGAGACCACACTGTCCCAGCGAGGGTTCCACCCCCTGCTTAGCCACCAGAGGGACGTCCCTCACCGGAGCAGACTTCTAAAAGTTCTGATTTTGTGCTCCACTGCTCTATCACTTGCCAGTAGCAGCTGATGGAGGCCCCCTCCCCCACTGTCTATCCTCCTGAATATTGCCTCGGATTCACTCTTCTGCACGTCCTACCTTCCAGAAAGTGGTTGCTTTTCTGTTCAGAGAGTTGTTGCTATTCTTTTCTTCAATCTCCTGTTGAGTTTGTAGGTGTTCAGAATGGTTTGATCCCTATCCAGCTGAATTCCTGAGACCAGACGAAATCCAGGTCTCCTACTCCTCCACCATCTTGCTCTGCCCCTGGATTCTCTCTTTTGCTAAACATATTTTCACATCTCTACAGTGCCTAGTACTGCACTTTGTATATGAGAAGTGCTCAATGAATCTATTTCAAAGAACTAAAAAATGAAGTTTAAAGTGAAATAAACTGCATTACAATAGAATATATTTAGAAACTTTATATTTTTAAGTAAAAGATGGAAAAAGTAGCTCAGGAGTATATTAAATATGAGTCATGTGTTGGCTGTAAATGTGCTCTAATCTACCTAAAACTAGAGAAAATAGTGAAAGTTCTTGTTTGCAAGGGAGTTTGAATATTTTCCTTTTCTCTATCTCATCCTCCTCCTCTTCCTCCTCCTCCTCATGCATCTTCTCCTTCACTTTTCTTGTATCTCTTTTTCTTCTAATTTGCCGTGTCATTCCCTGTTATGCAAATAGCCCCAAGAACTGTGTTGGCCATATAGTAAACACCACTACATATTGGTTGAATGAACTCTTCCCTGGAAGCTATGGGTTCTTGAATGTCCTCCCCTCAAGCATTAAACTCTGGGAATGACATGATGGAATGTCTGTTCTCCAAAAACTCTTTAGCAGTAGATTAGACATGGGCAAACCCAGATACAGAAAGACAAGTTAGGTACTATTTCATAATTGTGGTGAAAAGTAATGAGGACCTGAATAAAAAATGACTGGGCATGCATGGGGATGACCATTATTACAGGTAACAAGAAAGTAAAACATGATTATGTGACTGATTACATGAGGTTGGATGGGTGAAAAGATAAAGCCCAGGATATATCTGTCAGATCTTTGGCTTGAGCAACCAACTAGTTGACAGTTTTGATTCTTAAGCAAAGAACGAGGGACATGCCAGGTCAATGGATGTTGAATTTAGTTTGGGATCTATCTGAGTGCAAAACTTTCATAATGACCCAGCGACACTTTGAAGGCAGACTTAACATTAGTATGTAGAGTGGGTTTATAGGCCTACCAGGAAGTCCTAGAATCCTCTGTTAAATGATGATGATACTTTAATAATTAATATTTAACAATCTTCTCATAGTCTGACTCTTTCAGAAAATGAATAAATGAAATGAGCTTCATAATTTTGCAGTGATTATAGAGTTGTCGAGCTTACCTCTTTATGAAGTTGGACATTTTATAGTATATAAAATACTTTCTAAATTGGATACAATAGCTTGCATTTGTTTTTTGTGTGCACATTTTATATTCCTTCTTTATGGTAAAATTCATGCCTTTGATTTATTAATACCCACAAAATTGTCCTATATAGAAAATACATATTTTTTATTTTTATTTATTTTTTTAAAGATTTTATTTATTTATTTATTTGACAGAGAGAGAGATAATGAGAGAGGGAATACAAGCAAGGGGAGTGGGAGAGGGAGCAGCAGGCTTCCTGAAGAGCAGGGAGCCCGATGTGGGGCTCGATCCCAGGACTCTGGGATCATGACCTGAGCCGAAGGCAGACGCTTAATGACTGATCCACCCAGGTGCCCCAAAAATGCATATTTTTTAAAACTCTGATACCAAAGCTAAGGAAAACAGCACCTACAGAAAGTCTTTGAAGCTGTGAAGCTTCAAAAGGTCATTTTTTCTTCCCATATATTAAACAAAAGGCCACTATTTTCTACTATCCTAGGAAATGAACTAAAGTAACTTATCAACCTATTCAGAGGTATATACTTAAAAGATATTCAGAGATAGAAACTAGGGCTCAATGAACAACAACAAATGTTAACAGATTAGGGCCTAGGACTCCCTGAAATCATCATGGGAGATGGAACATTTTTTGAACACCTCTTTGAGTCTCAATGAACTATATGACTGCATTTTTAAGTAGGAATTTGGAAAATCTCAGTCATTGTTAAATTTATCAGGAAACCTGTAATTTTCATAAAGAGTCTTTGAGTATGTACAGTATTTGCCAAATGTTGTAACCTTGAGAATGCCTAGTGTCAATTTTATTTTGACCAAATATTACATTTTAACCACTTTCATTTTAGAAGATAAAAACCTCTTTTACTTTTGTTGTCACTCTGAGACTTAAGAAATCATGTATGCCACTGGATAATCATCTCCTTTTGCCAACATTCCTCCCAAAGTTTAGATTGCAATTTGGCAGAATTAATTTTCTACTTGACAAAAACTTGCCGTTGAGTGCTATATGATGGGTATGAAAGTCTCTAGACTCTCTAAGTACTTATGAGAATAATTCCTCAAATTCTAATAAGTTTATAATAACTCCAAGTGGGTATGATTCTGACACTTTATGCTAAAGTATCCAAAAAGCAAAATTGTTACATCTCAAATTTCAGTAGGCCCAAAGGTAGGGATTATTTCATCTCACCAATATTCTCTCGGCACTATTTCATTTCTTCTCCAGTGGAAAACACCTCAACGCCCTTAGGATTCCAAGTAGGGCATGTAGAGCAGAACTGTCCCTAAAGTATAGGACTTACTTTCTCTAATGTTCTTCAATCTAAAGTATAATAATCAAGCTTATATTCTACTTATTTATTCTCCAATTTACTACCTCCAGTTTGTGGACAAAAAGATGTCAGTCTAAGTTTTTTGGGAACTGAGTTTATGCTGATGATGGTACCTCAGTGATGTTGGTGGTGGGTCTGTGGTACCATAGTGCCCCGGACACTGTGATTAAAGATCCCTCAGCTGTATCAAAACCTCGACTTTAAGGAGGGACTGGAAAAACAGTGAAATGTCTCAGTGATCTGCAGAGTCCATAAAATAAATAACTTCTAATCTATTCCTAGGGATAAACACATACTGGAGGTTTACTATTGATAGGCTTGAAAAATAGCAGAAAAAATAAATTAAGCACAGCATACAATTAATGGCACATCAGCAAAGACTTATGAGTATATAATGATTTCTATTTTCCTTTGTTTTAAATGGATTTTGTGTCAGTTAAATAACTCCACTGTATCACCACAGCTATAAAAACATTGACCTTTGAACCAAATATTTTAAATATGATAAGAAAAAAGCACCCATGAGATCTTTTGTTAAAAAAAAAAGATTTTATTCTTGTAGAGGTTTCAAGAAATAAATTAGAGGCTAGTTTGGTCACTAAATTAAAGATAACATTCTCTGGACAGTAAATTCTACCCACAGCCATAATCCATAAAATTCTTCTAGCAGTTTGAATATTATAAATGGAATTTATAATGACTCCAGCAGGCTCACCTGCCGAATGAAGATTCGTTCCAAATCAGTCAAAATTATATTCTCGTGTGGGAAGTGGGGAGTGGGAGCATATAGAAGCAACATTTTGCTGTCTATTTGATTTTTCTGGAGTCAGAACTAACTACTGGAAAACATTCTTTAAAACCTATCTTATAGGACATAGTAGTGGAATGTTGGTTACTGTGTCAATTAATGAGAATTTATAGTCAAAATAGCATTGCCATAATTTTCATTATCTTTTCCATTCTAATCTATTGCTTGCCAATCTGTCTGAGTGCCATATCTAGATCTAGACAGGAATATTTTTAGTGTATTCAGAGTTTCTGAATTCAAAATTGAATTCAGGCTGTCTAAAGATATTTCTTCTCACACGTCCTAGGCTGCTGCTTCCTCCTCTTTTTGTATGCATTTGCCTACATTGAGTGCACCACTGTCGGAAACAATCAAGTGCAACTTTAGCTCAGAGATGACACTCAAATGAGCATTTCAAATCTAAGGTAACCAAATGGTCCTTCCCTCCAGAAATTGCCAGTTGATCTGAATTTCAGGGAGGGACTGTTATCAAACATTTGAAACCCATTCTTGTAAGTAAACGTTAGGATTGTCTGCATCAGATGGATTTTTTTTTTTTCAGGGCAGTCTGGGATCATTCAGCTTTATATTTGGAGTCACTGGATCCACCACTTGATCTGTAATGTCTTCAAGGTCACAATATTAATTTCTGCATGTGCTATGGATATAAAGTTTTGTTGGGAAGATTCACTAGCTGACTTATTTTCATTTCTTAGGTGAGACAATGAAGATCTATTTGTGAAAAATAGCATTAAGAAATAATACTAAAAATGTGTAGCCTACCTGTCTGCCTTTGGGCCAATTACCACCTTGGAGCAATCAGGTAGCCCTGACTTTCTAGGATGAAGTTGAGGTGGTTTTCTTTCAAAATAAGAGTATGTATCCAAAATTCTGTGGATACAATTAAGTGACAGAATATTTCATTTCAAAGAGGAATTGTTTCCTTGTTTGTACTACTAGAGAGGACATCGTAGGTCACTCGTTACATTACAATGAAAGAACTCTTAACACTCTGCTGTCAAAATATGAAATAACTTTATTCTTAATTTTATCTTCTCCCTTAAAATTGTTCTTTCTTCAAAATAGATTATTCTTTTATGCAAAAAATAGATTTTGAAGCTTTTCCTGTAATTATAGCTTATTCTTAACATGGATAGAATTCCTTAATATGAGCTAATGTTTTAATTTAATCTTTTCATGATTATATTAAAATCCTTAGATTGACCAGCTAACTAACATCAATTCCCAATTCTTAGATATTTGAAAATCATTTAAAATAGGTAGGTCGTTGGGTGCCTGGGTGGCTCAGATGGTTAAGCGTCTGTCTTCGGCTCCGGTCATGATCTCAGGGTCCTGGGATCGAGTCCCGCATCAGGCTTCCTGCTCCTTGGGAGCCTGCTTCTCCCTCTGCCTCTCTCTCTCTCTCTCTCTCTCATGAATAAACAAATAAAATCTTTAAAAAAAAAATAGGTCGTTGGACAAATTTTCTCTGAATCTACATTCTTCTAGTCACTCGTTCTACCCCTGTAGTCCTTGAAACTTAGACAAATGGCTTCTTTGGGTAAAATATGCTTTATATTTACTATATAAAAGAAGAATATTTTTTCTTGTCTTTCTCATATGTTTTTATTTAAAAAAAACAAACAAACTTGTTCCTTTCTTAATTTCCTTTTAAATGTAACATGAAACACGCCTGGTCTGGAACTGATGTCTCTCTCCTGTCAGAGGGTAAGACCTATTTTGTCATTCGTGCTTGCTGCAGCTTTGATGAGCTATATCTTATGACAGTTTTAAGACTTTGTTTTTCCTAAAAGTACTACTTTTGCCAAATCTAGTTACTTGTTATGTTGACACAATTCAGCTACCAAATCCTATTCATTGATATATTCCTGTATACCAATAAGGGGAGCCTTATTTCTTCCTCTAATATCAATCAATAATACTCATGCTATTTGGGATGATTCTCTGTTTTGTACTACACACAGGGAGGGCACAGTTTTAGAATCACGTTCAGAGACTTTAGGCTGACATAACAATGATATTGAATCTTGATGGATTGGTATCATGTAAAACCTTGCATTGCAAAAAGTCTGGGCAAAAATTGCAATATAAGTATTATGACATTTTGATGTATGAATTTATCCTCCGGGAAAAACCGTTACCTGGAAAGAATTTTATTTTGGTTCCATTCTAAATGATAGAGGATTGGATTTCATTATTATAATTTTATAATTCTTTATATTTAATCTACACTGATATAAAATATCTCACACAAGAAGTGGCATAAATTTATTATGGGTTAATGCATTTTTAGGACTTCATTTTGATAGTACTAATCTGTCAAAGTTTTTAAAGTTTCACTGATTATTAGAGTTTTTAAAAATAAAACATTACTGGAAGTATAAAATCAAGTCTAATTTCAGCTTTAACTCTCAAATCAAAATCTTTTCCCCTTAAAATTGGGATGATGGAGAGGAATACAAACTCTGCCTCTCTCCACATTTTTCTTTTATTTGTGGTTAGAAGTCACTCTTCATTAAATGAAAGAATATCAAATGTAAAACACTTAGCTGTGCCTCACTCAAAAAAGTTATTCTTTTCTATTGCTATTTATTGAAAATGTACGTTTCATGTTAGTACATTACAAATTAAAATTTTATTTTAAAACATTTAGAAATTTTTAAATTAACATAATTATGTAATTATGAAGTGGTTAATAAGACTATGGAAAATGACATTAAAATCCCAATGTATTCTCTTCCTCAAATAAGTATTGAATTCTGAATTGGCACAACTGTGTATTCTTTAGTCAGCCCCTTAAATGTCCATTTCAGAAAATAAATATTGTTTAGCATGTTGTAGTTTAGTAGATAGTTCTCTAAAATTTAAATGCCAGGATACCACTATTTTGTTGTCCTAGAATTAGTTTCTACAATTTACAAATATCATGTATGGTAGCATTGTTTAATTAAGCTCAGAACTCTTTAAAAATTTGTGTTTTCATTAAGAGGGAGAGGTTAATATCAATAAGAGAATCATTTGAATACCCTTGTGTTAAATGACTGCTTATGAATTCTTGGTTTCTTACTAAAGTAAGCTGCCACTATTAAAAATGAATAAAAAGCATGAGAAAAATGAAAAATTGGACATATATTTTTTTAAATAGAGGGGATTTCCACCTGAAACTAATATTACACTGTATGATAACTGGAATGTAAACAAAAACTTAAAAAAATAAATTAAAAAAAATAGCATTTCTCATGCCTAAACATTTTAAAACATAGAGCCTATAAGAACACGATAGTAATAGTTAACAGGGAAATCTATAGAAAAGCACACTGTTCAGAAGCATTTTTATAGTTTTTTTTTTTTTTTACTTTTGCTGACTAGACTAAAAATTTGTGATGAAAAGTGAATTTTCAGCAGAGCTGGTTCATGTATGCTGCCCAGAGAAGGAAAATATTTTTCCCAAATTTATTTGTATTAAAGAATATAATATCATAAAGGAGAAAGACGTTAATCAAAGACTTCTCTCTCCATATTCCAGAATATTTATGCCATCAGAATAATCTCAGTTTAAAAAGTAAGGGGAAAGTTAAGTAGAGATTTAAAAGATGTGTTTCAGGACTGGACAAAAAATATCTGAGCATATGAAAACATGACAGCCTACACAGTAGTAAAGCAACCAAAATGCAAGAAGTTCTATATTCCAGCAGTTCTGATTCTCTTTATTGAGAGTGTGCAGTAATTTGTGAGGGTTGGCATAAATTACAACTAACAGGTTAAAAGGTTATATTTCTAAATGATTAGCTTTGCTTTCAAATTAATTAAAATAATCCAGAGGTATTCTGATAATAAGACACTTAAATGCACTTGCCATCTAGCGACATAGCTTAGTAGGAAAAGAATGAGATCAATTACATGTTTTCTGTAATGTCTGTGCCATAGCCTATAATCTGTAGAAGCTTGTTAGGTTGTCCCTCCAATGAATGTCACCTATCCTTTGTATCTCACTGGAAAGGGGTCTCTCAAACAGTGAGCTACACTAACCTTGAACACTTTATAAGCACTATAGTTTTAGGCGGCTATATTTAACAAATATATATAAAACCACTTGTCTCCTGGACACCGCAACCCTAACGATTTCATTACATATTCCTTAACATTGTAAATTGTGTAGTTTACATTTGTCCTTTATTTCTGCAGTATCCATTTTAACTCCCTTTATAAATAGTTTATGAGCTCTTAAGGAGCTTAATAAAATGTGAATAAATTAAACAAACGTAGGGGGAAAATACTTAATCTACAAGGGCATTCATAAGAAAGTAAGGCTGTTTTATAAGATTGCTAAGTAAATTATAGCACTAATTTTACAATATAGAAGAAAAATACTACTGCATCTGCTCCCCCCAGCTTTATTGAGATACAGCTGACATATAACACTATGTAAATTTAAGGTACACAGCAAGATTATATGATACACACAGACCTTGCAAAATGATTACCACAATATTGTTATTTAACATATCCATCAACATCACATAATTACAGTTTGTGTGGTAAGATCATTTACGATCTTAGCACTTAAAGTATATAAAAACAGTATTATCAACTATAGGCACCTTTCTGTATATTAGATCCCCAGAAATTACTCACCTTCTAATTAGAAGTTTGTACTCTGTGACCAAGATCTCCTCGTTTCCCCCCAACCCCCAGACCCTGGCAACCACCATTCTGCTGTTTCTGAGTTCGTGAGCCTGCTTTTAAGAATGTATCTTTGAATTGTGCAAGACTGTTGAATCTCAGATCTGTACCTCTGAAACAAATAATGCAATGTGTGTTAAGAAAAAAAAAAGGAGAAGATAGCAGGAGGGGAAGAATGAAGGGGGGGAAATCGGAGGGGGAGACGAACCATGAGAGACGATGGACTCTGAAAAACAAACTGAGGGTTCTAGAGGGGAAGGGTGGGGGGATGGGTTAGCCTGGTGATGGGTATTGAGGAGGGCACATTCTGCATGGAGCACTGGGTGTTATGCACAAACAATGAATCATGGAACACTTCATCTAAAACTAATGATGTAATGTATGGGGATTAACATAACAATAAAAAACCTAGAAAAAAAAAAAGAATGTATCTTTGAGTTAAGGGGAAAGGATTTTCAGGAAAAAAAAACATTCAAACCCACACAATGCACAATAAAAGTGTACGTGACAACCCTGTTTATACAGCAAAGTAAATGCTCGGATTAAAGGAATGATTAGAAGACCTTATCGAACACTTCAGTAATGGAAGAAAAGAACACAGGTTGAAACTATTCTGGTCTATAGACAGTGGTTTTTTTTTAAGATTTTATTTATTTATTTGAGAGAGAGAGACACAGCGAGAGAGGGAACACAAGCAGGGGGAGTGGGAGAGGGAGAAGCAGGCTTCCCGCAGAGCGGGGAGCCGATGCGGGACTCGATCCCAGGACCCCGGGATCACGACCCGAGCCGAAGGCAGTTGCCCAACCAACCGAGCCACCCAGGCGCCCCTAGACAGTGTGTTTTTTAACTTATTTTTTTCAGCTCAGTGATCAGCAATTTGGATTTAATTCATCACTATGTATGTGCCAGTTATACAGGCTAATTATTAAATGAGCAGATACTACACACTATTCATGAGCCTGGTTCACCTGAGGATCAGCTCCAAGATCTTTTTCTTTTTAATAGCAACCAAACAGAAACGTCTTTCTTGTCAAATAATCATTTCTTAACTGTTTATCTGTTTTAATGAATTTGATTTCATAGACTGTTAATTGTCAGGGTAGTCTAGGTTTTGTTGCAGTAATAAAGTGCTCCAGGACCTCGTAGTCTTAGCAAAGTAAATTCCTATGTTGCTCATGCTCCAAGTTGAATAAGTGACAGCAGGGAGTCCCTTACTTGCAGGCACAGGCTGAAGAGAGCTCTGTGTTAAAATGCCTTCCCTAAATAACCAAGGTAGGAAAAAAGAAAATAGGGTAAACTGTGCTCTGCTTCTAAACACTTGTGCTCAGAACTTACAGATTTGTTTCTCACTCACAGGTTGGCCAAGGCAAATCACATGACTAAAAATAATGTCCATGGGGGGGGGGTGAGGGGGAGAAGTAGGATTTCACCCTAAATCTCTAAGTTGGAAAGCTAGAAATATTTGATGAACAGCATTGGCAGATTTCATAATTGTAATAAAAAAATATGGGGAGTAAGACACTTAAAATGAATTGCGAATGTCTCCAATTATGTGATTAACATGTTGAGGTTTGACACTTCCTATGCTGTTTCAGTGTCATAGCCACATACCAGAGAACTGAAACCTGAGACTCTGGAGATAGAGCTTGGATGTGGATAATTTTGTAACATTAGCATAAGTTTCCAAATGTACAAGTCAGGATGGAAAACCACAGTTGTAAAAATATTTCTTTGTAAAACCTTTTTCTGAGTCTAATGCATTCATTTAAAGAATTATATGCATGCCGTGTGACCGCCTAATCCTGCCATTAAGTTGTTCCTAAACTAAGGCTTTACAGGAGATGAATCCATGATTCAGGTATGATGCTGTCTTAAGAGTTTATTTA
This sequence comes from Mirounga leonina, assembly GCF_011800145.1. Classification (NCBI taxonomy): domain Eukaryota; kingdom Metazoa; phylum Chordata; class Mammalia; order Carnivora; family Phocidae; genus Mirounga; species Mirounga leonina. The sequence continues at coordinate 42,745,363 of NW_023270316.1, forward strand.
CTAGGCTGTATATAATCAGAGTATAGTAATCATTTTTTTATTGTCAGTAGCTAGAACATTATTAGGAAGATATGACATTGTTACCTTGTATTGCTTAACACTTAGTGTTGTTTAATAAACAAGGTTTAACACTAAAAAGCAACATAACTTTTCAACTAATTCTTGAGAGTAAGTGCAAGTTTCACTGAAGTTTCTATTCAACAAACTAATGCATTCTAAATTACAGCATATTTAAAACAATCCTTATTTCTCCTTATTTACACAAAATAATGGTTTTTGGACAATATTTTATGATCTGTGACTTGCATTTTTTATATTTCATGAATTGGCAAGTCAATCTTCACATAGACTTTTTAAAATATTGCCTATATTTAAAATCTGGCCTTAGAAGTTTTCAAGCTGAATTTACCTTAATTAAGTTAAAAAGTATCTAATTACAAATTGTGGTTATTAAGTGAGGCAATTTCGAGTCTTTGACCCAAAATTGTCATTATATCAAGGTTGAAATGGTTCCATTTTTCAGTACTAGCATCCAAGACATCTATCAGAAAAATAATTGGAATAAGTAATGGTATAACACTTTGGGAGATCTTATTTCTAACTAATAATTTATAGATTCAAAAGAATGTTAACCCAATTATTCTTTTAACTTTCCCATCTCTGTCCCCACACTAATTTAAATAATCACTAATCACCTAGTTTGTGCTTTTTCTTGAAAAACACTTTCCTCAAAATATTAAGGTTTTCCCCTATTGTTTTATGAAAAGACAACACTCATTGGAACACTCTACTTTTGTTTTTATTATTATATTATTAAACTAAGTTTCTTTAAAAAGTCACTTACAAAAACCTATTTTGGAACCCTGTTTCAGTAGTTGAATTTTTCTATCAAGATTAAATAGAATTTTAGAATTTTTACACAAAAATCACCAGATTCTAGGTGGCAAAAGAGTCACAAAGATGCATTACTGCCTTCAAATTATTTATGTATATAAAATATTGATTCCATTAGGAAGATAAATGATGTATAAATTATAATAACTCAAGAAATATAAAAATAATATTTTCAAAGCTTCAAGCAGTCATTCAAAACTAAACTTAAAATTATTTATGTTGCAAGTATATTGTTTAAAGAAGTAAAAATTCATTTAAAAAATTTAAAAGTGAGCGACACCTGGGTGGCTCAGTTGGTTAAGCATCTGACTTCGGCTCAGGTCATGATCTCAGGGTCCAGAGATGGAGTCCTGTGTCAGGCTCCACGCTGAGCATGGAGTCTGCTTCTTCCTCTCCCTTCATCCCTCCCCTGGCTTATGCTCTCTTTCTCTCTCTCTCTCTCTCAAATAAATAAATAAAATCTTAAAAAAATTTTAGGAACCAGTTTCCCCATAAGCAACAAATCAATTTTGATCTCTCAAAATGGGTTCCTAAGTTTATTATTTATTTATTTATTTATTTTTTTTACATTTTATTTGAGAGAGAGTGAGTGAGAGGGAGAGGGAGAGAGCACACACAAGCAGGGGAGAGGGAGAAGCAGGCTCCCCACCAACCAGAGAGTCCAGTATGGGGGCTTGATCCCAGGACCCTGGGATCCTGAGCTGAAAGCAGATGCTTAACCGACTAAGCCACCCAGGCACTCCATAAGTTTATTATTTAGATGGATGTTTACCATGCTGACTTATATCCAATGAGTACTGGAAACCCCTTCCTTGGGAAATTAACAAAGAGTGATTAAGAAACACAGTTACAGAGTTAGTTTGGTTACTTGAAGTGTAGTTTTTGGTAAAACATTAAGAGAGTCTCTCAATACCCTTACCAGTGAATTTTGGTGAACATTGCAAACACTTGAGAATCATTAGAAAATGTAATTAGACAATGTGTGAAAATCTGTTAACATAGTGCATGTCAATGAGTAAATGGAATGTAGATTTAGTTACTATTATCATTATCATTATTTTTACCATTCTATCATTTTTTTCATTTTTATCATAGAAAACTATTCCTCCAAGGAGAGGGATTTTTAAAATTACATTTCAGATTTTTTTTTTTAATGATATATGGTAAAGGAACTAAGTATTCAATAACTTTAAGAACTTATTTCCAGTTTAGATACCCAAAAATAACACCTATGGAATAATCTAATTAATATTTCTGGTTTTAATGACATTTAAAAAGAATGCTCTATTTTGGACAGTGAGAGATTTTTAAGAAACATTGAAAAAGTTAATAGAGTAATTTAAGCTTATTTTAGATTCATTAATTTTTTTAGAACACAGTTACTCCTTTAAAATCATGAAAATCTATTCACATATTTTAAGCAGTGGCAAGAGTTTGGTTAGCCTTTTTAAAAAATTTTTTATTGTTATGTTAATCCCCATACATTACATCATTAGTTTTTGATGTAGTGGTCCATGATTCATTGTTTGTGCATAACACCCAGTGCTCCATGCAGAATGTGCCCTCTTTAATACCCATCACCAGCTAACCCATACCCCTACCCCCTGAGTTTGGGTAACTTCTGTAGCCTTATTTGACCTATGTGCCTTATATACAAATAGGGATAATAGTTCCTTTGCCACAGGATTATTTTGACAACGAGATAAACCACGTATAACCCAGTAGCACATTGTCTGGCTCACAATGAAAACACAATAAATTACTATCCTTCTCATTAAAGCTGTTCAGTGAAAACACTTCTTTTTAACTTTTTAATTTCACACTTTTTCCTTCATAAAGGGAATGGTTTAAAATGTTTAACAGAATGTTCCAATTACTCATAACAATCAATCGCATGAATTCAGGTGGTTAAGTTCCATTTGAGCAAGCTTGTTTCTATTGAGATTTGAAAAGTGTATGTGACCTGTAAGTGTTATCAGAAACGGTAACACTATTTGACAAATGACTTAATCACTCCACTCTAGATCAACACATTTTTCTTGTTATAACAAAATGTCTCTTCCAAGAGTGCATACGGATTTAAACTTCCCTGAATTTTTATAAATTTTTAGCTACTTAATAACATAGCTTTGTCCTGAAAAACTGAAATGTTCCACAAGGTAAATGCTCACCCTATTTTGCTGCATGCCATACAAAAGTCACTTTCAAGGTTCAGAGAATAACTATTCTTTGGCTCCTTTGTGACAATTGTCAGTTTTTGAAAATGCACAAACCTTCCTTCTCAGTGAAAGGAAACACAGAACGTTCGGTACCAGAGGTCACTCAACATTAGGAGTCTATTTAAAAACATGGCCATATTTCCCTGGTATTTGTCACTGTGCCAACTTGGGAGAAAAGCTATGCATTACTACAACTTAAAATGTCCCAGAGTTTCATTAAAATAGTCATAGCACAGATTTTTACAAAGGTGTGATTTTGTCTAATTTTTTAACACAAGTTCATAAAAATACAATTTTACTGTATTAAGTGATCACTTCTAATAAGAACATAGCCTTGCGTTTGTTCGTGATTCTCTTTCATTAGTTTATTCCTCACTCTTTTTAAATCTCCCTCTTAAAATTTACCTCGTTTGTAAGTGTTGTGTTTGGCTTGATTCCTGTTAACTTTGTTAGAGCTCCAGGATTACCCTGAGTAAGCTAACAGCTTGTGGCATGCTGCATGTAATTTTTAATTGTGTATGTTTGAAATAAATCTGATGTACAATATTAAGAAAATTCCCCCTTATGCACAACATTTGAAATAATGCACGTGTCTTGGAAATATTTTAAATTATCATGCGTGCATTTAAAACTATGGGCTAAATGACTTATAAACTGCATTTAAATTATTGGCAAATGGCAACTCTAACTAGTAAAGAAAATCAACAGCAATGTGTGAACCAAGCTGTTATTTAACATGGTGCTAATAGTTTAACGTGCATTACAATTATAATTCAAACAAATTTAATGTGGTGTCAGATTGACTTCCAATTTTTCAGTAAGTGGGAGTGTTAGTACTTTAAAATCTAAACTTCGAGATAGAATAACATGTAATTAAATGTTATAAAAAGTCTAAAACAAATTCCATGCTGTGCCCCTAAATAAAGAGCAAGGACTTAGGTATTTTGATGGAAAACTGAGAAAAAGTAACGTGAATGTGCTTATAAAATACCGTGTGGATGGGCAAATAAAGGAAATTATATTTGCCACAGAGTTCTAAGATTGAAGCTGCTATAATGTGTCACTAAGCCGATGTGTTGTGTGTACTAAGGCACAAGATACACCTGATAATTTAAGGGGAGGTGACAATAAAAGGAAACATTCTACATCAGGGTGTTTGTTGTACTTTAAAACTGTTTGGAAAGGCCTAATCATGCCACCACCTACAATGAATGCATCCTCCCTATTTTACATTTATCCTTAAGGGAATATTAGGACTGAATTGCAATACAAGGTTTTCAGGCTATCTCCTGCGTATTTGTTTATGGATTTGCCTACCCTTGCTAGAAGAAACTCCATGAATTTGGAGATCATGTATTATTCATCATTTATTTCACCAGCTCAAAGAATAGCACCATCAAATAGTTAGCACTCAACAATGAACAAGGGAATGAGTAAATGAAGTAATGTAAATGTGGGCTTTGTATGTAACAAGAGCCTTAACAATAACCAAATTTGTTTACTTAATAATTTTATTTATTGTAATGTAACAGAATAAATAACTAAAAAATAAAAATCACACTAACGATCATAATATTATTGAAGTATCTAACTTTAAGGATGGGAAGGGTTAAATAAGTTATTGTTCCACATGATAATCTCATGTTGATATTAAAAGTGGTAACTATGGGGAAAATAGCAAATAATTTGAAAATTATTTGTTATCAAATGAAAAAAATTACATTGGAGCCTAGTTATGTAAGCATTATAGCTTTTTAAAATGAGTATAGGGCGCCTGGGTGGCTCAGTTGGTTAAGCGATTGCCTTCGGCTCAGGTCATGATCCTGGAGTCCCAGGATCGAGTTCCGCATCAGGCTCCCTGCTCGGCAGGGAGTCTGCTTCTCCCTCTGACCCTCCCCCCTCTCGTGTGCTCTCTCTCTCTCACTCTCTCAAATAAATGAATAAATAAAATCTTTAAAAAATAAAATAAATAAAATAAATAAAATGAGTACAATATTACTAAAATTTTTTAGATACTAAATTTGTTCAATGCTGGGAAGTCAATGCTAGAACGATATTTTATGTTAATAATTTTCCTTGTGAAGCAACCAGTTAAATTTTGATCTAAAGCTTCTAAGTTTTTGTGCTGTGTTCACTGGGACAAAGAGATCAAAGCAACAACAATTATAGTAACCAAAATTAGCTCATATTGCCTGGGACATAAAACTGGCAATGATGACATTCAGTAATAGTTTTGAAATATTATAGGATTAAAAAAAAGAGATGGTCTTAATGAACTCTACTTAGTCTGCATAAGACTAATAATAATTGCAGTGGTGATTAAAAATCCTGGTCTAATGGTTTATGATCAGTTTGCACATAGGGGTTTTTATGTCCTCAGTCATTGCTCTTAAAGCTTTTAAAAACAACTACGTGGTTCTTTGAGGTCTTGACAGTGTACCATGATTGAAGATGTTTAACAAAATTTTTTTAAAAATTCTAAAACCCAGACTTCATTTTCATAAACACGATAAGCAGAGCACCCTCAAGTCAATTTTAATAATTTGTATCTCACAGATCAAGCAGCTGAGCTGTTGAGAATCTAAACTCTCTATTTTTCTCTTCCATCTCAGTATAGACTAAATAAAATATCCATATGGCCTTTTATTTATATAAAAAGTATTTTTTTTATTTTTTACTTATTCAATTTTTTTTTTTTTACTGTATTTAAAACATTACCCTGGGTGTCGAAGTCGGTAAAGGGAGAGTAGGATTTTTACAGTGTTTAGGCTCTTGGCACAGTAAAAAAAAAAAAAAAAAAAGGAGGGGGGGACTATTTGTTTTGGTATGAGGATGACCTGAATTTGATTCTAGAGCTGATACTTATTTGCTATGTATCCTGAGGCAAATCATTTAACCTCCCTCAGCTGAAGTATTCTTAGCTAAAAACTGGGGATAGTAACTCATCCCACAGAGGTGATTGTGAAGATTATAATTGTAAAAAGCTTCAGATATCAAGCACTGGGCTTGACATATAGTAACTATAAAAGCTAACTGCTATTACTATTGTATTTTCGTAATGGGAGAAAGAGATAAGTTTACACAAATATATGGAAGTGCCAGAGCAGGAATAGATGAGGTGATACAAAAGTAGCCCTCTTCTTGGGTCGGGTTACAGTCTTGTGTTGGCTTTACAATATCTGTGTAGCTGACTTCTGGATCTTCGCGATGTGCCTTTGATAGGTACTCAAGGTGTGAAACTACATCTTGAGTAGCTCAGTAGGACTAGACCACAGTATGGAAAGATGACTCTGACTAGAGCAGTCATGCTCTTCTTAATACTACCAGTCTCTGGGTGTGACAAGGTTGAGAGAACTATTAGAAGTCCTTGCGGAAGTGACATAGTGGCAGAAATCTGGTATGTAGTGTTAAATGATTTGTCTCGAAGCTAAACAATTGCAGGGGTGTTTGTGGAAAGGTGTTCATGAGATTATGAAGAAACTAATCTTCAGTGATGACGTTATGAACCGGAATTTGATATGCTTTTCATAGCCTTAAGTGAGAGCACAGTAACATGACGGTATGGGGATATTTAAATGCATGGGACATTTTAAATTCCATCCAAGTGACAGAACGGGCTACTAGTAGAATATCCTTTTGGTCCTCAAGACTAAAGGGTTTTATTTTCCTGTTTGTTAGATTCTCTACTTATATAATTTCTACCAAAGATAGTGTATATAAATACAAAAAACCCCTGTAAATTTGCATATATAACAACTTTTTTATATTGAAACTTTTTTACCACAATCTGAAAGTCTTGAGTTATTAATCAACATTATATGAATGATTTACTAGTTATGAATGGAGGCAGAAACCCATAAACATTGCTTATATCCATTTCTTTATGAATTAAAATCTTTCTTTTAAGATTATTCATTTCTTTAAATTTAAATGGATTCTCATTACTACTGCATTACCATTTGAATAAAAGAGGTCAAATATACCTCTACAAAAGACTGCATAATATGACTAATAAGGACATGCAATGCTTCATGGTATATTTTCTGAATCTTCTGTTGGATATGTTTAGAGAATAGTACAAAATCAATTGTCCATATCTTACATTTTAGCTTTTAAATTTATTTTGGAATAATGAGGGGGAAAATAAGTACCCAGTGTACATGTCTAATCTTTTTTTTTTTAAAAGATTTTATTTATTCATTTGAGACACAGAGATAGAGAGAGAGAGCATGAGCAGGGAGAGACAGAGGGAGAGGGAGAAACAGGCTCCCCGCTGAGCCAGGAGCCCAATGCGGGGCTCGATCCCAGGACCGTGGGATCATGGCCTGAGCCAGAGGCAGTAATCTACTAATCCTACAGCATAAGGCAATGCTGGATATTAATTGTAAAAACCTGTTTTTTTCTAGGTTAGAGTTTAAATTTATCTCCACTATAAAATTGTCATATTCATCTTTGTGCTGGGTCAGAGAGTCAGCCTCCCTCTTTTTCTTTCTTGTCTACCTATCCCCATCATATTTATTTCTGTCCCATATTTTTCAACAGTTCCTTAACTAGATCTTTCCAGCAATTTCTGGATCTTACTCTGAGTTGGACTCTGAGACTCTTTCTTTATACAACAACCATAATTAAAAAATCCTTCAGGGGGGGTGCCTGGGTGGCTCAGTTGGTTAAGCGACTGCCTTCGGCTCAGGTCATGATCCTGGAGTCCCTGGATCGAGTTCCGCATCAGGCTCCCTGCTCGGCGGGGAGTCTGCTTCTCCCTCTGACCCTCCCCCCTCTCATGTGCTTGCTCTCTCTCATTTCTCTCTCTCTCAAATAAATAAATAAAATCTTTAAAAAAAAAAAATCCTTCAGGGGATTCTGTTTTCATGCATTGACTTCATGTGTCTAAATCATTTGAGATACAGCTTCACAATAAATCTCAACACTCCCACAAAGTATGCACTCTAATTATTTCTGATTTAATCTTCTCTTGGTGGTTACATATATCAGTACCCCTCCCTCCTATTGGTATTTTCTTTTGTCCAATTATTCTCAATGAATGTTTAACTTCAGATAACATTAATAAGTGTTCATAAGCCAAGATTTGTCACTTTAAAATATTTTAGAACTGTCAAAATACACTTGGCAAATTCTGGCAAGTATGTATTCGGATGCCCACAAAGACCACACACAGTACATATGTAAAGTTTATTATCAATACTGAAATTTGCATGCTGTGAGTACACTCTTTTCCCATAAGTACCTCAGCAAAAGATTTTTTGGCAAGAAGTCTCTCCCTGTATGACACTGCCAAACTAAAACTGCTTCATACAGACTGCTGTGAAGTTATTGTTAACAGTTTTCTACCAGCTTTCTTCAGATGCATATTTTGTTACAAACTATATGTGATTCTAGAATCCTGCCAAAGCCCAAATCCCATACTAAAAGACATTTAAGGATCAACATTTTAAATTAGTTCTCCAGAACTCTAATATCCGAGTAAATCTTACGATGACGACACAAATTTGACTTATTTTTTCTTCATACTTCACTGAAACCTCCACATAAATTTAAAATATTCTGAGATTGGCATATTAGGTTGTTGTGTTCACGTTGCATAGGAAAATGAACAAAACCTCTTAACATACATTTTAAGTCCAGACTAGATGAAGAATTAAGTTTTCATCATCCTTTCATTAGATTTTACATTTTAGGGTGAAATAATGGACTAATGCCCACTAAATTGTCAACTTTATAATCTGACTAAATTTGGTCAATTAGCTGGACAACTGTGTACTAAGAGCTAACTGTCGCAGAACACTGAACTTTTATCATCTTTTACTTGTCAGGCACAGATCATTTAACATAAATAATAAAACCGGAGTACCAGTTTTGGGATTTATAAGGTTTTCTTTTTATCCCTCAGGAATAGCTCAGATTAACTGTTACATAATTGACATTGTTGATCATTGGCACAGACTGATGATTCCACTAAGCTTTGTTGTTAATTTTTATTGCATGGGCTGGGAGCAACGGGTTTGTGGGTGTGTGTGTACATATGAACACCAAAAACACAACTTAAAATACATATTAAATTTGTTCTTAATATCCTAATATCAAATATATAATCATTTTATCATTAATGTTTTGAGTGATTCTAAGGAAGCACTTACATATTTAGGTAGTTGTGATTCAAAAAGATCTTAAAACAATATCTAACCTAAGAAAGTACTCTGCTAGCTCTTTTTTAAATCTTTCATATACATACATATTGCCATACATATATATATACATGCATATACATATATATACATATATATATACACATACATATATATATATGATTTATGGCATAAGATTGGATTATCACATGCTGCTTTTCTCTTTTTGATAAACCATATGCACAATACCTATCTAACTCTTCCTGCTGTTAGGCCCTAACATATACATTTCCATTTCCTCCCAAACCATCTTGTCTTGGGAATAATTTCAATTTTCTTTCAGGTAGCCACATAATTCCCACATACTCCGGGGGAAAAATACTCCAATCCTTCCTCTACAGTTGGCTAACAGGTTGAAAATTGCTCTCCCAGCCTTAGATTCAGGGAGGTGGTACATAAGAAAATAATTTAATTTAAAAAAAGGCGGGGGGGGGGGGCAATGTTCTTATCCAGGTTCACTTTCTATTCTAGTTACAGTTGTGTACATTGACTATAAATCTGTTATTATATAGACTCACATTAATCATTTTGGATTTTATAATGCATGGAAATCTATTTCAGAGTTAGAAAAGAATATTGCCCTGGATACGTAGGTTTCTTATAATGCAGTGATCAAGCAAATGTTATCAAGAATTAATTATTTAAGTAAAATGGAGAAGATCAATATTTCCTGACACCATAGAAGTATAAAAATGTCTTGGAAATGCTCTTTTGCATTCTCTCTGAACGAAAAAGGAGAAAAGAGCTTATATAATGAAGTATTCTTCCAGATGTTGCAATCAACCAAAGTATTTTTGTTAATGTACATGGGAATCAAACCAAACTGAGGCATTGTAGACATTAGTAAATAATTACATGAATTTACTCTTACTTTTCATGGGAAATAAAATTCTTATGATTTAAGTGTAAATTCAACAAATTATGAAATGAATGAGAAAAAAGACCTAACTGAGCAAATCTTTGGTTTTGTTATTTTGAGAAAGATTATTTGACATTATTATGCATGAGAGGAAATAGCCTTCACTAACAACCTATGTGTGCGTGAATGTGCCTACTTGAATTAAATTTTGCTATTTTTTGCATATTAATGTTATACACTCAAATATAAATTATAACTTTGTAAAGACCCCCATTCTAGGATCCTTGAAATTGAATTTATGATTAAAATATTTTCATGAACATAAAATAATTTATAAATATAATAAAATAATAAATCATTTAAAATTTATAAATTTACAAATCAGCAATACATTAACCATATATATTAAATATCCTATGTTCTTAAATCTTCTCATATGCTCCTATTTATATAAATGAAACAACATACAGATCTATCAAAAGGCTGGTAGACAATAATTTGCAATTTTAAGTGTAAGGTTCCTAGGCTCAATTTTAGTACTGTGTTTTCTTTTTCAGTAATGTTTAATGGTAAAAATATATATGCTTGATTATATCCATGAATCATTTTCAGTAATAATGTTATCAAAATCATCTACAAAAAGAAAACAATCATTTTTCTTCATTGAGTGTTTAGTCTGTCAGGCATTGCATATTTTCTTTATGTTCATTACCTTTTTTAACTTTTAAAAATCTATAAAGTAGTTAGTATTTTTTAATCTCTTTACCTTTACACATGACAGAAATGATGCAGAGGAAAGTGGGCAGCTTGACTGAAGTCATCTATATAATGAGTCATAGCAAAAGGGACAAAGTCCTTTCTTTTGGCCCAGACTCAGAGAACACTATGGTATCTAAAGTTACACATATTTCTTTCCTTAAATTTATATCTTAGAAAATTAAAAATTGAGTAGGTACAGCAAGCTTCCTTGAGGAAAATGCTCGAAAACCCTTATTTCTTGAAAATCCAACTAAACTGTTCTGCTTTATATCCATGCTTAGTCTTAGGAAGAACACTTACAATTACTCCTTTTTGTATACATTGAATATGACTATAACTCTAATGAACAAAAAGGAAGATAACTTGGTTACGCAAATAAAATTAGTAAATTAATCAGCTTCCAATTGCACATCAGGTTTTGGTAGTCTATCAGGCTTTTAAAGACCTGACTGCCTTTGCATCTTAAGCCATTTATTTTCAAGAGGATGTATACAGATTTACTATAAATATTCACCTCATGCTGAAAGTTAACATGCCATATCTTTAAAATAAACTAACTTGTTTTGTCTTTCTGAATAAATTGACTTTTAGAAGATACTTCTGTGATAGTATAAGTGTTTTACACTTACTATGTTCTTTTTTAATTACATTTTTAAAAATCGAAAGTAGCTGCATATTTGATAAGGAGAGGAATAAATTTCAAGAAATTTATAACGCTGAATTAATAAATATTGCCATAGTTATCTAGTGAAAAGGAAAGAGAAGTACCTAACAAAAGTTACCAAAAATACAGAGATTAATCTAAAAATTATGGTGATATACTAAAAACACACTCATATACTTTTGGTCTTTTTATGCAGACCTTTATTTCACATATGTGTAGTGAAGGCCTACTCATTACTAACTTAGTTGTGGTGAAAGATTAGTTTAACATGTTTCTTAGCCTCAAGTAACTCATAATTAACAGAGAAAGCAAATAACACAAACGAGTATTTGGAATTCACAGTGTTTAGTTAAGCTATAGGAATATGACAAAAATGAACACATGAGAAAAAAGAAGGAATCATTAACTCCAAATGATGTGTGTGTGGATGTAGGTTTTGTGTGAATTTTGGGGAAAGAAAAATAAGGGTGTCCTAGAACTCTTTCCCAACACAGAGATGTCCATCCTGGGTTTTGTAATGATGATGGAAGGCTTTCAACATGGCTTTCCAATGTTGAAAAAATAAATGGAGTAAAATTATAGGCTTGAAACAAATATGTTAATGCAACAATAAATAGAAGAAGAAGAAATGGTTAATACAATAAAGAAAAGGAAATACAGTACAACAAACATTTATAAACCTAGTAAGGGGGATAATGTACATATGATAGTTGATACACAGGAGGGATTTTAAAAATTTACTTCTTATTCACTAATTTTTTGCAAACTAAAAACTTAGCAATTTATGGGCGCCTGGGTGGCTCAGTCGTTGGGCGTCTGCCTTCGGCTCAGGTCATAATCCTAGGGTCCTGGGATCGAGCCCCGCATCGGGCTCCCTGCTCCGTGGGAAGCCTGCTTCCCCCTCTCCCACTCCCCCTGCTTGTGTTCCCTCTCTCGCTGTGTCTCTCTGTCAAATAAATAAATAAAATCTTTAAAAAAAAAAAAAAAACTTAGCAATTTAATCACTTAAAATGGTTATTTCTTTAAGGAAATCTTTAGACCAGGCATGCAGCCCCTTTGCTTTACTTTTGCAATTCCCAAGGTTCTATTCTTAGACACATAATATATAACAGATAAGCTACAAGATTGTAGTCATAGAAAATGTTACTACGATTTTTAAGTAAGGCATTTTGTTGGTGAACTCAGTTATCACAATGAAAAATGTCCTCATAGAGTCTTCTCTGAAAATATAATTTAAAATATTTAAATAGAAACTGAAGTGAATCCTTTCCTACTTGATCAAAAAAATTCATTTAAAAAGTTAAAAAAGAGCAGGTGAAAGTGTAGTCTAACCTTGGCAATTTTTTTTTTTTAAGGAAAAAAAGGACAACACATTTTTTTTCTAAACCTGACTCCCACGCACACTTTATTTTTATAGAGACCGTTAAACTTCACATTTTATAACCTTCGTCCAAATAAGTTTCCTTTCCTTCCCATCTTTCACACCTCCCACTCATAAATAAATACAGCCTTTGACAATGGTTTAATAAGATAATTAGGCTCTGTTTCACTGGGCACCACAGTCATTTGAGCATTCTTGTCACCAGAATGCACTATTAAAGATTCTGTCGGAATGGATTAAGTATGGCATTGCTTTTCCAAAAGTACATTCCTGCTTGCTTGGAGGAGTTAATGGAGGCCAATTCATGAAATTAGAAAAGGTGTCTCTGCACACAGGCTGCTCTTTATGATATTTCAGATGTTTTTAGTATTGCTTTGTTATCGATACTTCAAATGGAATGTACTTCTATCTTTGCCTTTCCAAAGAATCTCATTGCTATTATTATAGAGTTTTTCTAGTTGCTTTGCAGTGTTATTATTAGATTGTATCTGCTTCAGTGCATTTTATTTACAACCATCTAATCATATTAGAAAATGAGCATGGTAAAGCTTACATAAATGCTGAAAATAAAACATGAAACCTTTACAACAGACTGCCCCTGCAGCATGTGTAACAAAACCTGCCAAAAAAAAAAAAAAAAAAAACACAATACACTTTCTGATCAAGGAGAAATGCTCTTAAACAAATAATTGTACCATGCATCAAAGTCTGTTAATGGTTTAAAAATGAAAATCCCCATAATAAGAATAATTTAACCTTCTTTCCAGGAGTAATTTTCTTTCACAAATAACTGTTGCAAATTCGTAAAACTGTGCACTGGACTTGAAAAGTTACATTGATCCTTTCTTCCAGTTATTTAATGTACTTCTCCAAAGCAAACTTTAATAGAAGGCTGTTAGTAAGAAGTTAGCTACTGTCCTGTGAAATTTCTTTTTTTTTCTTAAGTACTAGTGTCTAAAACAATATATCTGATGCACATCATATATTGTCTATAATAAGCCTTTAACTCCAGAAGTCATTTTTTTTGTCCTGCTGGTTGATATGTACCAAAAGGATGTACTTTTGAACTGTTTATGTTGCTTTATACTGTACCTACATTTTGTAGATTTTAAACCACTAAGTGAGAAAAACATCTTTCAAATTTTGTGTTTTTTAATGAAGTTTTAGCCTTAAGAAATTAATATGAGCTAGAACAAATAGCTTCAAGATAAAGCAAAAAACATTAAACAGGCTCTATTCAAAATTATGATAATGAATTCCCAAATTCAACACTATAAAATTGCCACATAGCTACGTGCATAAACTTTGGATCCTGTCATGTTTTTCTGATAATGTGCTTTTCCTGTCTCCAAAGAATCTGTTCCCTATGGAGCTTTGAACTAGTGACTCTTATCTGTAGAAGCAGCAGCTCTTTTGTGTATGATTCTAATTCAGTATCACAATGGACTCCTTTTCTGGCATCTTAGAAGAGCAGCTGATTAAAAGCAACCATCATGATTTATTCAACAATTGTGTATTGAGTCTGGAGCACTGCAGAAGGTACTACGCACGAAACAAAGAGGTGCTTTTGTCCTCCATGAGTTTATAATCTAATGATGCTATATAAAGTTGCTAAACAAAGCATCAAATGCTAGGTTCTATGTGAGTATCACCAATAAGTGACATACATTTTAGAGGAAAGAGCAAAGTAAACTGTGATGATGGAAAGTACATTCAGGATATTGTCACATGGGCCTGAAATAAAAATATAAATGGAATTTTTGTGGGTAAGAGTTACAAAGGGAGACAGCATTCAGTTCAGAGATGGTAAAATAATTGCTTTGACTTAAATAATTGATAACTTGGCAGGTTAGTGACTAATCTTCAAGAACAGAATCTTATAACAGAAAGGTGTTTGTGCCTTTAGAAAACAAGAAATTGAATTCTAGATGTCTCACATGACCTTGTAAAGCTAGTTCATACTTCATAAGCTAGGGAACTCTGGAGGTCCTTCCTTACATGATTAAGACCATTTCCAGTAAATATACTGCCTCCAGGCTAAAAGTTTTATGTTTTATAATTGAGCTTTAACACCTGTTGATCAGACATTTTATGCTAATGACTTATGTTTTTGTCTCCTTTTCCAGTGCAGTCTCAAAATGGATTCATTTGCTGGAAATCTGTAGAGAGAGCAGCAAATGAAAAGAGATAAAATCAGTTTATTGAAGAAATAGCATCTGAGTATGAAGTGTTGTTATGGTCAGGCAGCTCTGGTATTCCATTACCTGGATACAGATCTTGATGAGCTTTTTTTTTTTTTTTAAGATTTTATTTATTTATTTGACAGAGAGAGACACAGCAAGAGAGGGAACACAAGCAGGGGGAGTGGGAGAGGGAGAAGCAGGCTTCCCACGGAGCAGGGAACCCAATGCGGGGCTTGATCCCAGGACCCTGGGATCATGAACCAAGCCCAAGGAAGATGCTTAACGACTGAGCCACCCAGGCGCCCCTTGATGCACTTCTTAGTAACTGTTTAACCTTAAGCGAGTCTGTAAAATGGGGATAAAAATAAAATCTGTTAATTAGTGGCCTTAGAGGAATGAAATAAGATTATGCATATTAAAAAAATAAATGTTTAGCTTAGTATCTAGCACAGAGTAAGGATCTAATACAGAATAACAGTATGATAACTTTTTTTTTTAAGTATCAAAATTGGGGCACTTGGGTGGTTTAGTTAAGTGTCTGCCATTGGCTGAGGTCATGATCCCAGGGTCCTGGCATTGAGCCCCCGCATTGGGCTCCCTGCTCAGAGGGCAACCTGCTTCTCTCTCTCCCTCTGTCCCTCCCCTTTCTCCTGCTCCCTCTCTCTCTCACTCAAATAAATGGTTAAAAAAAAACTTAAAAAGTATCAAAATTATAGTTTTAATATGCCTTAATAATAATCCTATTATATATCCACATATTTAATATTTTACAAAAATGACGTATGTTAGTTTTACAAATATTACTATTTTACGTATAAGTATATAATAGATCTTTTCTATTTCGAATTAAATATTTTTAAAAAAATGGAGACCTAACAGAGTAGATAGAAAATAGAATTGAACACCTGGGGTTAAACATATTAATATTTTGATTTGTCATTTCAAGATGTTTAAATAAATATATGCATTGTTCCTTTTTAAACAGTAACTTGAAAATTTTACTGAATGTTCTGCCTTGTAACTTGCTTTTTTGCATTAGAAAATCAATCATTAACACTTACTATATCCTGATACAGTAAAACATGATTTGTAAGGGCTACTTAGCATTCCAAAATATTGAAGAGATTAAATTATTTTTCTGTAGCATATTTTATCCAAATCCTTCAAAAAAGATACAAAAGTATAAAGCTTTAGCATTGTACCCAAGACATTGTAATTTATTAAATGTTACATATTATTAGCTTAGTTGTGAATATCGCCTTTTCTCCTATCAATTTTATTATTACCATCACAAAAAGAGATTGTCTGTAATTCCATGTACTCACCTTCTCTACTAGATGCTTTTGGTGCCCCATCCAGATTCCCTTTACTGGGCCAGGGTACTCATTGCTCAGCTCCTGGGAGGGTCAGCTCCTAGAGACTGACAGCTGACCCCTCTCCACAGGATTGTTGTTGGCCAGTGGGAGTTGCCAGGCTCTGACATTTATGCTCCTTATTTCTCACTCAGAAGCAGTCTATTAGCTAATGACTAGAAAAATGTGTACGCAAAAGGTGGCTTCCCCTCCTTGCCACAAGGTGTGACCAATGCTGTGGGGTAGTTCATACACCAGCACTCCCCATTTGGATCAGACTGGATTATAGGTGAGCCCATAGCCTTGTTCAGACCCTCTCCCTAACCTATTCTGCTTCCATTACCCTGAGAGCATCCTTTCTGTAAATCATCTGAGTCCAAATCTTAGGCTCAGTTTCTAGGAAATCCTGAAACAATCAGTTAAGATAATAAATCTTTGAAGGTTTTTTTCCCCTAAGTTGTTTTAGATATTATGGGTCCATATACATCCTGGAACATATTTGACCATTAGTTAAAATCGTCCTGTAACTGATTAGAATTTCATTGAATCCATGGATCAAGTTTTTAGAGAATTAAGAACTTAAGAATATTGAGTATCCTGATCCATGAAGATGATCCATTTCTTCACTTTTTTAATCTTTAGTTTTAAAATTGATCCATGTTTAATAGTTTTCAATATACAAATTTGTGACATATTTTTACAAATTTATCTAGTATTTCATACCTCTGATATTATTGTTAATAGTACTTTTAAAATATTCTTTTTTTTTTTTAAAGATTTTATTTATTTGACAGCGACACAGTGAGAGAGGGAACACAGCAGGGGAAGTGGGGGAGGGAGAAGCAGGCTTCCCGCCAAGCAGGGAGCCTGATGTGGGGCTCAATCCCAGGACCCTGGGACCATGACCTGAGCCAAAGGCAGACGCTTAATGACTGAGCCACCCAGGCACCCCTTAAAAAATATTCTTATATCAAATACTAGTTGCTAGCATATAGAAATACAATAAGGCTTTTTAAAAATAATTTGTAACCTACAATATTACTTCATTTATTATAGTATTTTATTTTGTAGTTTCTATAGGAATTTCTACATGGACAATCATATCAGTGGATAAAGACAGTTTTACTTCTTCCATATGTGGATGCCTTTTATTTATTTTTTGCTTTATTTCACTTACAAGAACCTTCAGGATACTGTTTAATAGGAGTGGTGGGACAAACATCCAAACCATGTTTGCAATCTTTGTGAGAAAGCATCAGGCATGAACCATGAAATAAGATGTTAACTGCAAACTTTTTTGTGGATTTTTTTAAATTGGGCTGAGAAAGTTCTCTCTATAATTGGTTAACTGATACTTGTTTATTATTAATAATGATTAGGAACATATGCTAGATTTTATGAAATGCTTTTTATGAATCTCTTGATTACCATATAGTTTTTCTTTTTTTTACTTTCAATATAGTGAAAACATTGATTTTCTACAATTAAACATTCCATTCTTGGGATAAATCCCACTTGGTCATACTATATTACTATTTTTATGTAATTGCTGGATTTGAATCGCTAGAATTTTTGCATCTATATTTATATGGGATCATGATCTGTAGTATTTATTCTTTGTTGGTCTGCTTTCTCTGGTATTAGCAAATCAACATCCTTTTAGGATGAATTTTGAAGTATTACTTTGTCTTCAAGTTTTGGGATAGTTTGGGTACAGGTGGTATTTTTTTCTTTCCTTTGCGTTTGGTATAATTCACCAGTGGAGTCATCTGGGCCTAAAACTTTCTGTTTGAGAGTGTTTTAAATTACAGATTCAATTTCTTTACTGTATACAGGGCTAATCAAGTTCTGTGTTTCCTTTGAGTAAGCTTAGATAGATTCTGCCTTTCAAGAGGATTTGTCCATTTCATCTCCACTGTTGAATAAAGGGCCATAAAGTTGTTCATAATATCCCCTTATTATTTTTTTAGTATCTGTTGAATTCTGTAGTCTCATCATTTCTCTCATTCCTGGTTCTGGCATTTTTTGTGTTTTATATTTTCCTCCTCATCACTCAAAGATTTATCGTCTTAATGATTTTCTTAAAGAACCAGATTTTGTGTTTTGGCTCTGTGTAAGGTTCATGAATTGTTCTCTCAGCTCATTTTGGATAAATCTTTCACTAGCATTGAATAATTTTCTTTAACCTGCATGTTCATTGATACTCAGCTGAAGACTGATTTTCACTAAACTTTTGAGGTTATGTTTGGGATAATCTGATTTAAAACTATGGTTATGTGTGATACAATTCAAATTGCTGATTAATGAAGTGAATATTCGAAAATGACAGGCATCCTCTGCAACAGCCTAAATTATGTTGTATTATGAAATCCATATAATTATTGATGCGGAGAGGTTTGACAATAGATTAGTATAACATAAACAGAGAACATGTCAAGAGATTTCAAATATAAGACCCAATATTATAAGTTACAATGCAACTTGCTATAAATTATAGATGTTGATCTACAATGAGTTTGTATTATGAACCAGAATGAGTAGCATCTTTGATTACTTACTAATGGATAATTAATCTGTAATACAATGTGTTTGTGTCTTTCTAGGGCACTATAAAATATTTCAGAACAGAATAGTTTTAATTTCCTTCTAAAGAATTGAGTAACAGCTACACAGGGTAGGGTAGGACTTCTAGAAAGACAGTAGGTACTCAAACCAAGAAAAACAAATATGAATGTAAAGCCATAAAAATGCAAAATTAATAATAATATTTGCTTCTATATGGTTTTAAATTTGCAAAAGTAATTTCGTGAACCAATTAAAGTATTTCTCAAATGATTCCATATACTTAAATTTATTAAATGACTTCTAGGCTATATATTTGCATGAACGTATTTTAGTTTATCACAGTCCAGGTTCATGAAATCTCTAGTACTATGTGAGATATAGCATATTTCTGCTGCATCCACTGTGCTAAAATACATAATAAACCTCATTAAATTTTCTGAGTTACTACAGTTTCATCAATTCTTGTCAGATGGTAAAGCTGGCTCATTAAATAATAATCTCTTGTACAAATTCATTGCAATAATAAATAATTAAAAAGAATTAGCCCCCAGGGATGCCTGGGTGGCTCAGTTGGTTAAGCATCTGTCTTTGGCTCAGGTCATGATCTCAGAGTCCTGGGATTGAGTCCCACATTGGGCTCCTTGTTTAGCCGCTCAACCAGAGCCTGCTTCTCCCTCTGCCTTCATCCCTCTCTCTCTCTCTCATTCTCTCTCTGTCTCTCTGACAAATAAATAAAATCTTAAAAAAAAAAAAAAGAATTAGCCCCCAATATTTAACAGTGTTCCAAAACAAGGCAAACATTACCTTGAATTAGGTATGTAACAGAGTTGTAAAGCAGAGGGGTTGAAGGTATTGGTCTGCTGAGTGTTGGCCCATGAAAGATCTCTGGCCACTGGAAATTCAACTCCTCTGCAATAAAATAATAAGGGTTAAAAGTTCACCATGAAAAGTACAAGAAGAAAGCATGTTCACTGCCTGAATTCAGAGACTGGGGTGACCATATGCCACCAGTAAAAGTAAACAAACAAACAAAAAAAATCAACAAAACAAAATTTCTGCCCATCCTTCTAAAAAGGAAGAGCATAAAATATGACAGGGAATGAAGACAAAATAGAACAAAGTTTCTTATTCAAAATGTGCTGCCAATTGTAATTGTGGTAAAATACACATAACCAGAAAGAAGCTACCAAGTTAACCATTTTTAGGTGCAGAGTTCAGTAACATTAGGCACATTCATTGTTGTGCAACCATCGTCACCATCCATCCACAGAATTCCTTTCATCTTGCAAAACTAAAATTCTGTATTCATTGAAAAATTAGTCCTCTTTCCTCTCACCTTTTGTCCCTGGCAACCACCATTCTTCTGGCTCTAACGTAAGAGGAATCATACAGTATTTGTTCTTTTGTGACCAGCTTATTTCACTTAGCATAAGGTCTTCAAGGATGATCAATGTTGTAACACGTGTCAGAATTTCCTTTTTTCTAAGGCTGAATAATATTATACCGTATGTATGTACCACACTTTGTTACCCATTCATCTATCAGTGGGCATTTGGCTGCTTCTCCTTGTTGGTTACTTCAAATAATGCTGTCATAAAAATGGGTATAAAATATGTTTTATGGTTTTCAATTGCTGAAGTTGAATTGCTGGATCATATGATAAGGCTATTTGTAAATTTTTCAGTAATTGCCATACAGTTTTTGATGTCAGGTACACCATTTTACATTCCCATTAACAAGGTATAGATGTTCCAGTTTTCTCCACATCCTTACCAACATTTGTTTTCTGTTTTTGTGTGTGTATGTGTGTATTTTTTTAAGATAGATATCCCAATGAATGTGAAGTACTTTATCATTGTGGTTTGGGTTTGCATTTCCTTAAAGATCAGTCATATTGAGCAATTGTTCGTGTGTTTATTGGTCATTTGAATATCTTCTGTGGCAAAAAGTCTATTAAAGTTCTTGTCCATTTAAGTCAGTTTGTGTTTTCTGTTGTTGAGTTTTAAGAGTTCTCTATATTCAGGATATTAGCCTCTTACCAGATACAGTTTGCAAATATTTCTAACATTCTCTGGGTGATTTTGTTGTTCTTTCCCCAGCTTTACTGAGATATAATTGACAATGTTGCATAAGTTTAAGTTGTAAAATGTGTTGATTTGATATACTTACATATTGCAAAAAGATTACTATCACAGTATTACCTAACAACTCCATCATATCATATAATTACCATTTCTTTTTTGTGTGTGTGGTGAGAACATTTAAGATTTACTCTCTCTTAGCAACTTTCAAGCATATAATACAGTATTGTTAACTGTAATCACCACACTGTACATTAGATCCCAGACTTTATTCATCTTATAATGGGAAGTTTATTTTTTTAAAAGATTTATGTTTATTTACTTAGAGAGAGCATGAGGGGGGAAGGGTCAGAGGGAGAAGCAGACTCCCCGCTGAGCAGGGAGCCCAATGTGGGACTCGATCCCGGGACTCCAGGATCATGACCTGAGCTGAAGGCCGTCACTTAACCAACTGAGCCACCGAGGCGCCCCATAATGGGAAGTTTATATCTTTGACCGACAACTCCGCATTTCCCCTAGTCCCTGGAAACATTCTACTCTGTATCTAGGAGTTCAGCTTTTATGATTCCATATATAAGTGCTATCATACAGTGCTTGTCTTTCTCTGACTTATTTCACTTAGCATAATGCCCTCAGGGTCCATCTGTGTTGTCTCACATGGCAACATTTCCTTCTTTCCCATTGCTGAATAATATTTCATTTTGCAATATGCCACAATGTCTTTATCCATTCATCCATTGTTGGACACACAGGCTGTTTCTGTATCTTGGCTATTGTAAAATCTGCTACAAATAACATGGGAGTGCAGGTATCTCTTTGAGATCCTGTTTTTGTTTCCTTTCCATATATACCCAAAAGTGAGGTTCATGGATATATGGTAGTTCTATTTTTTAATGTTTTTGGGAAACTTCTTGTTTTCCATAGTAGATGTATCAGTTTACATTCCCATTGACCATGCACAAGGATTCCCTTTTTCTCCCACATTCTTGCCAACACTTGTTATCGTTTGTCTTTTTGATGATAGCCATTCTATAAGGTGTGAAGTGATATCTCACTATGGTTTTGACTTGTATTTCACTGGTGATTAGTGATGTTGAACACCTTTTCATGTACTTGTTGAACATTTGGATGTCTTCTTTCAAAAAGTGTCTATTCCATTTCTCTGATCACTTTTTGCTTTTTGTTTTGTTTTTCCTATTGAGTTGTATGAGTTCTTTATATTTTGGATATTAACCCTTTATCAGATATATAACTTGAAAGTATTTCCCCCCATCTAAAATGGGTTTTCACCACTGCATTGAAAGTAACACTGTCTGTTGCCATTTCTCTCACAAATTCTGACTTTCTGTCTACAGTATATATAGGAGAAAGGAGTCCAGGTGGTATTTTCTGCTCCTCCCTCAGCGGCCACTGTTCTGCTTTCCTAGTCTTGTACAGGAAAAATGCTTTCTTATGTCTCTTACCAATATTTTTGTGTGTTCCACGTAGAGTGTGTGATGAAATGAGAGCACCCTACGCCTCCACACTCTCTCTCCAACTTAATCTAGCCAAACCCTTTTTACTTTTGTGCAACTACATATGTTCTAGGCAAATAAGTGCTTGCATTGCTGTCACTTCCTACAGATGCATGTCTTTCCTTAGATTTGGGGCTAGTTGATTGTCCTATGACCTCAGCTCTCTGATGGGTTCCAGAAAAGTTGTGAAATTGCAGTTTGTCTGCCTTTAACTTTTTTTTTCCAGTTCTCTTGACATATAATCGACATACAGCAGTGTATAAGTTTAAGATGTATAACATAATGGCTTGATTTGCATATACTGTAAAATGATTGCCACAATAGTTTAGTTAACATCCCTTATCTCATACAGAAAGAAAAAAAGGGAAAAATGTTTTTTCCCTTATTATGAGAACACAGGATTTACTCTTAGCACCTTCAAATATACCATACAACGGTGTCAGCTATAGTCACCATGCTGTATGTTATATCCGCAGTAGTTATCCTAGAACTGAAAGTTTATACCTTTTGACCACCTTCATTCAGATCCAACTTTCCCACCTCACCCCGCACCTCTGGTAACCACAAATCTGATCTCTTTTTCTATGAATTTCTTTTTAATTTCCACATATAAATGAAATCATATGGTATTGATCTTTCTCTGACTTATTTCACTTAGCATGATGACATCAAGGTCCATCTAGGTTGTTGCAAATGGCAGAATACCTTTCTTTTTTCAGAGCTGGATAACTTTACATTGTACGAATATACCACACTTCTTTATCCATTCATTTGTCAATGGACACTTAGATGTTTCCATGTGTGGCTATTCTAAGTAATGCTGCTATGAACATGGGAGTGCTGATTATCTCTTCAACATAGTGTTTTCATTTCTTTTGGATATATATGTATCCAACACACACACACACACACACACACACACACACACACACACCCATACATACCCAGGAGTGGATTGATTGCTGGATCACATGGTAGGTAGCTCTATTTTTTATTTTTTGAGGACTCTTCATATTATTTTCTGTAGGGCTGTATCAATTTACATTCCTTTCAACAGGGCACAAAGTTTCCCTTTTTTCCATATCCTAGACAGCATTTGTTATCTCTTATCTTCTTGATGACAGCCATTCTAACAGGTATGAGGTGATATCTCATTGTGGTTTTGATTTGCATTTTCTTAACGATTAGTGATGTTGAGCACATTTTTATGTATCTGTTGGCCATTATGATGTCTTCTTTGGAAAAGTGTATTCAGATCCTTTGCCCATTCTTAAACTGGATTTTTTTTCTATTGGGTAGTATGAGTTCTTTACATAGTTTGGATATTAACTCCTTATGAGCTATATAATTTGCAATTTTTTTCTCCCATTCTGTAGGTTGTTTTCTCATTTAGTTTATTGTTTCTTTTGTTCTTCCAGAGATTTTTAGTTTGATGTAGTCCTTGTTTATTTTTTGTACTGTTACTTGTGCTTTGTCATATCCAAAAAAATCATTGCCACAACCCATGTCAAGGAGATTTTCCCCTATGTTTTCTTTTTAGAATTTCATGGTTTCAGGACTCACATTTAAGTCTTTAATCCATTCTGAGTTAATTTTTTGAGGGGTGGACAATAGGGATCTAGTTTCATTGTTGTACATATAAATATCCAGTTTTCCTAGCACCATATGTTGAATAGATTCTTTTCTCCATTGAGTAGACTTGGTTGCCTTTTCAAATATTAGTTGACCATAGAGAGGGTATATTTATTGTTTTTCCATTTGTCCATGTGCCTGTTTTTTTTGCCAGTACCATACTGTTTTGTTTACTACAGCTTTATAATACAATTTGAAATCAGAAAGTGTGATGCCTCCCACTTTGGCTTTCTCAGGATTGTTTTGGCTATTTGGGGTCTTCTGTGGTTCCATACAAATTTTTAGGATTATTTTTTTCCAATTCTGGAAAAAAAAATGGCCCTGAAATCTTTGACAGGGATTGCATTGAATCTATAGATGGCTTTGGGTGGTGTGGGTATTTTAACAATATTAATTCCTCAAATCCATGAAAATGGGATACTCATTTATCTTTTTGTTCAATTTCTTTCATCAGTTTTTCTAATACAGATATTTCACCTCATTGGTTAAATTTATTCTAAATATTTTATTGTTTTTGCTGCTATTGTAAATAGGATTATTTATTTCATAGTCTGATAAATCTTTATTACTATATGCCTTTTAGTTTTTAATAATAGTGTCAAAGTTCTTTTCAGCTCTCTCCTTCCCAAGGCTAAGTGTTAATTTTTTCTTTCTCATGTTTAACCAATACTGAATATTCAGAAAATATACACTATTTTTCCAAATAGTTTTGTGAATTTTACCTAGAATATTTGTGTGTGTAATAGGATGCTTCAGATTATAGACATGTATATGGAGATAATTCCCCATGTTTTTTTTTCTTTTTTTTTTATTCTTATGTTAATCCCCATGCATTACATCATTAGTTTTAGATGAAGTGTTCCATGATTCATTGTTTGTGCATAACACCCTGTGCTCCATGCAGAATGTGCCCTCCTCAATACCCACCACCAGGCTAACCCATCCTCCCACCCCCCTCCCCTCTAGAACCCTCAGTTTGTTTTTCAGAGTCCATCATCTCTCATGATTCGTCTACCCCTCTGATTTCCCCCGCTTCATTCTTCCCCTCCCGCTACCTCCTCCTTCTTCTTTTTTTTTTTCTTAACATATATTGCATTATTTGTTTCAGAGGTACAGATCTGAGATTCAACAGTCTTGCAAAATTCACAGCGCTTACCAGACCACATACCCTCCCAAGTGTCTATCACCCAGTCACCCCATCCCTCCCACCCCACCCCCCACTCCAGCAACCCTCAGTTTGTTTCCTGTGATTAAGAATTCCTCATATCAGTGAGATCATATGATACATGTCTTTCTCTGACTTATTTCGCTCAACATAATACCCTCCAGTTCCATCCACGTCGTTGGAAATGGCAAGATCTCATTCCTTTTGATGGCTGCATAATATTCCATTGTATACATATACTACATCTTCTTTATCCATTCATCTGTCGATGGACATCTTGGCTCTTTCCACAGCGAAATCGGAGGGGTAGACGAACCATGAGAGACGATGGACTCTGAAAAAACAAACTGAGGGTTCTAGAGGGGAGGGGGGTGGGAGGATGGGTTAGCCTGGTGGTGGGTATTGAGGAGGGCACATTCTGCATGGAGCACTGGGTGTTATGCACAAACAATGAATCATGGAACACTACATCTAAAACTAATGATGTAATGTAGGGGATTAACATAAGAATTTAAAAAAAAAAAAAAAGGACTGTTGTTAATTCTTCTTCTTCTGTTTGGTAGAGTTCACCAGTGAAGCCATTTAGGTCCTGGGCTTCCCTTTCCTTCCTTCTCCTCCGCCCCCCCTTTCCTTTCTTTCTTTCTTTCTGTCTTTTTTTTTTTTTTTTTTAAGATGTTCCATGTGCACTTTAGAAGAATGTGTGTTTTGCTCCAGTTGGATGGAATGTTTCATATATGTCTGTTGGATCCATTTGTTATAGTGTTGTTCAAGTCTTCGGTTTACTTATTGAGTGTCCATCTGGATATTCCATCCATTGCTGGAAAGTGGAACAGTGAAGTCTCCTGCTATTACTGTGTTGCTGTATTGCTGTCTACTTTTCCCTTCAGGTCTGTCAATGTTTGCTTTATATATTTAGGTGCTCTGATGTTAGGTGCATATATATTGTGGGGACTGGCTGCCAGGGTTTGCAGGTTTGTTGTTGAGACCCATGTGCCAGTGCTGAGAGTTCCTACCCCTCTTCTTTGTTCTTAGCTACCCCCAGAAGAGCTAGCTCTGTCAATTCCCTCAATTTTTTGGTTAAGTGAGGCAGAAGCAGGCCTCTTGGCAGTGCCCTGAAACCTGAAGTAGTAGGTTTTCATGTGGCTCTCTTTCCCCTATGGGGGAAATTACAGTATAAGGGGTTTCTCTCAGTGCTGAGTGGTACAGAGTGGGGGAGGAATGTCACTAGTAAAGTGAAATGGTTCTCACTCTTTACAGTGTGACTGTTCATAGATTTTCGGCTCCCCCCCCTCCCTGGGGTACTAGAGCCTCTCAACTGGACTCTAGAGCT
Organism: Mirounga leonina; assembly: GCF_011800145.1. Taxonomy (NCBI): domain Eukaryota; kingdom Metazoa; phylum Chordata; class Mammalia; order Carnivora; family Phocidae; genus Mirounga; species Mirounga leonina. The sequence goes on from NW_023270316.1 coordinate 42,772,164, forward strand.
CTTAGAAAGGTATTTTGTCTGTGGATAGTTGTAAATCATTGCTTCTCTGGGACTAGGAAGGCTGGTAGCTCCTATTCCAGCATCTTGAGGATGTCACCCCCAAGACTATATTTTTAAAGTCTAAGTATATCTTGTGCTTCTGAGATTTTTAAGGTCTGTAAATACAAGTGAGAGAAAGGGGGAGAAACATGAAAACCAGCTCAAGAGAGGGAAGAGGGAGTAAGAAAGTGCAGCTGGTGTTTAGCTCGAGTTTATACAATGACTATTCTTTTTTATGCCTTTCTACTTTGTTACATTTACTCCTGATTATGTATGAATGAAGCAGGCAGTTCTTTAACTAATTGTCTATCTTTATATTCAACATCTTTTCCTCTTCCAAAACGTATTTGTTTAGCTAATTATGGTTATGCTATTGGATGTTTGCAATTATGTGTCTCAAATATATCGAGAACATATTTTCTAAAGACGAATTCTCACGTCTGGGAGCCTTCTTTCATCAATCTCTCTAGAAAAGAAAAAAATAAAATGAGAAAAAACACTTCTTTCAGGAGCAAAACCCACATTCTTTGCCAGTAAGGATACGATCATTTAAGTGAATTTATTCTTTGTCTTCTAATAACTTTGCCTGGTGAAAGAATGTATTGAACAAAATCTCCCTTTATATTAGTCATTTCATTTAAGTGCATGTCTTGTGAATATTCAATTCTGACAGATTTTGAAGAAATATGGCTCTGTGCCAAGATAATTAACTTCAAATTTTGGGTGATTTGGTACTAGTGATAAACTTATTCCTGATATAATAGAAACTTAGGATAATAAAATTAGACTATTGTCTAATTTATAAGTGTTTAAGTTGGCTCCCATTACTTCTCTCTGTAAGGTTACAATAAGTACTTGAACGGATTTGCATGGTTTTCAGTTTTATTGTTAACATGTCTCCATTCATAATTTCTTGGTAGCTGGGTTGCAATGGAAAAGAGCCACTAGGCTTAGAGATTATATCATGGACTATATAATGAACACTGGTCTTCAATAATGATACGGCTTAGGAAGGCAGTATGAAGTATGAAGAAGTATCAAATGTGTGGAGTATGTAGTATAAGAAGAGAACTAACTTGTTTTATTTAAGTGATTCTCTGGCAGCAGCCTTGATTTATAGTCTCCCAACCTCTCACTGTCATTTCTATAAAACAAAACAAAACAAAACATGAGTGCATTCAAATAGTCACAGTCCTCTCACCCTCAAAAATACAGGATTCTATTCAATAGCCATAATCTAGGAAAATATTCTAAGTAATGCAAAACTTATGATGCTATTTGGTGACTTAATGTGCTATTCTACGTGGAACAAAACTACTCCTCCTGGATAATGGAAGTAAACTAATTTTCCTTCCTAAATGATATGTCCCCAAATTAAAAAATGGAATACACACACACACACACACATACACATTTATCTCACCTGGATGATCAGGTTTATTATGCAGGTGGAATAGTTAAGGTTTTATGGCCATGTCTCAATGCTGTCATTTTATATTTGGCCAGAAATTACTTATAACTAAAAGGGGAAATGTTTGCTGAGAATAGAGTTTGGGTAGGGATGGATGGAGGGCAAGAAAAGTTGGATATTGCATTTTAGCTGACCATTTTCTCAAAACATAAGGCATAAATAATAAGGATAAGAAGAACTGTGGCAAAATAAAAATTGTTTTTATGTTTCTTGATATTACAATTATTAAGAGCTTTTCCATTGAGAAGATACAGGAATTTGTTGAAAGCAAACTAGACACTGGGAGTTAATTCATTTATTTATTTAACAAATAATAATTGGTGCCTGCCTTGTGGGGAGGCAAGAACCATTATAGATGCACTGAGAGAAGAAGTAGTAAACTAGAAAAATATCTCTGTTCTCATAGTTTTTGTGGAGGTGGAAGATGGTACAATTATTAATAAACCTAGATACAAAAAATAAGATAATTGTAGATATTGTGAAATACTTTTAAGAAACAAGACAGAGTAATTGAATTTAGAAGGTGATTACAAGAGAAGGTAAATGACTACATTATATAGAATGATCCAGGAAGTCCTTTCTATGTAAAGAGTGTGAAGTTTAGGTATGAATTATAAGAGAGTTTCCCAGGCAAAAGAAATAATTACAGGCTCCAAGACAGGAATGAATGTGGTACATTTTAAATTAGGTAAGAGGCTCTTTTAATGAGACTATGTATGCTGCCATTTTTACTGACCATTACTATAATAAATATCAAAGTCAGGATAAATCATATCTGTTTTCTCAGAGGAAATTTCTTAGGACCTATTTTATTAATCTTGAATCTCATTATCCACTGTAAGAATTTTTCTAGATGTCAAAGAGGGTAGACAAGTGTATTTACTTAGGGAGAAAAGATGCTCGGGCAACGGGTCTCAGACCCCAGTGGGGAAGGAGTAGGAGAGTAAAACCTTCAGACAACCTTCTGAAAGGACTATAAACCGACCATTAAGTGAAAGTAGGAGAATTAAGTAATGCTTTGGTTTCCTTGTGAGATTTGTTTGTTCATCATCCTGATTACCAATAGAAATAAGGCTAGTTTGTCAAGGACATGGAAAATCGGGTAGAGTGTGGAGGTAGAAGATGAAATCACAGTAGTGGCATGGGCCAGGTTATGCAGGCCTTGTAAAAAAGTGTGGATTACATTCTGAATTTCTAGGAAAAGCAGAGGTGAGATTAAGAGTTCCTCTTAATGGACTCTAGTGGGCCAAGGGTGAGAGCTTGAATTTCATTAAGAGGTTGATGCAGTAGATTCTGGTGATTAATGATCGCATTTGGGGAACAGAGAAGGGCCTTTGCTCCTAGCTTGCAACCCCATCCTGCTGTTGCTGCAAAGGCTGCAGCTGGGAGATGAGGCAGCACGCACGCGGAAAAGTGGTTGCGAGGACAACCTCTGCACACTCTGCAGGAAAACAATAGATTGTATAACTCGCCAGCAAGGATTAATAAAGACGAAGCTAAAATCCACAGGATTTATTTTTAAAAATGCAGAAAAGGGGACGCAAACATTGCTGTGAAAAAACAACTTCTGAATAGAGACTTATTATATGTATTAGATGGCAGTTGTTGAACATGTCAATAATTACAAAATATCCAAACATTTTTACAAACTAGGGAAGTGTATTAAATTTGACAGAGGTATGAAAATTCATTCACAATGTTGGACAAGATAGTGACCTGACAGTTAATGGGCTAAAGACAAGGTTTTTTTAAAAAAGAGGCTAAAATTACTAATTATTAAGAACAGTGGCCTAACTTGGAGTAATACAGAAAATGAAGACATAAAAATTAGCAAAATATTATCTTTAAATGTTATAATAATTTTATAATAAAATTATATAAATTTTATAAATTTATTAAAAAATTTATAATAAAAAATTATCTTTAACAAATTTTAAAATTTAAAATGGCAGTGTTTTATCAGTTTCTCATAAGGGCAATATTTTCCTGCACTGTAGGTAGAAGTTAAAGCTGGTAGAATGTTAATGAATGGCATGTGACATATTTAGCAAGAATTAGATGAAGTTTTCATACTGTCTATTCCAGTGACACTACCTCTATTAAGATAGTTTAAGGAAATAATCAATAGAAAATATAGGTCTGCAAAGCAAATGCTAAAATCTTAGGAATTACCTTTTTTATATGTTTTAAAATATGTTTATAAATTTGCCACAGTATCTACCACACCATGTAGGAGGGTTGTAATAAGAAAATAGTCTTATTTAAGTATTTAAACCAGGATCCAAGCTTTGGAAACACAAGAGTCCTAATTAGGTAGCTTAAAGAATGTGAATCTCAATTACCTTATCTCTAAAATGGCAAAAATTTCACTCAAGATTTTGTTTATACCTAGCAATACTCTTTAATAATATTTTAAATATGATGTAATGTATGGTGTATGGTGATTAACATAATAAACAAATAAATTAATAATGGGCCAGTCACAAAATATAGTGTGGTTAAATAATTACATATGTTTTAATAAATATAGATACACTATTGATATAATGTGAATTATAGCTGTCAGAAAATATTTAACATCAAGGGGGAATGTCTACGATGCGTTAAAAATACAAGCAAGCAGTAAAATTTTTTTCCTATTATGATTCTGTTTTGAAAAAAAATACGTACATGGATAGACACCAAAGTATTAAAAGTTAATGCCTCTGGGTGGTTGGACAATGGACGATACATTTTCTTTTTATCCAGTTAATTTTACACATCTTCTCTAATGTTCGTATGTCAATATTATGTTAAGAAAATTAATATTTAATTTTATAAGTCAAATGCTAATAATACCCACCTTTAAGATTTATTTTGAAGATTAAGTGAGATAATGCATGGAAGTTTTTGCTGGATATAGTCAATAAATATCATTACCCCTTATGTGGAACTTTGCTTCCTAGTTACTTTGATCTAAAGTAACAGAAATAGACAAAATTACTCTTCAGGATCTGCAATCTCAGAATTCTCTGATTTGCTTTCAAGACAGCACAAGTGTAGACAATCTGGAAATCTAGGCAGAGTGAAGTTCAATTGTCCTACACAAGGACTAATCTCCTAATTAAGATATAAGTGACAATTTAAGCAACACAGTGCACTATCCATAAACATTAACTATGTTGATTAAAGTGAATCAAATTTGTATTTCTTTTTTTTTTTAAAGAAAAGACAAAAGAAAACCTTTTGAAATTCTTAACATATAATTTTTTTTGGATATAAAACTTCTCAAAATTGACATAGGATGTGATATTTTTGTGCCATTACTTTGGTACACTGTTCATTTGCTTTGATATGTGTTACATGCTTCTTTCAAGCAAATTCAATTGCTTTAATTTTTTTCTTACAATATTTTCTGCGCACACTGAAAGCTCAGTAATTCTTGTTGACTCACTAGTTATAATAGAGGTAAACAGGACAGTAAAATCAGGCAAGCATTTTATGTGAACCTTTTAGAGATTAGCAGAAGTTGCATGAGAAGATGTCATATCAAATTTTTGCCTAAAGGCTCAAGTCAGAGTTCAGATCAAATGCCAGTGTTCATGATATAATTCCTTCTTCAAACTATTTAAATCGTAAGTTCAAGAACCAATAATTATTCATAACGATAAAAATGAAAACAATGTATCTAAACTTAAAAATATCATGAAAAGAAGAAAAATCTCATTTTAAAACTATACTCCAGAGAAATTACTCAAAATTCCACTTAGTTTTCTTAATTGTCTTTATCCTTTTTGGAATTTTATTTGCAAAATATGAAAATATATTTTTAAAAATTTCATAATGCAATAATTGCATTTACTTTAAAAAGCATATCTATTAATATTTTATAGTTAAGTAGCAGAGTTTAAATGGTTGTACTATAAGAAACAGAAACCATGCATAAGCAGTTGACTAAAAATGCATATTTTGTAAAAGAAAAAAATTTTTACAGTTTAAAAAAGAGTATGGTAACATCTTACTAATTAGAATACTCTTCAAGGACACATGTTCCTTTTAAAAATGTAGCTAGTAATTGGAATAACATTAAGAGCACTAACATTTCAACTAGTACCTACATATTAGCATAGTAAAAGTAAAAACAAAAAATTCCTTCTGTTCATCCTACCTAAGCCTTATCCCATCTTGATTATTCAGTCTTCACCATAAAATTTGGTCAATTCAGTTAAGGGTAGAAAGAATATCCTAAAATTTTCTAAACAACTTAGTTTAGTATGTTGATTAACACTGAAAGTAAAGGAATTTTTTGGTTAGTTGGTCTAGTCTTCACATGTTTTAAAATAATATTCCTAATGTTGACATTCAGTGGACTATCCATAATGAATCTTGTGTGTAGAGTTCAATTACATTTATGGGGCGCCTGGGTGGCTCAGTCGTTAAGCGTCTGCCTTCAGCTCAGGTCATGATTTCAGGTCCTGGGATCGAGCCCCGCATCGGGCTCCCTGCTCCGTGGGAAGCCTGCTTCTCCCTCTCCCTCTCCCACTCCCCCTGCTTGTGTTCCTTCTTTCGCTGTGTCTCTCTGTCAAATAAATAAAATCTTAAATTTTTTTTAAATTTGATTTTATTATGTTAATCACCATACATTACATCATTAGTTTTTGATGTAGTGTTCCATGATTCATTGTTTGCATATAACACCCAGTGCTCCATTCAATACATGCCCTCTTTAATACCCATCAACAGATGAATGGATAAAGAAGATGTGTGTGTATATATATATATATATATATATATATATATATATATATATACACACACACACACATACACACACAATGGAGTTCAATTAAATTTTGACTAAAATAATGATTTACATTGAACATGGTTGGTTTAAGGTACTACTTAGAGTCTAAATCTTTGCTGTTATTTTATTCTCTTCTCTTTAATTGGATTCATAATATTATAAATAGAGCTATTAAATTAGAAATTTATGTTATTTATTACACAGCAATGCTTTTTTGCTTACAAAGGTAGAAAATTAAAATTCAGAGCCCACAATTAAGGTAGTGATGGTCCCTTGAGTTCCCCTAACCTTAATATCCCTTTGAGCAAAACAAGCTTGAACACACTCAAAATCAGATTTTTTAGAAACCTTGACTGACTAATCAGACTCATAAGACATTTAAACAATATAACCATACATGCATATATGCTGACATTATTTATATATGCAAACTTATCTAATATATGTGTATTTTAAGTCTATTTACTTTTTTTCACTCTTTTCTAAGCAAGAAATACACTAATCGCTGCTATTCTGTTAACTTAAAAATATCTGGATATCATGGTATGATGAATCTCAATCAAATAGAAGAGATTATTAAGTGCTATTTGTATCATGCCCCCCCCACACACTCATAAATTTGGTCAATTCATGCTGTTTACTTATTTTCCTTATTTGTTAACAGAACATCACATGACATTGTGACATATAGCAATCACTATATTAAATATTATTGCAGCTTAGTTTATTCTTCAGACTTACAATTGACATAAATAAAATCTCTCATTTTCTTCAACCATTCTAACTCCCTTGGGCTATGCTAATCTCACTTGGGAAATAATACTTTAAGCAAATAAAAGCTATATTTTTAATTTTTTGTTCCAGTAGGTAAAAATTGTCAGAACTATGTTTTATAGATAGTTGGTAGTAACTTAGATAATGGAAAAATCCTGAAAACGATTAGGAGGAATATTGCAAGAGAAAAGTGGAAGACAATAAATGTCCATTATAGGAAAATAACTTTTTAAGAAAAAAAAAAAAATTGGATGATTTTTTTTTTCTTCAGGGTTTGGGTAATAAATAAAGAAAATAATGTTTCCTTTTGCAAGATAGAAAATTCTAATCTATAGTTTTTGAACTTTTTAATCAATGTGTAAAAAATGGCTTAAAAATCCCCCCATCTTTCAGAATTCCTGGACTTGGTTTCTTGTATTTACTCAGTCATTGAATAATTAATTTTGCAGATTTTAAGTTAGGTGTCTACTGTTTTCTAGGTTATGTGGTAAATGTAAGCAAGCAAACAGATACATTTGCTCTCACAGGTACTTCTAGTAGAAAAGACAAAAATTAATTATATAATCACAGCAGTACATTCACAATTACAATTGAATTAAGTGACCTAAAAACAAGATTCTATGAGTTTACATAAAAAAGAAAACTAACATAACCTAGGAAGTAGTAGAAGAAATAATTTCACTGAGAATGTAAACCATGAACTCTTATGAGATGGAATATGAGCAAAGATTATTCCCTGCAAATGGATGAAAAATTTCTCTCTATTACAAAGGAATGAAATCTAAATTAGGAACAGAAAAAAAGTGAAGATGATGGTAACTGAATGGGGAAGTCGTGGTGTGGAAGGGGGGGTGCAGGGTAAGACCCAAGGGGACAATGGGGGATTTAGTAGGGCATGCTTTAGTTTTATACAAAGAACAAGAAGCCATTGATAGATATTAAGCTTATTGTGTGATATAATGACATTTGCTATTTTCAAAACAAAGTAAATTCTAGCTGTCAAAAGCAGAATATACTAGAGAAAGTCAGGGGCTGTTGTAATGGTTCACATAAGTCATAATGATCGCTTTGACCAGAGTGTTGTAGGTATAGATAAAGTGTGGATTGAGTGAAATTTATGAGGTAAAACAGCAGGATGTTGTCATAGATTAGATATTAAGAGGTGGTGAAGAGGAAGGAGTCAGGAAAGTTTTCTAAGTGTCTGTCTTGAGAAGTTGGATGATTATTAGTATCATTCTTTGAGATAGAATACCCTGAATGTGGAAACAGAGTGTAGGTGATCTAGTGAGTGCTTGTGTGTATGTGGGCATGTGTTTGTAGAAAATGACTTCAAGTGTTAGGCATGTTGACCAAGAGTATGAATACTATGATAAGGGGAGACAGAGAATGGGCAGAGAGAGAGAGGAGTCGGGAGCTCAGACTCGTGCTAGAGCTATGAAGATGGCTGTAATTATGATATAGATAGATGGTAATTATAACTCTGGGTGCAAAGACATTGTCTTGGCCATCAGGAAAGTCTAGAATATGGGCTAGTTATGAGCAGACCAAGCACCAAGGTGAGGTAGGTAACCAGGTAATAAAGAACAAGTCAGTCACAAAGCAGACATAGACACGATTGGCAGGTAGCTCCGAGGAAATCTAGAAGAGTAGACTCACAAACACTAAAACAGAAGGTGGTGTTTTATAATGCAAGTTTTGCAATCAGTGTCAGATTCTGATAGGGAAACAAACAAGGTGAGGACTGAAACATGTCCATTGGATTTGGTGTGGTGCTACTCAGTGTTGAATATGGGGAAGGTTGTTTCAGGGGAGTGCCATCATTATATGCAGTATCATCTGACTTCAGTCCATCATGAAAGCTAGAAAGCAATGGAACAAGGTATCACAATTTTAATAGAAAATACTTATCAAATGAGGAAGATACCAAGTAAAATTTAAAAATATAAGATCAATAGGAAAAAAATTAATACAAAGGCTTAGATGATTTGCTTTTCAGGTAGTTTTTCAGAAAATGCACTGTATCAAAAAGAGCCACTTGTGTAATAGGATTTCATGATTGATCAAGAGAGTGAGAGAGAATGATTGATTGATTGATCACACGTCTAGGAAGCAATCAGTCCAAATGAGAAGAGACAGCAAATGGGCTACCAGAAGAATGTTTTCAATAAACTAATGAAATAGTTTCCCAGAAAAAAACCTAATGAAGCATTAGGATTGCCCTTCTTAAAAAAAAGGCTGGGGAAAAAAAGAAAAATATTTGGATATTAGGAAAATGAATACACAAAAAGAAACCCAGAAGAAAACAAAAACTGAAAAAGTCATGTTCAAAATATAAAGCAAACTATAAACAGTGCTGATTTGAAGAATTCATAGAATAGAAGAAAGAGAGTACATTTGACCTTGACACCAGAAAACATTCTCATTTTATTGGCAAAGTTATGTCTTTGGAGCTGGAAAGAAGGAAAAATAATCACAGCCTAAACATGGCTCCCTTGGGTTTGCAGCAAAGGGTAGTTGCCTAATAATGCAAATCTCTTAATGTTTTCAAAATTTAGGATCTATCTATAAATAGAATACTGAGAAGTAGAAACTATTAAATTATAGAGAGAAAGGTAAAACATAAGCAAGTTCATATAAAAAAAAAAAGGAGTAGGAAGTTTGAGGTGGAATTTAAGAAACCAAACTGATGAACATAGGGGAAGGGAAGGAAAAACAATATGAAAACAGAGAGGGAGACAAACCATAAGAGACTCTTAAGTCTAGGAAACAGAGAGGGTTGCTGAACAGGATCTGGATAGAGGGGTGGGGTAACTGGGTGATGGGCATTAAGGAGGGCACTTGATGGAATGAGCACTGGGTGTTATATGCAACTGATGAATCACAAAATTCTACCTATGAAACTAATAATGCACTATGTTAATTGAACTGAATTTAAATAAAAACTAATTTTAAAAAAAGGAATCCTATAATACCTTCAGGATAAGAAAATTCTCTACTATTGAAGGCATTAAAAAAAGTTTGAGCATGAAAGTGTAAGGGAAGTAAACACTCAACCAAGGGGAGAAAGGATTAGAGAATGCTGGTGACATTTGTTGGAACAAAAATAGAGATCTTATATAATTATCAAGTTTACAGAGTAAAGGAAAACATAATTTAAAAAATACAGGGCTTTCTGCATTACTACACCATATGTGTTCTTAAAAACAAAACAACCTAACTTTTGTTCTGTAAGAGTGCATCTTTAAAAATAAGGTGTGAGGAAAAAATATAAAGGAAGTCATAATCACTTAACTTTCTAAACTGGAACAATAACAAAAAACGATGATCATACCCTGGGAGATAATTTAACGAGGCTCTGGAGGCTTTCTCAAGGGTTATTAAAAATGTACAGCAACAATAGCCTGGAAATCCTTGTCTCATGGTGAGGACACGTTAAGACGGAAGTGGAGGTCTGGACAAACAGAACAACCCGCCAGGATTTGCGAAAGCTGGAAGAGGGTTCTACACAGGTGTTCAAAGTTAATTTTCTTAAAATGGAGCTGAAAGCACTTCTTGCCTGTATGGTGGAGAGCAAAGTGCTGTTTATCTCTTTATTTATAGTTCTACTTCTGCTGTTTTGCCTTCATTTTCCTAGGGGGGGAAAAAAGTAAATATTAACAAGTTCCATATTGATACTAACATTATTCCTCTATGTATCAATATCAAATCGAAGAACTAATATTACAGAGACCCATGTTGCAACAGAATAGATTATAATAGAGCTATCAACAGTTTAAGAGGAGACGGGAAAGGGATAATTGGTATTATGTTACATAAATTACCGTGCATTTTTAGCAGAAAGCCAATAGAGTTTATTTAAAGTAGTAAATCAATAGATAAGATGAATAAACATATAACTGAAATAAATCAAGAGAACTGAACCATAATTTGAGGGTCGTTGTGTTTGGAGATTGGGACTGGGTTGTAGACTGCTGAATTTCACTTACCTCGGTGGCTTTATTTTGTATTTTAATCATGTTATATTACATTAAGAATCAATAAAATAGTAAAAAACATAAATATTACTTCATCAAACAATACAGCTTCTAATCCCTAATTATAAGAATCACTATTTCTTGGGGCACCTGGGTGGCTCAGTCGTTAAGCGTCTGCCTTCGGCTCAGGTCATGATCCCAGAGTCCTGGGATCGAGCCCCGCATCGGGCTGCCTGCTCGGCGGGAAGCCTGCTTCTCCCTCTCCCACTCCCCCTGCTTGTGTTCCTTCTCTCGCTGTGTCTCTCTCTGTCAAATAAAAAAAAAAAAAAAAAAAAGAATCACTATTTCTCTTTGCTCTTGGCTTACTACTTGAACAAACTGGTTATTCTAAATATTCTAATAAAAATTGTAGCATGATGTGGGAGAGTGCATCGGTTAGGAATCATCTGTGCCAAAATCGTTCTTCTCGATCTTGCTTTCGTCTCCATCCTCAGTGAGCCTGTGATGCAGCAGAGGAGGCATAGGATTTTCACTGGTCTTGGAGAAAGCCTTGGCTTACCCAACCCCAATTTTTTTTCAAGTTATTTGGAGCAAGGCACTGAACACCTTTTAGCTTTGCCTATAAAATGAGATGAGAATAACTACTTTGCAATATTGTTGTGAAGATAAAGTTATATATATATTTAAAGCACCTGGTTATGTTAAGAGTTCAATAAATGTTAATTATCTTCATTTCAATAATTTTAAAAATGTTTTAATTACAGTTGGAAACTCTAAGCGAATTTAAAATTGCTTTAGGCCTCTTCGAATGGCAAAACTATACTCCGTAAACATTCTAATGCACAATTGCCATGGCCAAATAGAGGCTTTAAGATAATTTAAGTCTCGGGGCGCCTGGGTGGCTCAGTCGTTAAGCATCTGCCTTCAGCTTGGGTCATGATCCCAGAGTCCTGGGATCCAGCCCCGCATCGGGCTCCCTGCTCCGCGGGAAGCCTGCTTCTCCCTCTCCCACTCTTCCTGCTTGTGTTCCCTTTCTCAAGCTTTGTCTCTCTCTGTCAAATAAATAAATAAAATCTTAAAAAAAAAAAAAAGATAATTTAAGTCTCTGGTTCCCTCATATAATTGTTCTTTCTGACTTTACATCATAAAATCTTAGTCCCTTATGCACTTCATGTTCAGAGTCCTAAGAAATTCTGGTGTATTTTCCTTTCCACTATCATCCCCTTCAAAGTAAACAAATTGGTTGTGAGTGTGTGCGCCTCTTTATAATAACAGTTCGTCGGCTCTTCACTGTTAAGTCAATAAAGGAAGACTGAATTTGCTAGCAAAAAAAAAAAAAAATAGCAGTACTTCTAATTTTTAAGTGTTTCCTTTCATAATACTGGCCTTAGCGAGAGAAAAGGGCATGTATTTTGGGAGCATCATACTTCTTCCTGTCCCACAGTTAATGAGGCACATGAAGCATTGACTGGGGCTTGATCATGCATACAGAACAGGCAGCCAAGAGCAGGCACATTCTTCTCTTGCAATGAAACCATCTGCAGCCAATCCCAGCAGGTTTTCCTTCAGGGCTATGAGCAAAAGGCAAGAATACAGATTGTTTCTCATTCTACATCATTCTGGGGCAGCAGAGGCAAGATTCAAGAGGGAAAACTTAAATAAACATGTACAGATGTCTTTTTCCAGGTTATTTTGCATTTTCCAAATCTTGATTTTAAGTTGTATAATTAAGGAGAAAAAAATTCTCAGATGAAACTAAGTGCATTTTCATACATTAGAGAAACAGGGTCATATGTGGAGAGATGCACAGCTGCTGGGTCTTGATTTTAATCATTTATTTGATAGATATTTCTGGACAAACAGACTCAGCCATGACCAGATGTAGCTTGTCTCTGTTAATAATCTGAACTAATTGAGTCTCCCTTTTGCCATTTGCCAATTATCTATGGATCCAGATTGAGAGTTTTCTTTTTTCTTTTCTTTTCTTCCCCCCCAACCCCCACTAGAAGGTTAGAGAAGCCTAAACCAAGAGATCAAGAAGGGTAAGGAATGTCATTATAATGTTACTGCAACTGGGGGTAGCTGCCAATGTTTTTCTGAGAGCAGTTGAACAGAACACAATTCAATAAACTTTCCTTGGAAAGTTTCACACAGATTGCGGATGGCTTTTCAAAGTGTTTCTCCTTTTTGATTAAGGGAAATGGAGGGGAGGAAAGGGAGAGAAATATTAAATGGAACATATTTACTGCTGGAGTATAGATTTTCATTGCTCTGAGTGAGTGCTCAGTAGAGATTTTCACCACATCTAATAATCATTTTCTCAGTAGGCAGTAAAAAGTTAGGAGATTACATTTCTCATAATCAAGGCTCTATTTATCAAGCATACTACTTAAGAATTTCATTGTTATTGATAACTACAACATGTTATTCATTTATAAAGCTTGCCCAAAACGATGTATTCGTGCTTGAGAAATGAATCATTCAAGAGCAAACAAGTTTCAGGTAGCAGCTGATTATAATCATTTAGCAGTGAAAGGAGCAACTATTGGGGACAGTATAGCCTTGAAAGAAATGCAGTTGAGATTTTAATATGAACTCACAGAAGAGAACAGGATCTTTTTTTTTTTTTTTTAAGATTTTATTTGAGAGAGAGAGAGCACATGAGAGGGGGAAGGGTCAGAGAGAGAAGCAGACTCCCTGCCGAGCAGGGAGCCCGATGCGGGACTCGATCCAGGGACTCCGGGATCATGACCTGAGCCGAAGGCAGTCGCTTAACCAACTGAGCCACCCAGGCGCCCCAAACAGGATCTTTTCTTTATAGTATGTTTATCAAACATAAACTGAACAAACCTCTGAAGGTCAAGACTATTAGTGGGAGGTTAGTGTTTCAAATACAAGAAATATCAGTGTACTTGAGGATTACGTACCAGTATTATTAAAAAATGAAACAATTGTGAAAAGACAATGTTATGTCTGAATGATAAGTGTGACGAATTTATTATTCGTGAACTATGTTCTTTCCACTGTATAAAAAGTGAGTTTTCTTCTTAGTCTAAAACATTTCGTTTTTGGTGATCCTTTTAAATTTGAATGCAGTGGTTCTTTTTTTTCTTTAAGATTTCATTTATTTATTTGTTTTCTTTCATTTGAAGTACTTTTTTATTTTTTAAATTTTATTATGTTAATTTTAATATGTTAATCACCATACATTAGTTTTTGATGTAGTGTTCAATGATTCATTGTTTGCGTATAACACCCAGTGCTCCACGCAGTATGTGCCTTCTTTAATACCCATCACCAGGCTAACCCATCCCCCCACCCTCAGTTTTTCTCAGAGTCCATAGTCTTTCATGGTTCGTCTCCCCTCCGATTTCCCCCCCTTCATTTCTCCCTTCCTACTATCTTTTTTTTTTTTCTTAAAATGTATTATTTGTTTCAGAGGTACAGGTCTGTGATTCAACAGTCTTACACAATTCACAGTGCTCACCATAGCACATACCCTTTCCAATGTCTATCATTTATTTGTGAGAGAGAGAGAGAGAGAGAGCGAGAGCGCACACAAGCAGGGAGAGTGGCAGGCAGAGGGAGAGGGAGAAGCAGATTCCTGCTGCGCAGGGAGCCTATGATAGACTGAATCCTAGGACGCTGGGATCATGACCAGAGCTGAAGGCAGAAGCTTAATTGACTCAGCCACCCAGGGGTCCCAGCAAAGTGGTTCTATGTGTAGAGATACAGCTGATTTGACTTCATATAAATGATAAAAACAAAGATTTTCAGTAGCAAAATGAAATTAATATTAAAGTGGGTAAAATACTCTAACATGAGAAACAAATATACACTGAATTTTTATTTATCTTTTTCCAAGCCTGTTTCCAGAAGTAAAGTAGGAGCTCCTTGGGAGCAGAAATAACTAAATCTTATCTTTGAATTTCTAGTTCCAAACATAGTGCCTGACACATTGTGGTTGCTAAAAAACAAACACCACCCCCCATAAAAACACAAAAGGTATCAGTAGTAAAAATGTGGACAATAACCTCCATTTTCCCCTTCACCCTTGGGAAATGAGCAATACATAAATACAAAGAGCAGAAAATTAACTACCCACCTATTCTGAATAATTTCCTTAACCTGCATTTATAAGTTCTTGAAGAGGACATTCAACTTTAATTTGTACCACAAAGATAAAATGAAAGCAGAAGCTATTGCCTATATGTGCTTTAAATGACAGAAAATTGTATTTGAATGAGACAGAATACCCACAGAGTATGTCACTGATGTTTATAAATTAAATGTTCTATCTCTGGTTTAGACACAAGAACTCCTTGTGGTTCAAGAATTGAACATCATTTCCCTGCCATTTTCTTCCAACTACTTCCCTCCTTTCCCTGTCTTTTACTCCTTACTTTCCTTTTATTCTCTCATCCCCTTATTTGTGTGTTTACATATTTACATGAGGTTGGCATGATTTAAGAGATCTTTTCAAATTAATTATGCAAATATGCATCCAGATAAGAGAAAGGATATACCATCCATGAGAAAATGGAAAATGTTTTTCAGGCTACAGTAGTAGGAAGATACTCAGATACAACCCAGATACTCAGTTGCCTAGAAGATCAGAGTGTATCAGTATGCTGGTTTTACTTTGGAATTGTATAGGACAGAGTAGCAAGTTATAGGTGGGGTGACTTTAGAGCTGAGATTTTTTTAAAATCTTTTTTAAAGTTTTTAAAAAATTTATTTATTTAGGGGCACCTGGGTGGCTCAGTCATTAAACATCGGCCTTCGGCTCGGGTCATGATCCCAGGGTCCTGGGATCGAGCCCCATGTCAGGCTCCCTGTGCTTCTTCTCCCACTCCCCCTGCTTGTGTTCCCTCTCTCGCTGTCTCTCTCTCTCTCTGTTAAATAATAAATAAAAATCTTAAAAAAAAAATTTGAGAGAGTGAGAGCACGCAAGCATGTGGGGAAAGGGGAAGGAGCAGAGGGTTAGGGAGAGAAAGAATCTCAAGCAGACTCCCAGCTGAGCTTGGAGCCTCATGCAGGGCTTGATCCCAGTACCCTGACATCATGACCTGAATCAAAACCAAGAGCTGAATGCTTAAACAACTGAGCCACCGAGGCGCCCTGAGTTTGTTCTTTTGTTTTTTTTTTTTTTTTTTTTTTTTTTGAAGGGGCACTTGAGGCAGTCAGGAAATATTTATACTGTGGAAATTAATGAAGACCACCCAAATAAGAACAAGAAAAGGTTATTTATTCAGAGCTTGCTTTGAGAGTGAGTCAGCTACCATCACTTGCATTCAGCAGAAACTCCAAGGCAGGGTAATGGTGAAGCTTTATAGTGGAAAAAAGGGAAGGGTTCAGGTAAGCCCTCACAGGAGGCTGTTAGCATGGGAATTCTATAGGCTGGCTAATTAGAAGTGAGACATCCTATGTGATTGGTTAGGGATGCATATTTCAACTTTCTCTGGTTGACGCCAAATTGGAAGTGATAGCAAAATTTAAGGAGACTATCAGTGATTAATCAAGTTCTGGCTATGTGTTGTTTACAACTCTGGCTCTGGTTTACAAGGGTTATTGTTTGGTTTCCTGGACTGGTTGTTAGGGAGAGTCTGACTTCCTACAAATCTGATTGTAGGTAGTGAGTTAGCTTCCTGGGCTGATTACTTCAGGTAGCAAATCAACTTCCTGGGCCTATTCCTGCAGATTGTTGGTCAAATAACTATTTTATATGTGCTCTGATCATGCCTGTTTCATATATTTAGTCATTGAGTGTCTAGCTGGTCTCAGCTGGGGGGTGGCGTAGGTGGGGAACAAAGGGTTGAGCCAATCATTTATGAGGCAAAGGAAATTTGGAGAGTCTGTATCTTGCCTTGTCATAGGTAAATAAGGGGGTCATCTGGAGTTTTATCTAAGTCCTACGGAGAAAGGTGGTTTTTTCTTTAAGTCATTTCCTAGATCACAAAAGGTTGAGAGATTTCAGGAAACAAAAGTTGAAGGGATTAACCATTACTGTTTACTAGGGGCACAGAATTCAGTCAACTATCATCACTTGTATTTAGCAGAGACTCCAAGGCAGAAAGGGTAATGGGCAAAGTATTCACCATTGTTATGGGCAAAGTGTTTTTAGCCAAATAGGATCAAAGAATTTAAGAAGTGTCATAGAACAAGATGAGTTTAATCATTCTTGATCATATTTGACAAAAGGAAATCTCTGAAAATGGGGAGCAAGAAGATTAACCATTGGAAATGTATATCCAGTTATGAGAATGAAGGATAACAATTCTAGAGGTTCTCTGCCTAAGTCCTCCTCTTACTGTGTCAAGTGCGTAAAGGAAGATGAGTTTGATTTAGATATAATCAGAAATGAGATTCCAGTGGGAGGCCTGACAGTACCCAAGCACTGGACAAGGTCACTGAACTAGGCAAGACTCTAAGAAAATTACCAAATAAAGGAATCATCAAAAATGAATGGACTCCAAAATACTTATCTCCAGATCACATCTCACTATAAATCTCTAGTCCAGCATTTCTTATAATGTTTTACTTTTTACATATTAGGATTAGTATGTTTAGAAAATATGCTAAAATAATAGCCCCCCAAAATATTATACTTTACCCTTGAACAATGCAGACACCCTCTGCAGTCAAAAATCCATGTATAAATTTTGGCTCCCCCCAAACTTAACTACTAACAGCCTATTGTTGAATAGAAGCCTTACTGATAACATAAACAGCCAATTAACACATATTCCCTATGTTACATGTATTATACATATTCCTACAATAAAGTAGGCTAGAGAAAACAAAATCATAAGGAAGAGAAAATACATTTACAGCACTGGTACTATATCAAACAATCTACATAAAGGTGGACTCGTACAGTTCAAACCAGTGTTCAACGGTCAATGGTGCTGTGAGGATCAAGTAGCTAATACATAA
The DNA here is from genome assembly GCF_011800145.1 of Mirounga leonina. Lineage (NCBI taxonomy): Eukaryota > Metazoa > Chordata > Mammalia > Carnivora > Phocidae > Mirounga > Mirounga leonina. The sequence continues at coordinate 42,790,141 of NW_023270316.1, forward strand.
GAATCACCTTGAGTAGATGCACAGAGTATTGTTGAACATTATTTTTATTTTTTCATGAGTTTCTCAGCAGTATAGAAAAAGTGCTTCTGGGGAAAACTATGCATTTTTCAGAGCATGCCCCTTCAGAACTTAGATTTAATTCTGATATTGGGGGGGACCCCATTCTTTCTTTGCCTTTGAGAGGTTTTAGAAATCTATAAATTGTAGAAAACTGATAACCTTGCAAACTAATTGTCTATAAAAATTCAAATAAATTCTGTTAGTTGGAGGTTCAACTGACTTCCCTCCCCCAACTGTGGAAGAAGCCAGATTTTTTTTTAATTGAAGTGTAGTTGGCATACAATATTATATTAGTTTCAGGTACATAACATAGTGACTCAATGTTTATGTACATTAGAGTGATCCCCATGATAAATCTAGCTACCATCTGTCACCATACAAAGTTGTTACAGTATTATTAACTATATTCCCTATGCTGTACATTGCATCCCCGTGTCTTATTCATTTTGTAACTAGAACTTTGTACCTTTTAATGCTTTTCCCCTTTTTAAAAAAATTATGAAATATTCCTATTTCATAAATGTGTCTGTTCTATGGATTCTCCCTTGAATTATAACAACTTACTGATTCATTATTAATGAATTAAATAAAAATTTTACACATGTTCATTTTATATATCTGTATGAGGGCAGTGATTTTAATTTCTTTGAAATTACCCTTTAACATTTTATTTTTTAAAGTAAATATATTCTTAGATAATCAAATTAAATAATTTTGAAACAGGACTACTTTCTCATATTACCCATAATTGACCTTAGCTTTGTGATTTGCTTTATACTTTTATCTTTAAATTTTGTATGATTTTTGGAAAGTAAACTGTATTTTCTTGGTTGTGTGTGCACAACTATGAACAGGTCCTCAAGGGTCCATAGGAATATAACAAAACATTGATCACTCATATCACTGGAGTCCCAAAACAGGAAAAAGAAGATAGGGTTGAAAAAATATTCAAAGGAATAGTGGTTAAAAACTTTGTCAATTTGGCAAAACAGCTCTATATATCCAAGGACTTGTGCAAATCCCAAGCAGGATAAACCCAAGGAAATCTATGTCATCACACATCATAATCAAGCTCCTGAAAACTAAAGAGAAAGTAAACTTCTTGAAGCAGAGAGAGAGAGCAATAACATCTTACCTGTAGAAGAAAAACAATGTGAATGTACTTACAACCACATGAATGGGTGTCCAGAGTATTACATTAAGTGAAAAATGTCAACCCCCAAAACTTCCATATGGTACTGTTTATATAATAATCTTGAAATCACAACAATATAGAACTAGAGAATAGATTAGTAGTTGCCAGGGGTTAAGGGGAAGTGTGAATGGTTGGCTATAAAAAAGTGACATGAAGGATCATTTGGATGGTGGAAAAGACTGTATCAATGTTAATATCCTGGTTGTGATGTTATAGTGTAGTTTCACAATATATTACCATTGGGGGGAACTGAGTAAAGGGTGCATGGGATCTCACTATAACATTCCTTATAACTGCATATGAATCTGAGATGGTCTCAAAATGAAAGGTTTAATTAAAAGTAAAAATATAGTGGAGACTTTTATTTCATGAAAGGCTTTTTCTTTATCAAAATGCCCCCTTTCTGTAAAACCTAAAGCAGTTATTTTCAACTTGGATACAGATTAGTAGCCCTGAATAAATATAAAAAACAAAATAAAACAATATTAGGTGCTGTTCCAGATCAACTAAGTCATAATTTCTGATGCTGAGGCTTCACAGTGTTTGGTGGATTTTTAATTTTTCTTATTTTTTATTATTATGTTCAATTAGCCAACATATAGTACATCATTAGTTCTGGATGCAGTGTTCAACGATTCATTAGTTACGTATAACACCCAGTGCTCATCACAACACATGCCCTCCTTATTTTTACTTTCTATCTTAGGTAATTTCAAATATAAGGTAAAAAGAACAGTGTAACAACAACAACAACAACAAAATCCCCATGCGTTCATCACTCAGCTTGAAAAGCAACTAATATTTTGCCTGTCTTGTTTCATTATACTTTCTAAAAATGTTTTCTCTTTTAGGTATTATTTTCCCTTCCTTTGTTTTCCTTTTTACTGGGCATGGAAAAGTTTAAAAGAAATGTCAATCATATTGGTTACTATGAGAAAATGCCTCTATTTCAAATTCAGACATTATTTACATTGATATCTAAGAGTACAAATGGATACTTTGAAAGCATCCATCATCTCATAAAATAAAAAGCAAAGGGGCGCCTGGGTGGCTCAGTCGGTAAGCGTCTGCCTTCGGCTCAGGTCATGATCCCAGGGTCCTGGGATCGAACCCCGCATCGGGCTCCCTGCTCTGCGGGAAGCCTGCTTCTCCCTCTCCCACTCCCCCTGCTTGTGTTCCCTCTCTCGCTGTCTCTCTCTCTCTGTCAAATAAATAAAATCTTAAAAAAAAAAAAAAAAACAGAAACAAGAATAGAAAAACTTTTTCCTTGTGATAAGAACTCTTAGTATTTACTCTCCTAACTTTCATATATGTCCTATAGCAGTGTTAGCTGTAGTCCTCACGCTTCACGTTACATCCCTAATATGTACTTGTAACTGGAAGCTTGTACTTTTGACCACATTTCTTCTATTCTCCCTTTTTTCTTCCTATAATTTTGTTAAGAAGCCATGTTGCATATTCTATAAAGTTTACCAATCTGGATCTTGTTTCTTGCATCCCTGGGTTGTCATTTAACCTGCATCTCTGTCCTTTATATTTCCTATGAATTGGTTGCACAGGATTGATCAGAATAAGATTTGGCATTTTTTGGCTAGACTTCATTAGTAGTGCTATTGTGTATATCCATAAGGAGTAACAAAAATTTGGGGCGTAGTTAACAAAACAAAAAACTTTGCCCCCTAGTTTTGCTATTTTTTAAAGGCTTAAAAATGGTAATATCTTCTCATTCCTTCTTTTTTTCCTCTTGACTGAAGTATAGTTGACACGCAACGTTGGTTTCAGATGTACAACATAGTGATGTCTCTATGTTATACTATGTTCACAAGCGTGGTTATTGTCACCGGACGCTATTACAATACCATTGACTCTATTCTCTATGCTGTACCTTTCATCTCCATGACTTATTCATTCTGTAGCTGATAGCCTGACCTCTCCCATTGCCTTCACCAATTTTGACCATCCTGCTCCCTCCCCTAGGGCAACCATCAGTTCTCTGTATTTATGGGTATGCGTCTACTTTTTTGGTTTTGTTTTTTGAATTCCACATAGGACTAAAATCATATGGTATTTGTCTTCATTTGTTTGACATATTTCATTTAGCATGATTACCTCTAAGTCTACCCATGTTGTTGCAAATAGCAAGATTTCTTTTTTTTTTAAAGATTTTTTTTATTTATTTATTTGACAGAGACGTAGCGAGAGCAGGAACACAAGCAGGGGGAGTGGGAGAGGGAGGAGCAGGCTTCCCGTGGAGCAGGGAGCCAGATGTGGGACTCGATCCCAGGACCCTGGGATCATGACCTGAGCCGAAGGCAGACGCTTAATCATCTGAGCCACCCAGGCGCCCAAAATTTCATTTTTTATGGCTAAATATTCCATTGTATTTATTTATATATATATATGTGTATATATGTGTGTGTGTGTATATACACACATCATCTTTATTCATCTATCTATGGATATATGTGTTGCTTCCATATCTTCGCTGTTGTAAGTAATGCTGCAGTAAATATAGGGGTGCGTATAGCTTTTAAAATTTTTTTTTTGAGTAAATACCTAGTAGTGTAATTACTGGATCATATGGTAATTCTATTTTTAATTTTTTGAAAAGCCTCCACACTGTTTTCCACAGTTGATGCACCAATTTGCATCCCTACCCACTGTGCACAAGGGTTTCTTTTTCTCCACATTCTTGCCAACACTCGTTATATCTTGTCTTTCTGATTCTTGCTGTTCTGACAGGTGTAAGGTGGTATCTCATGGTTGTTTTGTATTTCCCTGATGATTGAGATGTTCAACAACTTTTCACTTGTCTGTTGGTTATCCATATGTCTTCTTTGGAAAAATGTCTCTTCAAGTCCTCTGCCCATTTTTTTTTTCTTTTAAGATTTTATTTATTTGACAGAGAGAGACACAGTGAGAGATAGAACACAAGCAGGGGGAGTGGGAGAGGGAGAAGCAGGCTTCCCGCGGAGCAGGGAGTCTGACGCAGGGCTCGATCCCAGGACCCCGGGATCATGACCTGAGCCGAAGGCAGACGCTTAATGAGTGAGCCACCCAGGTGCCCCTCTCTGCCCATATTTAATTGGCTTTGTGGGTTTTTTGGTGTTGAGTTGTATAGGTTCTTTATATATTTTGGATACTAACCCCTTATCAGATATATCATTTCCCATATAGCTTCTCCAATTCACTGGGTTGCCTTTTCATTTTGTTGATGGTTTCCTTCACTATGCAAAAGCTTTTTGGTTTAGTGTAGTCCCAAAAGTTTATCTTTGCTTTTGTTTTTCTTGCCTGAGGAGACATATCCATAAATATGTTGCTAAAGCTGATGTCCAAGACATTACTGCCTATGTTTTCTTTTAGGAGTTTTATGGTTTCAAGTTGTATATTTAGATCTTTAATCCATTTTGAGTTTATTTTTGTATTTGGTGGAAGGAAGTGGTCCAGTTTTCCCAGCACCATTTGTTGAAAAGACTCCCTTTTCTCCATTGTATATTCTTGCCTGCTTTGTTATAGATTGACCATATAAGCATTTGTTTATTTCTGGGCTTGCTATCTTGTTCCATTGATCTATGTCTATTTTTTTTGGTGCCAGTTCCATAGTGTTTTGATTCCCATAGCTTTGTATTATATCTTTAATTCTTTGTAATACCTCCAGATTTGTTTTCTTTCTCAAGATGCTTTGGCTATTCAGGGTCTTTTGTGGTTCCATACCAAGTTAGGATAATTTGGTTTTTTTTCTCCCCTTAAAGATTTATTTATTAGAGAGTGTGTGCACATGCATGGGGGGGGGGGGGCAGAGGGCGAGGGAATCCTCAAGCAGACTCCCTGCTGAGTGCAGAGCCAAACATAGGGCTTGATCTCAGGACCCTGAGATCATGACCTGAGCCAAAATCAAGAGTTGGACACTTAACTGACTGAACCACTCAGGTACCCTCACATTATTTGTTCTAGTTCCTTGAAAACTGCTGTTGGTATTTTGATAAGGATTGCATGGACTTTGTAAGATTGCTTTGAGTATATGGACATTTTACCAATATTCTTCCAATCCATGAGCATGAAATACCTTTTTCATTGTGTCATCTTCAATTTCCTTTGTGTTTCATAGTTTCCAATATACAGATCTTTTACAGATCCTTGGTTAGGTTTATTCTTAGGTGTTTTATTCTTTCTGGTAAACAGGTATAAAGAAAACCTTCCCCTCATCAACTAGTTGGTTAGTCTGAAAAATACTATCTTTAATTTTATTCACCATTTTCCAGAATAACAGTTGATTTCCTGCTATTATTCAATGAAACTTTGTTCTTGAGTGCCATTATGACTTCTTGGGTTTAAATATTTTATGTGTTTGAACCCATTTTTTAAATTGCTATTGATGTTTAAATGTGCCCAACTTTGTCCAATGATAACCTACTTAATTTGGTTGTGCAGTCTTTTGACCTTTGTAAACTTCCATAGTTTTCTTGCTTTTGATATGAGAGGATGTTCCTAAATTATTTTGTACCCTTCCTATCCAGGCCTTAAATCCACGAATTCCTGGTTTTTTGTTTTTGTTTTTTTAATAGAAATGATATTTAGGGGTCACAGTGTGGACTATAGCAGTGCCTATTCCTTTTGAGTTGGTCAGTGCTTCTAGGCCTCTTCATTTAATGGAGCTGGGAAATATGTATTGTATTTTTTTTTTAAAGATTTTATTTATTTATTTGAGAGAGAGAGAATGAGAGAGAGCACGAGAGGGAAGAGGGTCAGAGGGAGAAGCAGATCCCCCGCTGAGCAGGGAGCCCGATGTGGGACTCGATCCTGGGACTCCAGGATTATGACCTGAGCCGAAGGCAGTCGCTTAACCAACTGAGCCACCCAGGCACCCCTGCATTAACTTTTAAAATACATGATGAGTTCATATGTAAGATTTCAATTTAAATTCAGAACTGTGTATGTAATCAGTATCTTTTTCCCCCATGTTAGACACTAACATAATTACTCAGAAAAATAATTTGTATCTTAGAAAAATAATTCCACACTATTAACAATATGATACTAATATCAGTTTTACCCTTCTCCCCACTTTTAGGGCCATCTCACCAGGGATCCAAATCTAATTATGGTATTTTAAAGCATTTGAAGTGGTTCCTTTGTGGTTATTCTATCAACTCAATATATTTGTGCAATTTTTATTTTATAAAGATTACTTTATAGAAAATATAATTGTCTTTTAAAACTTTGGAAAATGAGTTGTATGGTATCAAAGACAAATTTATAGAACATAGCATATTCAAAGAAATCAGGTTGTCATATTAAAGGCCCAACGTAGATACACATGTATACATACACTATGGACAATAGTTTTCAAAATGAATTTCTACTCAGATGCATGTGAAGCTACAAAATATCAGGGGGGAAAAAACTAGCCATCTCACTGATGTTTAAAGAACAAGTTCTTCAATTGATTTTCTCAAATATGTGAAACAGAAGTTGTAACAATTTTTTCAAAAGCTGTAATAACCAAATGAAGCAGGCAACTTAACACTTTACCAGAAAATCTCATTATTAGCTATGGGCTAATTTCTCTTCCTATCTTAGGTTATATTAGGATTAAATGTTTATTCTAAATGCAACAGAAATTGCAATTGATACATTCTCTCATGAACACTGGAGTATGTTATTTTAAAAAATATTTATTTTGAGTCCCTAGGGAATGAGTATCCTGGGAAAATAATGAGTTTCTCCCGATAGCCATAATATTATCTTAAGTATGAAGAATAGTTGGAGTTAGAATTAATTAATGGTCTGGTCTTTCATTTTTTTAACTTTTTTTTAAAAAAACGGATTAATGTTCTCAAGTTCGTAGTGGTTTCAATTCTCTTTTAAATTAGAAACAGGGCGCCTGGGTGGCTCAGTCCGTTAAGCGTCTGCCTTCGGCTCAGGTCGTGATCCCAGGGTCCTGGGATCGAGCCCCGCATCGGGCTCCCTGCTCGGCGGGGAGTCTGCTTCTCCCTCTCCCACTCTCCCTGCTTGTGTTCCCTCTCTCACTGCATCTCTATCAAATAAATTAAAAATCTTTAAAAAATAAAAAAAAATACATTAGAAACAATTGAAGATGAAACTAGTGATCTTTGGAATTAAAAACTAAATGAAAGTGTAGTACTGGAAGAGAGCTTTTTTTTTTTTTTTTTCTGGAGTTATGTATCCTCGTTCTGACACTGCAATACTTAGCCACAACTTCAAGTTAAAATGTAAGCAGCCTTGAAGATTTCAAATATTTTAAGCTATAGCCTATTGGTAAAGAGTATGGAATACTTTTACCACCTTCCCCACTTAGGATTGAACCAAGAGAATTAATTCAACATCTCACTAGATTATTTATTAGATCTAATAGATAACTCTCATGGATAAAAATTCTTAAAAATCCAAAAGTCTAGAAAATGTCTGTTAGCTAATAAACCTGATTTATAATTTATCCCTGGAAGTAAAGCAATCTATCAGCACACTGGAGATGTAGAACTGTTAGGATCTTCTTTAATAAATGTAACTTATTACAAGTATCATTATCTAACCTTTTGGTTTTTAATCTAAGATGTCAAACACATTACAATGATGTCTTACAACATATTATTGTTTATCCATATGTTTGCAAAAGGTAATTCTCTCTAGACTTGGTGTGAGTCCCCAGGACACAGTTTTCTACCCAAGTCTATAAAGTTGAATACCATTGCTTTTGGAAACAAGTTCAAAAACATCTAAAACTGATGACTTGCAGTGACTAAAGGTCAGGTTCTAATATAAATATATTCTATCCAATAAGCAAAGCAGAGATAGTTATTTTACAGGAAGATATAGTCACACTAATAAGTCTTTTGATACATAAAATCAAAAAAGATACAATTGTATCACAAAGACTGCAATGTAAAACAATATAAGACAACACTAAGATCTGAATTGTATAATTTCTTTTTACATGGTTTTATGATTTGGAGATAAAAGCCCGAAGCACTATCTTATCTATTTCTACCTATATTTAGATAAAGACAGATAATCTTTTAGCTTATAGAAAAATTGATGCCATGGACTAAGAACATGACCTTAATCAAGAATTTTCACCACCTGGTTCTCTGAAGAAGCTTGGCTACTGAGAGATGACACTCTCCCTGAGTTCAGCCTGTTCACCAGCTCAAAGGGATCAGAGTTGGCATTTAGCTGAATGTGGAGCAAGAATAGACAGACTGCTATGCTGCTCTTCTGTTCAACAGCTTCATCACAAAGGACAGGTTCAACTTGGTGCAGGGTTTTGTGCTTGTCAGAATAGAAACCTACAAAAACATAGACAAATGTCATCATGAAAGCAGATATAGAACCTGTAACCTTCATAGACAAGGCTTTGGAAAAAAAGAAGTCACAGGTTACTGCCTTTTGACATCTCCCCACAAATTGGCCATGAAAGCTGTTTCCATGGTGATTTTACATTGAGCCATGACCTCTAATTCTCTTAGCTTTCCAGATTCTTCTTCCCATTTAATATAACCTTTGAGATACGTGTTATTATGCATAATGTGATATTTGGTTGACAGGGTTTTATTAAACTCATTTTGATTATCCAAGTTAAAGAAATGGGGGCTAGAAATAGCTTGGTTGATTTCAGTGTTTAAAAAAAAAAAATAATTGACCACTGGTTCCAGGCTTAGCTTATTCAAAGTGACTGTTGAGACCTTGAGAATGTCAAGTCACCCATGTGGAATGAGGGCCCTGTTCCATTAACAATATGCTTGTGTATGTCTATAACATCTATAACTAGTCTTCCAGACCAAAAAATACAAAATGTTACGACTTTTTGAATATTTTTTTCACTACTACTTTTTAAGTACATGTTTGTTGACTTAAATTCCCTTGAATAACAGCAACTCACACACTGAAATATTTGATAATAGTCATCAAATAGCAATTTTGTCACTTGAATTGGAACAAAGAAATAGGCCAAAACATAGAAGGATACATTGATTTAAACCCCATCATCATGTGTGGCTGAGAAAGTTGAAAGCTAATCAAATGCAATTTTAATATGAAAGAATGTGTCTGAGGCCAAAGCTAAAATAACAACACACAGACTGAAGTAATCAAAATGGAAACAAAACAGCAATTAGATAATTACCAAATAGCAGTTTCTGACAATGTAGATGAGATGACCCAATCTAATCACTGTACTAAACCTAGGATAATGGAGTTCAGAAAGTCATTTTATAGGGTTTTAGAGGGTAGATATTTGCATATTATATTTGAAACTGAAGCATAGAATTGAATTGTAAGAGTTCATTTACTCGCTTGTACTTTCTGATAAAATGTTCCCTTACAAACCACTTCACACCATTAATTATACATTTTCTGTAGCGACATTGAAGATGATTACAGAATTTTCACTAAAGGGGAAAATTCCAACATGAGAATTCCTTAGATTTTGTTGGGAAAAGGGAGGATGCTGGGATCTGCAAATGAAGGCAAAGGATGGTGTGCCTTCCAGTTGCATTAATGTTTTGTTTGCTTTATTTTGCTTTAAAGCACATCTCTAAGCTTTCTTGTTTACCCATGGTTTTAACCCTGGAGCATCCTCCTAGTCTCAACCAGGAACTGTTGCAATCCCCAAGTGAGTTTCATTACTCACACACATTTATTGAATTATGCCAGAGAGTTTCTTTCCCCATGAAGTAGTTGTTTTGAAAATGTGGCTGGTGATACCCCAACATGGAGTATCATGTGGGTAGGCTAAAGACAACTCTTTCTTCCACTGCCTTTCCTTGAGTCTGACACTTGGTGGACTTTAGGAAATACAAATGGGCTAAGTTTTGCAGAGAAGTATAAAGTGGTGGACTATTCTGATTTTGATATGCATGTGAGTCATCTGTGGATCTTGCTGAAATACAGATAGTTTGTAGGTCTGGCGTGGGGCCCGGGGCTTCTGCATTTCTGTCAAGTTCTCAGATGATGCCAAAGCTGCTGATCGGAGGACCCCGTTTGAACTGCAAGGATTTGGAAGCAGGAAATCACTGGGAGCATTTCTTGCTATTCCCCTCCCATTCACCTGAGTAAGAACAGAGACAAATAGTGAATCATTGCTGAAAAGAGTAAGCAGCTCTTTCAGACCCTAGGTGGAAAAAAGAATTTGCTAGAGATCTTGCAGTGGGAAAAGATGGAATTAACTTTTCAAGCTTTCAGAAAAGTGAACATAAATTTCACTTTATGAAATTAAAAGCTAAACATCAACAAATACAACAATGATAATGTGCATTGTGAATGGAGGGCAAAAATGATTAGTACACCAGAACTGTTGGATTTCTGAGACCCTGTACACTGAGAGTAGATGTCACCTTTTCTAGCTAGCAGTTTAAATTTCAGAACAGCATACAAAATAAGCAAACAAAAAAGGTAATAAATAAAACCCAACAGTGCTGTAGAAACTTTCTTTTTTTACTCTGCTAATAATTATCTGTCTGCAATACAAAGACGAGGTATTCTTCAAAGTCCATGCAGAAGTAGCTCATCGCAGACACCACTGGGCAAAACAGAAAGGGAAATGTGAAGAGTGTACCAGCTGTAACCAAATATGAAGAGTTTACCAGCTGTAACAACCCCTGGCTCACTCTGTTGACGATGTGCTTAGGAGAATTTTTTCATATGCTTTATAACTTCCTTTTTGGCCACAACCTTGACCCAAAATAATCACTAAAAAGAATGTATTAGAGGGCACCTGGGTGGCTCAGTTGGTTAAGCAACTGCCTTCGGCTCAGGTCATGATCCTGGAGTCCCGGGATCGAGTCCCGCATCGGGCTCCCTGCTCAGCAAGGAGCCTTCTTCTCCCTCTGACCCTCCCCCCTCTCATGTACTCTCTCTCATTCTCGCTCTCTCAAATAAATAAATCTTTACTGTGCTCTAATACATTTTTTTTTTAATGTCCACTTTAACCTCTCGGGAAAACATCTAACTTTCTTTTGAACTCCTTCTGTTTGGAAATGAAAAAATACATGATAATGCTCCTTCCCGTGTTATATCTAGTGCATAATGATATTACCAAGTTCATCTTTTTATAGTAACATAACCTATGAAATGAGAAGGCTTTTTGAGAATTTTATTTCAATAAGCTTTTACATAAAGGCATTTAATCTTGGCCTCTGTGATTTGCTGTTTTCCACACATACTGCAGTTGGCAGAAGAAATTATTTTTGTCGTGCTTGTAAGGGACACGCCATGGGATTTGCTGTATCACATCAAGTGATGTTGTTGTAGGATGCAAACCTCAAATAACACCTTCTCTTAAACCACCCCAGTGTGCATGTTGTCAAGTTGAATGAATGAAGAGTAGCCACAAACAAGATTCATACAGACCTCTCACATTTTGAGCATTAATATTATGTGTTTGCTTTTTTTTTATAAAGATTTTTATATTTTTTATTATTTGACAGAGAACGAGAGAGAGAGAGCACATGAGAGGGGTGAGGGGCAGAGGGAGAAGCAGGCTCCCCGCCGACCAGGGAACCCGATGCGGGACTCGATCCTGGGACTCCGGGATCATGACCTGAGCCGAAGGCAGTCGCTTAACCAACTGAGCCACCCAGGCACCCTATGTGTTTGCTTTTCAAATAAGCCGTTTTGTATGCATTTTCAATTTCGAAGGCTTATATGCTCCACATGGATTAGTTCTTACAACGTAATTTTTTTCTACAATTCTTTAATATTTCTTGACCATTTAGAATTGCAGTACAATCTTATTATTTGGTGATTGTCAGTGTTAGTGTTCCTGTGGTAGTGATTTTTAAAACAACAAATCATAACAGTAACAAATATGATTTCAGTTATGTAACTTTTAAGCTCATTCAACAAATTTTATTTGGCTGTAGGAAAAGTTAAACTATTTCTTGTATTTCTTTTTACATAGTGACAACAAAAAAGCATAGAGGCAGGTAGTCATGTTTCCTTAAACAAGCATTCCACACTAAATTCAGATGGTATGTAATACAAGCCTGCCATCTACTGACTACATTGGATCAGAAAGCTGCTCAATGACAAGAAATGAATTACTTTGTAATCACTGTTTCAATTTTAAGGGGGATAAAGTAGTATTTTATATTTTGACCATTTTTCAGCTCATAATAGTCTAAGAAGGTGGATTAGTATCCTCATAAAAGATTATTTAAAGGGACGCCTGGGTGGCTCAGTCGTTAAGCGGCTGCCTTCGGCTGGGTTCGTGATCCCGGGGTCCCGGGATTGAGCCCCGCATTGGGCTCCCTGCTCAGTGGGGAGCCTGCTTCTCCCTCTCCCTCTGCGCATTGGTCATTTTCTATTATAATACTTCAATAGTCTTTGATATGAAAAACTGAAATGCTAAGATTTTTATTGTTCTTTTCTGTTGAATGGAAATGACCAATATAGGAATTGAACCATAATTTAAAATTGAAAATTAGAGGTCTTATTAACTAGTTATGGGGACCCTAATTTTATGAGACATTTAAATGCAGTCTGTATGTTAAAATAGAAAAAAGAATTTCATCTTAGGATAGATTTCCTAATTAGTCTTGCAAGTAAGTAGTAAATCTGACAAAAAGATTTCAAAATTATCCAGTTACCTTCAAAACTAATAAAATACAATAACTGACTAATACTTGGACAGGAAAGATTAAGAATATACCTTTTTGTCCTTAATGAAATTAAGTCCTTATTAAAATAACTTTGGCCATTCATTGACTATTTACATAGAATGCAGGATCGGCCTTAGGAGAACAAGGAGATGGAATAATAAAAGAATATATTGCTGTAAACTCCGTGGCAATTTGTAGCCTGTAAAAACTTCTGTAGTAAACTTAATGCTAAAGAGAAAGCCATCTGTAACTTGTGGAATTAATTAACAATTGATTTAGAGTAGCAATAAATGCATACTTGCTATTATGATTCTGAAGAGTATTCTTTAGAGACTAAGTCTGAAATGTAAGTTAAACGAGCCCCCTGAAAACAGCTAACTCAATTGTTTTTTTGGTTTCCAATGTGAAATTCTTAATGATAATACGTTAACATAGGAAAACACCTAAGTGAAATAGGACCTAATGCTCTCTGGGTTCTCTAAATGCCCAGTGACAGTGTAATTTGTCATAAGATACAGATAGGAGAAGAAGTGGGAAAACTGACAAGTCTAACTGATTACACCAAGTAAAACACAAGAAATGTATTTGCTGCCGAAGCATGCAGGAGTTAAGAAGTGTGTTTTCTTTTAAATTAAATTACATTAAAAGATGACATTGAACAAGGTTCAATGCCATAGCAGTTAGAGTTTAAACTTCATATCAACTAAACTCAGGTAAGAGGGGACGAATCTTGATCTTTGCAATCTATTTTTTCTATTACTTTGAAAAGAATGTTTTTTAAAGTCAGATGAAATGAACCAAGATAGAAATAATACATTCTTCATACTTTTCAGGCTACTTTGGAGGGTAGGAAATAAATGAATTCTTGGGATGAAGCAATATTCATAGATATTTTAAATATACATTTTTAGCACATACAAGAAAGCATTTTGTATCCATTAAAGCAGAGGTCAAAGTCGGTCAAGGCACACAATTCCTAGTATTTTGTATAAGTTTTTCAAACCCTTTGGCATTAGATGGTCATAAAGACCATTTTCTAATGATGGTTGCATAGGTAATGTATGTGATACACATAGCATGATGCTCAGTAAATGTATTCCCATTCAACAAGAGCTTTTTCAACTTCATATTTCTAGTAGTCAGTTACATTTTTCTGGTTCAGTATAAAGTATATAGGCAACCCAGTTATCCGAGAAAAATGGCTAACATAAAACATCATCATCAGTAGTCCTATTATTATTTATGGGTTTAAGGTGAAGCTAATGATTTTTAAACCACAGGGACCCTCACTGGGAGGAAATGGAATAAAATCTTCATATAAAATAACTGTATTCTGTTTAAACTACATAAAAATGTATATATCTGTATATAATTGTGTATCTGCTTTAAGCTTCACAAAATTGGAACCTTCTTTTGGGTAAAATGTAGACAAAAATCTTTTACTGATTTTCCCCTTTTCAGATAAAGTCATGGATTTCTGAATTTCAAAGAAGTTTAAAGAATCATTTATGTAAGTCCTACTTCATGACTAAATCTCCTTTGAAAATATCTCAATGAGTGTAGGTGCACTGTTCATAAATTTCTATAGGACAAAAATTGATAATACAGTTAAATTGTAGACGGAGTCTTTATGCTCTTAAATAGCTAATGGGATAACTAGCTACCATTTGATTACTGAATAAAATTATATGAAAAAAAATTATATGAAAAGATCATCTCAGCTCTTTCTGCCATCTTAAAAACAAAATCTGACAAATACAGAATTTACATGTTTCCAAGCAAATGTTGAAGAAACCATTGGTTTTATTTGGTGGCTTAATATCCTGCATAGGCCAGGAGAGTGCAATATAGATATTAATGGTTTAGATTGTCATGCATACATTGTCAACTTTTTGTTTTTCATAAAGCTAAAATATTGATCAATTTTGTTTATTCAATGTATTGTCCTTAATTTATTGAACATGTACTCTGTTCACAATTCTATACCAGAACCTCCGGGGTGGGGGGTGGATTATGAGCTTCCAAGATAGCAGTAAGGGAAAATTGAAGGGGGGGAAATTGGAGGGGGAGACAAACCAGGAGAGACTATGGACTCTGAGAAACAAACTGAGGGTTCTAGAGGGGAGGGTGGTGGGGGGATGGGTTAGCCTGGTGATGGGTATTAAAGAGGGCACGTTCTGCATGGAGCACTGGGTGTTATATGCAAACAATGAATCATGGAACACTACATCAAAAACGATGTAATGTATGGCAATTAACATAACATAATAAAAAAAATATCAGCTCTCAAGTGGCCGCGATTTAGTTGCAGAGCTAAAACACGAGTGATTCTATAATTAAACATAATTTTCTATTCTCAAGAAGCAGCAGAAATAGAACTTCGATGGAAATAAATAAGTTGTGTGCTAAATATTCAGAAGGCCTTAAAACCTCAAACTCTATTCTAATACTCTTCTTTCCACTCTATGAATATGCAGTAAATATTTAAAGCTGATGAAAATTAAAACAACCTTGGGCGCCTGGGTGGCTCAGATGGTTAAGTGTCTGCCTTCGGCTCAGGCCATGATCCCAGCGTCCTGGGATTGAGTCCCGCATCGGGCTCCCTGCTCCTTGGGAGCCTGCTTTTCCCTCTGCCTCTCTCTCTCTCTGTCTCTCATGAATAAATAAATAAAATCTTTAAAAAATAATAAAAAATTAAATTAAAACAGACAATTTATTATTTTTTTAATTTTTTTTTTAAGAGAACTGAGTGCTTCTCCTGGAATGATTCTTTCATCTTATCTGATGTTTCAGGAAATGAATGTAAATAGAAAAAAGATATGGAGGGGCATTGGTAAACTAAGGCCTGAAAGTCAAGGAGGCAATGTGGACCCTCATAAACAGTAGCCTCACTAAAGGCGGCACTTAACAGGAAGTCTGGAGATAGGCGTTTCTAGGTCTGGTGCATCCGTCTTCAAAGATATCCTCCTGGTACAAAGATAACTTTTTTTTTTTTTAAGATTTTATTTATTTGACAGAGAAAGACACAGTGAGAGAGGGGAACACAAGCAGGGGGAGTGGGAGAGGGAGAAGCAGGTTCCCAAGGAGCAGGGAGCCCAATGCGGGACTCGATCCCATGACACTGGAATCATGACCTGAGCCGAAGGCAGACACTTAACGACTGAGCCACCCAGACGCCCCAAAGATAACCTTTTCTTTCAAACTCTCATCTTCATGGCTGCAGGATGACTACCTTACCTCCAGCCTCATGTCCTTATTTGAGCAGGAAGTAAGAAGGACCACATACCTTTTCATTGCAAACATTTGACTAATTTTATCTAGAAGGAAAGACATCCTCAGCAAATGAATGCTTATAGTTCTATGGTCAAAACTATCTTACAAGCTACATCTATCAGGAAAATGGTTAGAAGAAAGGGATTTAACTTGCCATACTCGACAGTAGAGAAGAACAAGGTAGAGAGAGGGTAGTTTGGTTTGAGTGATGAATAAGCCCAGTTAGAGTGTATTGCACAATGCACTCAAAGTGGATGAACGATGAATATAGGGGTCTCATTTTCCCCCCAAAAGCATTTATGAAGCTTTCCAATATCTCATCTGAAAAGCTATTCTATAAAAAGGTGGTGTGCTGGCACATAGTCTCTTCTTACATGCTCTCTTTTATAATCATCATTACTTTTGTCTGTATTCTTTGATTGCTTTATCCTGAACATTTTCAGAGAGAAATCTCAGTGCAAGTCATAATAGCTTTCAAATTGTTTGAGACAGTTTCTGTTACAAATGTTTTTATAATGGACTGATGCCTTATGTGGTGGTTACTGAAAATGGATGTGCAAATGGTTTTAATATGGAGAGAGCACAAGAGTGAACCAAAATATTCTGGGCAGTTATAATCTAGCTTGTCCAATTAATGATGAAAACTCCAAGTGAACATATTGAACATACTGAGATCAGATAGCAGTTTAAAATGTTCTCCAGTAACGACCTCGTGACCATTTAAGCTGTGTGTACCTGGCTTAGGGAAAAATCTACTTTATCCTGGGGTCGTTAATTTATTTAAAATACCTCAAGTTGAAAACAGGCCTTAGTATATTTTTAAATGAATGTTCCATGAGTGTCATTTTATAGGCTTAAACATATTTGGTTCTAGTTTTGATTACTAAACATTATAGCTAACCTTTAAAATGTACAAACGGTTAATATCAGGCATTGTTCTATATGCATTACTTATATAAACTCATTTAGTCCTCATAACAGTTCTGTGAAGTGGTAACCATTATTTTCCCCATTTTATAAGTTAGGGAAATAAGGCACAGGGAAATTTCCCAAAGCCACATAATAGGCAGGCTGGGATTTAAACTAAAGGAATTCTCCACAATTAATGCTTATAGCTACTCTACAAGTCTATCTACCTATAACATGAAATATATTTTTTGACAAAATATCTTAATGCCATATTAATTGCTTTTATCTGGACTGTACGGATAACACTTATTTGGATGATTTATTTATATAAGGAAGATTTTGTAACAGTTTGTATAAATGGAATTCAGAAAAATGCTCTACACAGATTGTCTCCTGAACTATTTATTGACTACATATATATCCTACATTTGTGATATTCATAATTAATAAGTAAGTGTCTTTTTGTTAATGGGAAACAAGGGTAAGCAAGATGTAGGTCTTGCTATTCTACTGCTAATCTCTTTGTGAAACTTTAATAAACTGCACTAGAACCAATGTATGGTAAATTTAATACAGTGGGAGAATAAAACAACATCTGCCACAAAAATATCCATCACTAGTTCCATATTCTCAATGGCTTCTGCAAGCTGGTAATAAGGAGATATAAATGATTTGACTCTGCCAATTTCTAGTTGTGCAGCTGGTGTAAAATACAGGGATTATAAAATGTTCCTCTGTCACATATTTTGGCGGTGATTGGAGTATCTAGTGAAATATGGGATTTTATTCTTAGCACTTTAAGTTAATAACAATAACTGTAAAACTAATATTGTTCTTTCCAGTAATTGCCACCATCCATCATACTGCCGAGGAACACAGGAACAAATATGTGCCACTTTGTTTCGGTGCAGGCTCCTGGGTAAAACTACGGTCTTATTACTGAGTCTTCTCTACTTAAAACATTATTCAAAGAAATTATATAGTAATGAAATCATACATTTAAAGGGAAGCATAAAACGGAGAGTGTAATAATGGTTGTATGTTTTACAGCAATCTTGCCACCTACACCCTGACCTGGCATTCTGAGCATATCAAGTTGTTATAAATAGAGAACTCCTCATAAAGTAGTAGGTAATGATAAGGTTTTATTCAAATTATAGTCTCTGAACATATACAATGTTTTCAAAAGAGAAAAAGAAAAATGCAGACCGTGAATAGATTGCTTTTGCTTTGGCAACACATTTAAAAAATCTTAATGAAATTATTTTAAGTTAAACCTACTATATCACGGTAGAATCATGAGTAAAAAGGGAAATGAAATCAGTATTTAGAGAAAGTTTCTAAGTGAGACTTTTCTCGGCTCCCAGTGTTGCCGCTTTCCCACCAGAGTGCCACATTAGTAACAGGTGACTTATTATTAATGTGCGCTTTACAAATAGCTCACCAGTCATATCAACTGCCAACTCTAATATTCATTTGAATTTTTCAAAGTACCCTGGATGTTAAGTCTCATTTCACAATTACTTAAAGGTGAAAGGGCAGGCTGCTATGGGAAAGTCATTAAATTTTCTCAGAAAAGACCAGTTAACTTGAAGTAGAAAGAGAAATGAATAGAAGGAGTGGGGGTAATAAACCCACAGTCAATCAGGACTGGCCTCGGGAAGTAGCCAGACAAGGGATCAGAGTGGATGTGCAACTCAGGGATTCTTTCCTCCCTGGCTCTCTTCCCTGCTTCCTTTTGTGCATCCCTGTTTTCTTTTTGCCCACTGGTCTGTGCCTCCTAGTTCCACATAGTCTGCCCTAGCCCTCAAATTCATAGTTAATCCTCAAGAAGAGCCGGGCCCATTCTCAATTTCTGGGGAAGAAACTTGAAGGTCCAGATTGGGCTGTGGTCCCCGCTCCTGGCACAGAGTATATAGTGAGTGCTGTAGCCAGTGGCTTGGGGATCCCTGCTTGAACCTGCAACTTTTTAGGCTCCAGGAATTCAGGGGTCCTTGGATCTCGAAGTGAAGTGTCCCATCAAACTGTGAAGGGCAGCAATAGGAGACCACAAAATATGTCACTTTTACATAAGGATTATTTTGAGCTAAAGCCACTTGAAAAAGAGCAGATGGAAGCAGGACATTCTCATCTACTCTTTTCTTTCTGAAAAGAGGAGAGAACTCTAGAGTGAAAGATGCCCTCCCTGTACCAAGGAAAAAAGAAACACTTGTCCACAGGGACAGTTCTGTACAAAATAGTTTTTGTTAAAATAATTCCTATCTTTCTTTAGCACCCCTAATTGCCTTGATTCAACCCAATATAAAAGCATTTAGGTTTTACCACTTCTTTGGGTCCTCATTCCCTAAAGAGGCTTTCTCTAGCATGTAAAACTTACATAAATGTGTATGTTTTTCCTCCTGTCAGTCTGTCTCAGGTCAATTTAATTCTCAGGCACAGCTGAAAACCCAAGGAGGATAAAGATAAAATTTTGCCTCGCCTGCAACTGCAAGTTTTAGCTGCCACTCAGTTACTTTGGGCTTCCTTTATCAAGAGACCAATAGCAAGAAAATGAGTTATGATCATGGCAGGTGTAGCCAAGATGGGGCTGTTGTAGGATGCCAGCAAGTAAAAAAAAAATGCATCTGGTTCTCAAACCATCCACTGGGACATATCGTGGCGCTTGGCCCTCCCAATTTTGAAAACAAATGCAGTAGCCACCACCTGAGAAGGCCATGATGACCAGAGGCCTAGAGGTCACGGGGGCACGCATTTTGGCCACCCTACTAGATAAGCCACCTAAAGCAGTGGATGTGATGGAGATAAAACCTGTGTTGTAGAGAATGGAGATAAGGACCAGTGTCCTTGACACCAGCTGTAACAGTAGACATTATAGTCTTTCCCATTAGCCTTCCTTTTGTAAAAGATTGCAGAGGCACAGGTGCCACCGAAATCCTACACGAGCTCTTTCTGGTGGAATGAAATTACATTAAAAAACGTGGTGTAAAGGATGGACTTGCAGGGGATGCTCAATACCATCAAAATCCTCCCCTTTCAAGATCAAGGCACTGATTCCCCCAGTGCTGGGAGCATGGCTTGCTGATGGCTCACGGCTGAGTCCCTCCCCAGGCCTTACTATCAGCCTTGGCATAGTTTGGTCAAGGTCATGGCCCCTTCTGTGGGCAGTTGGCACCAATGGCTGGTCTATGTGGAGAGGCACAAAGGTGTCTTCATTTATATTTGAAGAGCTCTCTGGGAGACCAACTGATGCCAACTGAGACCAGCTATTTGAAACAATGTTGGAGCTCAGCTTCTCCCTTTGCCCTTTCCTGCTTTTCTCTCTTCTTCAAGATGGGCTACTTCCCAAACCCATGACCTACTGGAATGATGTGAGAATCAAGCAGTAAAACATAATGCGTGACGTCTCTAAGGTTCCTATTCAAGATGGTGAAATGGGAAAATCCTGAACTTACCTCCTCCCATAGACACACCTTATCTATAGATATATAAGGAAAAAATTTCCTCTGGAAAAAAAAAACCCAAAACTAGCTGAGTGACTCCTATGTTAGGGAAACAAACAAAATCCAGCATTGAAAGCCAAGAGGACTTCTGTCCACAAGACCCACAAAGTTATATCAAACTGAGAAATCAGACCTACTGGACAGTGCAGAGGAAGCAGATTGTAAACACCCAGACTCTGTGATAGATCATTTGCTTATCTTAAAGTGTTGACCTGAGAGGCAGGCATCAAATTTAACACACATCTAGCAACTGACTGAAGCCCTCTTCAGGGATGGAGGCTGCCAGGTGCCATCTTTGTACTTTCTCTCTGCTGTACTTGAGAACAACAGGATCCACGAGGGTGGCTTTTATGTGTATCTGGGGCCATGGTTTTTTGCATCTGGCACTCAGGAAACATTACACATTCACTTGACCCTGTTTGGCCAGCAGGGCTTAGATTCTTAGCTCCCCCATGACACAATGTGTGACAGTTCCTGGCCAGCTATCACCCAAAAGGCACTGTACAGACAAAAGACTGAAACAGATTCCAGTCTTGCTGTGAAATAGGCCAATTTTCTTGTCCTGGAGCCTTAGCCTAAAGGTAAGGCTTTTGGTTTGATATATAACTAAGGACTTTCTGAGCTGCTCTCAGGAAACAGAAGCTGGTGGACATCGTTTTGATGTTCTCTCTCTACCTCACTCCAGCTGGCTGGTATCTCCAAGAAAGGAGATTATACCCTCAGTCTGATATTTCTGTTTGTGCACCTGCTACCTGGGTTCATCTCTAGATCACCTAGTTCTGATGGCCACAAGGCCTCTATCCCTCTGGGCACCAGAGGACTGCAATAACCACAGAGACAGTTGTTGGCCAGCTGCCACTGCGAGGGCACAAGAAGAGACAACAGAGTGAGGTACCCAGGATAAAAGTAACACAAATAAATATAACTACAATAATTTGTTAAGGGATACATAAAATGAGATATAAACTGAAATCAAACACAAAATAGTTGGGAGTGGGGGGGAGAGTGAGCTGTTATATGTAAAGCTTCACGGTAACCACAAAGGAAAAGCTATAGCAGATACACAATCAAGAGAAATCTAAGCACACCACAAAGGAATTCATCAAACTGTAAAAGAAGAAAGGCAAAAAAGGAAAAGAGGGAACTACAAAACAGCCAGAAAACAATGAAATAGCAGTAAGTACATATATACCTATAATGACTTTACATGTTTATGACTACATTTCCCAACCAAAAGACATAAGTAGCTAAAGGAATTTGAAAAGAACCATATATATGCAGCCTACAAAAGAATCACTTCAGTTGTAAAGACACAGGCTGAACATGGATATATGAAAAATAATATTCCATGCAAATGGAAATCAAAAGAAAGCTGGGGTAGCTATACTTAGACAAGGTAGGCTTTAAAACAAAGTCAGTTTGAGTTCTTCTTTGCCGATTTCAATGCCTTTTATTTCTTTTTTGTTGTCTGATTCCTGTGGCTAGGACTTCTAATACTATGTTGAATAGCAGTGGTGATAGTGGACATCCCTGCCATGTTCCTGACCTTAGGGGGAAGGCGCTCAGCTTTTCCCCATTGAGAATATTTGCTGTGGGTTTTTCATAGATGGCTTTTATGATACTGAGGTATGTACTTCTATCCCTATACTCTGAAGAGTTTTGATCAAGAAAGGATGCTGTACTTTGTCAAATGCTTTTTCTGCATCAATTGAGAGGATCATATGGTTCTTGTTCTTTCTTTTATTAATGTATTGTATCACATTGATTGATTTGCTGATGTTGAACCAACCTTGCAGCCCAAGGATAAATCCCACTTGGTCGTGGTGAATAATCCTTTTAATGTACTGTTGGATGCTATTGGCTAGTATTTTGGTGAGAATTTTTGCACCCATGTTCATCAAGGATATTGGTCTGTAATTCTCCTTTTGTGTGTTTTTGGGATCAAGGTAATGGTGGCCTCATAAAACAAGTTTGGAAGTTTTCCTTCCATTTCTATTTTTTTTTTGGATCAGTTTGAGAATAGGTATTAATTATTCTTTAAATGTTTGGTAGAATTCCCCTGGGAAGCCATCTGGCCCTGGGCTCTTGTTTGTTGGGAGATTTTTGATGACTGCTTCAATTTCCTTAATGGTTATAGGTCTGTCCAGGTTTTCTATT
Source organism: Mirounga leonina (assembly GCF_011800145.1). Lineage (NCBI taxonomy): Eukaryota > Metazoa > Chordata > Mammalia > Carnivora > Phocidae > Mirounga > Mirounga leonina. Next base: position 42,812,853 of record NW_023270316.1, read on the forward strand.
TCTTCTTGGTTCAGTTTTGGTAGTTTATACATCTCTAGGAATGCATCCATTTCTTCCAGATTATCTAATTTGCTGGCATATAATTGCTCATAATATGTTCTTATAATTGTATTTCTTTGGTGTTGGTTGTGAATCTCCCCTCTTTCATTCATGATTTTATTTATTTGGGTCATTTCTCTTTTATTTTTGATAAGTCTGACCAGGGGTTTATCAATCTTATTCATTCTTTCAAAGAACCAGCTCCTAGTCTCATTGATCTGTTCTACTGTTCTTTTGGTTTCTATTTCATTGATTTCTGCTCTGATCTTTATTATTTCTCTTCTCCTGCTGGGTTTAGGCTTTATTTGCTGTTCTTTCTCCAGCTCCTTTAGGTGGAGGGTTAGGTTGTGTACTTGAGACCTTTCTTGTTTCTTGAGAAAGGCTTGTATTGCTATATACTTTCCTCTTAGGACTGCCTTTGGTGCATCCCAAAGTTTCTGAACAGTTGTGTTTTCATTTTCATTTGTTTCCATGAATTTTTTTAATACTTCTTTAATTTCCTGGTTGACCCATTCATTCTTTAGTAGGATGCTCTTTAGCCTCCATGTATTTGAGTTCTTTCTGACTTTCCTCTTGTGATTGAGTTTCAAAGCCTTGTGGTCTGAAAATAGGCAGGGAATGATCCCAATCTTCTGATACTGGTTGAGACCTGATTTGTGACCTAGGATGTGATCTATTCTGGAGAATGTTCCATGGGCACTAGAGAAGAATGTGTATTCCATTGCTTTGGGATGGAATGTTCTGAATATATCTCTGAAGTCCATTTGGTCCAGTGTGTCATTTAAAGTCTTTATTTCCTTGTTGATCTTTTGCTTAGATGATCTGTCCATTTCAGCAAGGGGGGTGTTAAAGTCTCCCACTATTATTGTATTGTTGTCCATGTGTTTCTTTGCTTTTGTTATTAATTGGCTTATATAATTGGCTGCTCCCATGTTAGGGTCATAGATATTTACAATTGTTAGATCTTCATGTTGGATAGACCCTTTACGTAGGATACAGTGTCCTTCCTCATCTCTTATTATAGTCCTTGGTTTAAAATCTAATTTGTCTGATATAAGGATTGCCACCCCAGCTTTCTTTTGGTGTCCATTAGCATGGTAAATAGTTTTCCATCCCCTCACTTTCAAACTGGGGGTGTCTTTGGGTCTAAAATGAGTCTCTTGCAGACAGCATATTGATGGGTCTTGTTTTTTTTTTATCCAATCTGATAGCCTGTGTCTTTTGATTGGAGCATTTAGCCCATTTACATTCAGGGTAACTTTTGAAAGATATGAATTTAGTGCCATGGTATTGCCTGTAAGGTGACTGTTACTGTATATTGTCTGTGTTCCTTTCCAGTCTATGTTACTTTTAGGCTCTCTCTTTGCTTAGAGGACCCCTTTCAATATTTCTTCTAGGGCTGTTTTGGTGTTTGCAAATTCTTTTAGTTTTTGTTTGTCCTGGAAGCTTTTTATCTCTCCCTCTATTTTCAATGACAGCCTAGCAGACAATACGATACTTTATGTGGAAAACTGAAAGACTCCACCCCAAAACTGCTAGAACTCATACAGGAATTCAGTAAAGTGGCAGGATATAAAATCAATGCACAGAAATCAGTGGCATTCCTATACACCAACAACAAGACAGAAGAAAGAGAAATTAAGGAGTTGATCCCACTTACAACTGCACCCAAAATCATAAGATACCTAGGAATAAATCTAACCAAAGAGGCAAAGAATCTGTACTCAGAAAACTATAGAATACTCATGAAACAAATTGAGGAAGACGCAAAGAAATGGAAAAACGTTCCATGCTCATGGATTGGAAGAACAAATATTGTGAAGATGTCAATGCTACCTAGAGCAATCTACACATTCAATGCAATCCCCATCAAAATACCATCCACTTTTTTCAAAGAAATGGAACAAATCATCCTAAAATTTGTATGGAACCAGAAAAGATCCTGAATAGCCAGAGGAGTGTTGAAAAGGGAAAGCAAAGCTGGTGGCATCACAATTCCAGACTTCAAGCTCCATTACAAAGCTGTCATCATCAAGACAGTATGGTACTGGCACAAAAACAGACACATAGATCAATGGAACAGAATAGAAAACCCAGAAATGGACCCTCAACTCTATGGTCAACTCATCATCAACAGAGCAGGAAAGAATGTCCAATGGAAAAAAAGACAGTCTCTTCAACAAATGGTGTTGGGAAAATTGGAGAGCCACATGTAGAAAAATGAAACGACCATTTCCTTACACCACACACAACAATAGACTCCAAATGGTTGAAAGACCTCAATGTGAGACAGGAGTCCATCAAAATCCTAGAGGAGAACACAGGCAGCAACCTCTTCAACCTCAGCTGCAGCAACTTCTTCCTAGAAACATCGCCAAAGGCAAGGGAAGCAAGGGCAAAAATGAACTACTGGGACTTCATCAAGATAAAAAGCTTTTGCACAGTGAAGGAAACAGTCAACAAAACCAAAAGACAACCAAGAAAATGGGAGAAGATATTTGCAAATGACATATCAGATAAAGGGCTAGTATCCAAAATCTATAAAGAACTTATCAAACTCAACAACCAAAGAACAAATGATCCAATCAAGAAATGGGCAGAAGACATGAACAGACATTTCTGCAAAGAAGACGTACAAATGGCCAGCAGACATGAAAAAATGTTCAACATCATTTGGCATCAGGGAAATACAAATCAAAACCATAATGAGGTACCACCTCACACTGGTGAGAATGGTTAAAATTAACCACTCAGGAAACAATAAATGTTGGCAAGGATGCAGAGAAAGGGAACCCTCTTACACTGTTGGTGGAAATGCAAGCTGGTTCAGCCACTCTGGAAAACAGTGTGGAGGTTCCTCAAAAAGTTGAAAATAGAGCTACCCTATGACCCAGCAATTGCACTACTGGCATTTACCCCAAAGATACAAATGTAGTGATCCAAAGGGGTACATGCACCCCGATGTTTATAGCAGCAATGTTCACAATAGCCAAACTATGGAAAGAGTCAAGATGTCCATCGACAGATGGATGGATAAAAAGATGTGTGTGTATATATATAATGGAATATTATGCAACCATCAAAAGGAATGAGATCTTGCCATTTGCAGGACATGGATGGAACTGGAGGGTATTATGCTGAGCGAAATAAGTCAATCAGAGAAAGACATGTATCATATGACCTCACTGATATGAGGAATTCTTAATCTCAGGAAACAAACTGAGGGTTGCTGGAGTGGTGGGGGGTGGGAGGGGTGTGGTGGCTGGGTGATAGACCTTGGGGAGGGTATGGGCTATGGTGAGCACTGTGAATTGTGTAAGACTGTTGAATCACAGACCTGTACCTCTGAAACAAATAATACATTATATGAGAAGAAGAAAGAAGAAGAAAGAAGGAGGAGGGAGGAGGAGGAAGAAGAAGAAAGAAGGGAAAAAATGAAGGGGGGGAATCAGAGGGGGAGATGAACCATTAGAGACTATGGACTCTGAGAAACAAACTGAGGGTTCTAGAGGGGAGGGAGGTGGGGGATGGGTTAGCCTGGTGATGGGTATTAAAGAGGGCACATATTGAATGGAGTACTGGGTGTTATACCCAAACAATGAATCATGGAACACTACATCAAAAACTAATGATGTAATGTATGGTGATTAACATAATAAAAAAAAATAAGTAAAAAATAAAAATAAAGTCTGTAATAAGAGATGAAAAAGGTCTTCACATAATGATAAAGGAGTCAAATCAAAAAGAAGTAACTTATCTAAATAGTTATGTACCCAACATATGAGCACCTAAATATATAAAGCAATACTTAGGAGACCTAAAGGAAAAATAGATAGCAATAAAATAATAGTAGGGGACTTTAATCCTCCACTTTCATCAATGGGTAGATTATTCAGAGAATCAGCAAGGAAACAACCTTAAATGACACATTAGTCCAGATGAATATATAAACATTCCATCCCAAAGCAACAGAAGACACATTCTTCTCAAGTGCACATGGAACACACTCCAGGTAGATCATATGTTAGGCCACAGAACAAGCTTAATAAATTTAAGAAGACTGAAATCATATCAAGAATCTTTTCTGACTATAATGTACTAGAAATTAATAAAACAAACTGGAAAATTCACAATGTGGAGATTAAACAATAGTTTACTGAACAACCCATGGATCAAAGAATAGAAATTAAAAAAGTACCCTGAGACAAATGAAATACATTTGATACCAAACTTACAGAATGAAGCAAGGCAATTCTAAGAGGGAAGTTTATAGCACTAAAGCTTTACATGAGAAACAAGAAAATATAAGAAAACATCCTAACTTTGTACCTCAAGGAACTAGAAGAAGAATAAACAAAGCCCAAAGTTAGAGGGAGGAAATAAATGAAATAAAGATGAAAAGGACAATAGGAAAAAAATCAATGAAATGAAGAGCTGTTTTGAAAAGAAAAAATGACAAAACTTTAAAAAAAAAAAGTAGAAGGACTCAAATAGAATCAAATAAAAATACTAAGAAAACTAAGCATAAGATACTACTATGAACAATTATACTTTGGGGGACCTAGAAAAAAATGGACAAATTTCTAGAAACATACAACTTAACAAGACACAATCATGAAAAAAAAGATAATAAGAACAGACCAATTACTAGGAAGGAGATTAAATTAGTAATCAAAAACCTTACAACAAACAAAATTTCGAGACCAGATGGCTTCACTGGTAAATTCTACCAAATATTTAAAAAAGAATATTAGACATTTCTCAAACTTTTCCAAAAGATGGAAGAGGAAAACACTTCATTTTAGGAAGCCAATGTCCTGATACTAAAAACAGACAAGGACACATGAGAAAATTATAGACCAGTATCTTTGATGAACATAGATGCAAAAATCCTCAACAAAATAATAGCAAACTGAGCTCAACAATACATTAAAAGGATCATACAGCATTTCAAGGGGTACTTATTAAAGGATGCAAGGACAGTTCAACATCTGCAAATCATTCAATGTGATATATTAACAAATTGAAGGATGAAAATTATATGATCATCTCCCTAGATCTAGAAAAAAACATTTGAAAAAATTGAACATCCAGTTGTGATAAAACTCTCCATAACTGGGTGTAGTGGAAATGACCCTCAACATAAGAACTGCTATGCATGATAATCCCACAGCTAACATAATACTAAATGTTAAAAAGTTGAAAGATTTTCCTCAAGATCAGGGACAACAAAGATACCTACTCTGGCCAATTTTGTTCAACATGGTATTGGAAGTCATTGCCATACCAATTGGGCAATAAAAAGAAATAAAAGGCATCCAAATTGGAAAAGCAGAACAGCAGATGACATGATATCATATCTGAAAAACCCTAAAGATTATCCCACCAAAAAAACTCTTAAAATAAATTTAGTAAAGTCTGAAAACACACAACTACACAAAAACCTCTTGCATTTCTATATACCTGTATTAAAATTCCAGAAAGAAAAATTAAGAAAACAATCCCATTTACAATAGCATACAAAAGAAAATACCTAGAAATAAATTTATCCAAGGAGGTCAACCACCTATACACTGAAAAGTATAAAGCATAAATGAAAGGAATTGAAGGAGACACAAATATATTCTATTTTCATGGATTTGAAGAATACTGTTAAAATGTCAATAGTACTTAAAACAATCTATAGATTCAATGCCATCCCTATCAAAATTTAAACATTTTTCAGAGATATAGAACAATCCTAAAATCTGTATGGAACCATAAAAGACTCCAGATAGCCAAAGAAATCTTGACTAGAACAAAGCTGTTAGTATTATCATAATAACAGACCTGCAGATCTTTGGAACAGACGAGAGGGCTCAGAAATATGCTTACATATGTATGATCAATTAACTTCTGACAAATTAGCCAAAAACATACAATGGGGAAAGGACAGTCTCTTTAGTAAATGGTGGGAAGAAATTGGACAGCCATATACAAAAGAATGGAACTGGACCAGTGTTTTATACAATTAAAATTAACTCAAAATTTATTAAAAACTTGAACATAATAACCTGAAATCATAAAACTCCTACAAGACAAGCTTATTGACATTGATTGAAGCAATGATATATATATATTTTGGATTTGACACCAAAATCCGAAGCAACAGAAGGAAAAATCAAGTGGACTACATGATATTGAAAAGTTTCTACCTAGCAAAGGAAACCATCACCAAGATAAAACGGCAACCTACCCAATGGGAGAAAACGCTTGCAAAACATGTATCTGGTAAGGGTTTACTATCCAAATATATAAAGAACTCCTATAACTCAATAGCAGAAAAACCAAAAAGTCAAGTTAAAAAATGGGCAAAGGACCTGAACACATTTTTCCAAAGAGGGCATAGATGGCAAATAGGTACATGATACATGCTCAACATCACTAATCAACAGGGAAATGCAAATCAAAAGCACTATGAGATGTCACTTCACACCTCTTAGAATGACTATTATCAATAAGACAAGAAAAAACAAATGTTGGCAAGGATGTGGAAAAAAGAATCTTTGGACACTGTTGGTGGGGATGTAATAGGTGCAGCCATTATGGAAAACAATATGAAGTTTCCTCAAAAAATTAAAAATAGAACTACTATATGATCCAGCAATTCTGTTTCCAGGTATTTATCTAAAGAAAACAAAAACACTAATTCAAAAAGATATGATACTTTTCAAAGTATCATTATTTACAATAGCCAAGATAAGGAAATAACCAAAGTGTCCATGATGGATAAACGGATAAAATGTGGTATATATACAAAATTGAATATTATTCAGCCATAAAAAGAAGGAATCTTGCTATCTGCAACAATATGGATGGACTTCAAGGGAATTATGCTAAGTGAAAGAAGTCAGAAAAAGGTAAATACCATATTATGTCACTTACATGTATAATCTTTAAAGTTCTAATACAAAGAACAGATTGGTGATTGCTTGAGGTGGGGGTGGAGCTGGGCAAAACAGGTGAAGGAGGTAAAAAAGTACAAACTTCCAGCTATAACAAAGAAGTCATAGGGATGTAATGTCCAGCATGGTGGCTATAGTTAGGTTAAACAGTATAGCAAATTTTAAAGTTCCTATGAGAGTAAATCTTAAAAGTTCTCATCATAAGAAAAATTGTGATGGATATTAACCATAATTTGTGGTATCCTTGCACAATATCTATAAATATTGAGTCCTTATGTTTTACACCTGAAACTAATATGTTATATGTCAATTGTATCTCAGTAAATAAAATTAAAAATAAGTTAGTATCAAAATAAAAATATTTTCAGTATCTTTAAAACAAAGACTCTAAAGTCAAATTCTGTATGTTCACATCCCAATTGTATTTTAAGATAGGTATGGTGGTCATTTAATTTTTCTTTCCCATAAAATGAAGATGAAAATAAGGTCTCATTTAAAGAAAAGTTAACTATAAAAATCACTTAGATTAACTATAAAAATCACCTAGATTAACTACAGAGTATAAGAAATCAAAGAAAGTAAAGGTTTTGTTATTTTAACTAAGAATATTGCTTTGGGGAAACTCACTTTGGAAGCCACATTAAATGGGACAAAAGGTGCATTTGTAATAATTTAAAAATTCAATAATGTTTATAAAAGTTAATTTTTATATTAAATATATGCATTTTTATAAAATTCATATATGACTACTGTATGACTATATATGCATACTAATAATCAAATTCTTGCTTTTTCTTAAAATAGCTTAATCACATTCCTAACATGTGAAACTAAAGTAAATACAGTGAGAAAATGTATATTGTATATATTGCATAATTCCTTAAAAGGTCTAAGTATATGTAATATGTAGTTTGATACATCTGTTTTTCATTTCTTTATAGCATTATTTGTCTATCTTTAAGAAAAAAGGAAGAAATCTAAGGATATATGCATCTAAAATTTAACAGCACATTAGTCTGCTAGGGCTGTAACAACATAAACTGCATGGTTTAAACAACAGAAATTTGTTTTCTTACAGTTCTAGAGGCTTGAATCTAACATCAAGATGCCAGTAGCCTTGATTTCTGGTGAGACCTCTGCTCCAGACTGGCAGATAGCCATCTTTTCACTATATCCTCATATGAGCTGGAGCGAGGTCTCTGGTATCTCTTCTTGTTCTTGTAATGACATCAGTCCTCTAGAATTAGGACCCTACCCTTATTACCTCATTTAACCTTAATCACCTCCTTATAACTCTATCTCTAAGTATAGTCACAGTGGGAGTTCAGGCTTCAACATATGAATTTTCGGGTTACACAAATCAGTTCCTAACAATCAGGTATGACTTTAGGTATTAAATAAGCTTTGAAAGGAAATGGAGCAAGGCAGCTTTACAAATTGAGGCATGAAACATCAACTTATTTATTAAATACATAATCAGCCTAATTTTTAAATTTGATATGTATAAGCATGTAACTGGGGGACATTTTGCGAAGTGGTATAATCCAGCCAACTTGAACTGTCTCGTGAGAGTAGACTATGTGCCTCTCTTTCCAAATGTTTTTAGTAACTTCATGTCAACAGCCTGGAATCAGCCACAATACTTTAAATGATAAAGAGATTTGGAAAAAGCTACAAATCGGGGCTCCTCCAGCACATCACTATTTGGAGAATAGGGAGTTGAAGAATTTAAAAACATGTATTTGTAAAGATAAAATGTACTAAACTAAAAGGTAAAGTGTTTATTTCATAAAAATCGAATGACGGGCAGTTGACCTGATGGAAGTGGCTAGAGATTTATGTTTTTTTACTCCAGGAAGTTCTTTTTTTGTTAGAACAAGCTTTACAAAAGAGAAAAACTTTTAAGAGATCAACATTCCAACAAATTGCACCTCAGCAATAAAATTTTTCAATGCCAAGTGCAACCCGTAGAGAGTCAGTATGTCAAACTAACCCTATCAGAATACGTTTTAGGACAATTTGCTCATTTATTCATCAAATATTGAATCAGGTAAGGTCAGATGCTTTGCTTTGACCTAGATATATAAACCTAGAAGGGTCTCTTTCCTTGAAGAGCTTAGAGTCTAGTGGTAAAACAGACATTCTATCAACAAATCAATATAAAACTACAAATGTAGAAAAGTCCTGTTAAGATCATGAAAATGTGCCACAGTAGAAAATGACAGGGACAGATCTAATTAGAAAGGATGTTTGGAGAAGACCTCTTTGAGATGATGATATTTAGAGTGAGATTTGGAGAATGAAAAAAAGCAGGCTGTGTGAAGAGCCACAAGAAATGCACTCCTGGCAGATAAAACAGCATGAAAGGGCACTAAGTAGGACAGTTCTGGGCTTGTTTTATGAATTGAAAGCAGGGCATTTTGGCTAGACCAGAGGTTGTGACTCAAATGCCTACTGGGGCCAGTCAGGTAAATAAGTCAATTAGAAGGGTGTCTTTAGTTGCATTCTCTTTACCCAGATACACTTTGTTTGGATATTAATGTAATCTTAATTGTGTTCTTCCCAAAGGGACACTCTGATTACATATTAAACACACAGGAATATTTTTCACTAACACAAAGAAATATGCTCTGTCGTAATTTTATGATACACTAGTCTTCTGGATCCATCTTTTGTTTTCTCCCTCAACTTTGCAATACTGAAAACAGTGCAATCTCAGTGATAAATAACAAATGAGAGTAGATCTTAATATCAATATAACAATAAGGTGAGGGGAGGGGTTCTCTGGTAAATTGAGAGTGCATGCTTCTTATAAAGATCAGAGTCACTATACAACCTGACCGATTTTGCCATGAATGAAGGAGGGTCCGGATTTAGCTAGAGCTTATAATTTTTAAAGAGGAGTTTAGATCTAGATTTTTTTCATGTAATCTCCATATTTTGCAATATTGGCAAATAATTTAAATTGTAAAAAAACCAAACAGCACAGTAATTACTACCAAATCTAAACAACTAAACAAGACCTGAAGAGAGCCTGGGATTTTACCCTAACATATTAGCCTTCAGATTTCATCAGTGCCACAAGATGTAACACTCCTAGGTCAGGGACAAAGGACAGTTTATTGCTCACATTATAACACTAGTCAGATTATCACCATTTGTTTGGGTTTCCCCAGCCTCAATTTCCCACTGATCAGTGCAACAGGACCAACCAACACCAGCATGTACAGTGGATTGCATTACAGGAGAGGAATCCTCATTTTAGAAAAATCCAATTATTTTATAAGGGGCAGAAAGCAGGTCTGCCATTTTGCTCTTAAGGAACATATCTTTATCTTCAAGCCTTCAAGCAAACCCTTTGCTCTGGAGGGAAGCTATTTCTATATTCCAAGGCTGTTCATTATATGAACATGCTTATAAAATTTTCCTGCAACAATAGACCATGTCTCCACATGCAAGAATTGTCTCTCAACATCCATAGTCCTCTAATTTTCAGTCTTTGAACTAAAGCATAATGACTGAAGGAAAGAGTCATTTAAAATGATGTTCCTAGGGGCACCTGGGTGGCTCAGTCAGTTAAGCGTCTACCTTCAGCTCAGGTCATGATCCCAGGGTCCTGGGATTGAGTCCTGTGTCAGGCTCCCTGCTCAGTGGGGAGCCTGCTTCTCCCTCTTCCTCTGTCCCCCAGCTCATGCTCTCTCACTCTCCTTTTCTCAAATAAATGGATAAAATCTTTAAAAAATAGATAAAATGATGTTTCTAGAGATAGGCAAGAGCTAGGTTGTATACAGGCTTCTAGGCCAAGAAAAGATGGTCCTTTTTGTATTGAGTTCAGTTGAAGTCCATTGTTGGATACCAAGAATGAGTAGCATGGACCACTTTAGGTTTTCAAAAGAGCATTTTTGTAGTTAAAGAATGGACTTGACAGGAAACAGATTGAAAGACATCTCAAGATGTCTAGACATGATAGGATAGCCTGGCTTAAATGCTGTAAGTGCAGATAGAGAAACATAGATTAATTTGTGATATCATCTAAAGGTTGGATCTATAAACCTAATCAATGCATAGGGAAGATAATGGAGATAAATTACTTAGAATAGTCTCACAGTTTTTGGTTTGAAAATCCAGGACAATATTTGGCCTTATATTTATTTGAAAGGTAAAGTTAGTGAAGTAATATGTTCTAGGGAAAAAACAAAAGTTAAGTTTTGGGTATGTTATCTTTCAGATGCCACTAAACATTCAGGGACAGAAACAAAGTAGATAGTTGAATACATAATTTAAATAGAGAAGTATTTTCTATTACACATGTAATGTTGGAAGTGGTTGTCACAAAGATGGCATTTAGGTGATTAGTGTGAATGGAATCACGTAAGGAGAGAACAGTGGGGGGAAAAAAAAACAAACCTAAGGATTGATGACTGAAAAGATCCCCGCAACTTTAAGAAGCTTTTTAGGAAATTTCGAAACAAACGAAATTAAGAAAAAAAAAATTTCAGAGTCAGAAGGGAAAAGGAGAGCATGGACTAGTTGCAATAGAGACTGAGAATTTTTCTAGGAGGAAGATGTCAATCATATGACACTTAGAAAAAGTAAGATGAGGATAGATGTGTCCACTGGGTTTGCAAATACGAAGGTCAGGAGGAAAAGAACATGAGACTGGTATAAGAATGGTATTGTGAGGAAGTAGAAGCAGAACAAGCAGATCATATTTTCAAAATGTTTTGTGTGAAGAAAAGAGCATAACTTCAGTGGGTTGAAGAATCAAGGTTTTCCTTTAAGATGGATAATTTTTTAAAGGATCATTAATTCCTAATGGGAATGAGTCTATTGAGAAGGAGATATAGAAAATGTAGGAGAAATACGTGCAATACAAGTCATGTAACTGTGATCCATAGCCTTTGTGGGGGAGATTGTCCTTTGATTAAATGTGAAGCTTTTCTATTTTCACTGAAGAAAACCAGAAGATAGATTCAGAAACAAATATATTAAACATTTTACTTAAAGGAAGATGAGGGGATTTACGCCTCATGACTTATTTTTGTAATGATATAAATAAAATCAATAGAGAGAAAAGCAATGGTAGGTTTGAGAAAAAAGGAAAAGGTAGACTATAATAATTGTAGAGAGTGAGTGATCTTTCTTAAATGTCCAAATGAGGTTAGCATTCATGAATCTATAGCAGCACACAGATTTCAGGATGTGCAATTTTCTCTAGGAATAAACCACCCACTCCATTAATAAAACATAGAGCCAATACCTGAGTTCATCCATAGCTGGCGTACCAGATAAAAAGATCTGGAGATGAAAGGCTATTTTTAAGGGAGTGATTGTAATGATGAACTATAGAATCTACACTAGGTAAAGAATAAAGCAAAGCTGGTTCTTTCCAGGTCAACAAACAATACACAGTTGGAATAAACGGATTTTGTGTCTTTTCATGAGAGTGAAAAGTTTTTATATTGAGAAGGCTTTAGGAGGGGACATGGATAGATGGATAATAGCGGTTTGATAGGATATATGAATTTGTGGTTTTAGATGCTCTGCAGTTTCTGGCAATGGCTGTTTCCAAGGCATTTTCCCATAAGTGAAGGAAAAGAAAAGTTCATTGGTGGGCAAAGAACAAAGAAACTCAGGGTCATCTCCATGTATGTTGCACTCACCGAGATCAATTTGAAGTATGGAACACACAGGAATATTGTGAAGCAGATAATAAGGCCAGCAATGAATAAGGAAAATAATCAAATTCAGGATATACTAAAAATAATCATTGGTATAGTTGTTAAAATATACTGTTTCTGAAAACTATTTCTGGAGGTACTGAATATGTAGGTAGCACTTCAGAGTCTGTTCTGTTGCCAGTTACCACTGGTGATTTCTATCAGGAGTTCAAGAAACACTGAGTTAGGACAAAGGAGTGATAGAGAATGATACAAGACAGTAGTCAGGCTATTAGAGGTTTCCCTGTGTCAGAATGGGAGAAACAGACTTTGTAGTGGAAGGACTAGAGGCAAGTATACCAGTGGGATATGAGGCATAGTGTGTAATGATAAAGTTGAAACTTCAGTCAAGCAGTCAGAGGATTAGTGCTGGGGCTTTACCAACAATTTATTTGGATGAGGAAATGCATCTTCAATTTCTTTCAGCTGATCTTCCTCCTCCTCACAAAGAATATCACATTGGGAAGAACTCTATTACTAGGGCTTGCCAGTCTAGTTAATGAGATTTCTAAACTCTAAGTGTATTTGGAAAAATGGCTTCATTTATATACTCTTTTTTAGTGCTACAATAGTTAAATAAATAGGCATGTTCTTTGTGCCTTGGCATATAGGCTGCTACCATCCCAACTGGCAGATCTAGAAATTGTTGCTCACAGGTATGATGGTGGGCCAACTGAATTACTAGATGGACAATACCTGATGAAGTGCCAAATGTGCTTTGCTCACACCATTATAATGTGGATTGATAAAAATAAGAATAGGGAAGGTGGCTATCATTAAATATATTCAGGTAAATGTAAGTAAAAATAAATTGTATGCTGACCTGGTAATAGTACCACTGTAGGTCACCAGAAACTACCTGGGTTGTGTACTCTCCTTATCACTTTTTAATTGTTTCCACTGTTGGCTGAGGCATGACCATACTGTAAGACTAAATCAGACACCAGAAATGAAAGAGTGCATAGAGTCCTTATCTCATAGAGAATTCGGCTCCCTTTTTCTTCTCATACCTTATAATACTGACATAGATCCATTGGTTTCCCTCTAATTTCTTGTTTTTGTTTTTTTTTAATTCAGTTTATTGTGTGCCCTTGAATGGGTATCTAACCCCACTTTGGTTTTCTAGATGCTTAGTCTCAGTGACAGAGCATCTAGAAAATGATATAAAATTTCCTCCTACTTAACCTAAATTCATTAACTAAGTTTCTGTGTTTATTTTATAGACATCTCTTTAATCCTTACTTGTGCTAAGTAATGAATATCATATTTATTTTTACTATAGCAAAGCTTAAAATGTCTTATTCCCATTTGTGTGAAGAATCAGATTCAGAAAGACTTAGTGACTTGCCCTAGACCAAATTGCTAGTAAGTGACTGAATCAGGGGTTCAAAATCAAGTGTTCTCTCTGCTTGCTACAGCTTCCTTTACTACTCTTTCCAAAGTAGTACAATTCTGTCTTGTTGAAAATAATACATGGTTTCTCGAATAGAGTGAAATAGGTACAAAAATAACTCAAAATAAATTTGATTAGAAATTAAATGTTTGGGGATTTAAACAATAAATCATTTTAGAGTAATTAGATTTTCATGTATTCAGAAATTGAAGAATAAACTTGCAGGGCATATGGCATTTTTGTTGGGAGGGAATAGCAAATCCATGGGAAAATATTCCAAGGGAAAATTTATGAAAGAAAGTGGCAAAAATTGGGAAACTCAAGATGTTTCCAAGGAAGAATTATAGGTTTGGCCAGTAACAATGAAGGGAGTTGTAGGATATAAAAATGGATAGGTTCATCTGGGTCAGGTCACAGAAAGTCTAAAAAATCAGGACAAGGAATTTTAGGGAAAAAAAAATAGGTAGACTTTAAAGTATCAAATTACAGTTGTATTGTGAGATTAATCTGGTAGGGCTTTTTAGGGTCATGAAATAATAAAGACCAGAATTGGGTTTTGGTTGTGAGAAAGGAAAGAATAATGCAGCCTCACTGAATAGATGGGAGTTAATATGTGGGGAGCAAGAATAACATTTCTGGTTTGGTTAGCATCGTGACCTCATAAACAGGTATAAACTGGAAGGAGGAGAGGATAGATTAAGGAAAGGTGGTAGTTTGTGATAGAAGAATATGGAATTCCAATAAGAAACTTGGAATGCCATATTCAAATGCAAACCTGGAATTCAGAAATCAGGATGTGGATATAGATTTGATAATAAATCTTATGAGTGTGGAGCTAAAATTACAAGTAGTAACTAAATGCCAAATATTGTTCCAACTACTAATTTTTCTATTCCTACAACAGACTCATTATGTAAGCACATTAGAATCAGCATTTTAAGGGGCGCCTAGGTGGCTCAGCTGGTTAAACATCCAACTCTTGATTTCGGCTCAGATCATGATCTCAAGGTCGTGAGATTGAGCCCCCAGTAGGGCTCCATGATCAGTGGGGAGTCTGCTTAAGATTCTCTCCCTCTCTCTCTGCTCCTCCCCCCACTCATACCTGTGTGCTCTCACTCTCAAATAAGTAAAATCTAAAAAAAATTGAAAGTAAAAAATAAATAAAATCAGCATTTTAACAGATGAAGAAATGAGTAAATGGAAATCATGGTAGATAGAGCCAAAGAGTTTTATTCTAGAATATTTGTTCTTAACCCTTATACTATTCAGCCTCCAATAAGAGTGGGGGGAAAAAAAGGAAATAAAGAATGCTATAAATGGAACAGGAGCACAATGGCTTATAAAAGCAGTAGAGAACATTTCAAGAGGAAGTAGATGGAATTAATATTTGCTACAAAGGAGTTCATGGATTTAGCCAGAGAAATGTCTGCTAAATTTCATCACAAGTGTTTACCTTTGACAAATAATTTGATAAAAAGATGTGGAAATGAACAATAGCAAAGGAGTGTATGGAAAATTAATCCTCTAACACTTTTTTAGTGAGATTTTTTCCAGTGAACAAGAAGAGGTTCTGGTTCAAGATGGCAACATAGGAAAATGCTGAACTTATCTGCCATGGACGCACTGAATCTATAGCTACTTTTGGAAAAATTTCCCCTGGAAAAAGACTTAAAAATTAGTTGAGCAACTCCTACACACTGAGCAAAACAAACAAAAAAACACATCAAAGCAGGTAGGAGAGGATAAGACATATTCTCACCATCAACGCCACTCTGGCATGGCAACTCAAAATCAGGAGGGAATCCCAAATTGGGAGGGAACTCAAAACCTGGAGCTTCTCCCTGAGGAGTGAAGGTTTTAAAATCCTACATTAGGGACCTGAACTTTTAAGACCTACACTTGAGAGGGCACCTGGGTGGCTCAGTCATTACGTATCTGCCTTCCGCTCAGGTCATAATTCCAGGGTCCTGGGATTTAGTCCCACATCAGGCTCCCTGCTCAGTGGGAGGCCTGCTTCTCCCTCTCCCTCACCCCCTGCTTGTGTTCCCTCTATCACTGTGTCTCTCTCTGTCAAATAAATAAATAAAATCTTAAAAAAAAAAAGACCTACACTTGAGAGATGATCCCCCAAAATACAGTTGAAAAACAACTGGATTCATGTCCACAAGATCCCCAAGGTGTAATAAACTGACAATTTCCCCTAAAAGGTTTGAGCACATGGTCTTACTCTCCCCAGGGCCCAGATCAGAAGCAGGTGATTGAAAGGCATCCAAACTTTCTGTGACAGAGGCTGATTAGCTCATCTTAAAGCACTGGCCTGAAGGGCAGGCATTTAATTTAACCCACATTAAGGGGCTTACTGGGGTCCTCTCCAGGGATGCAGGTTGTTGAGTACCATCTTCACTCTCTCCCTGTGCCTTGCTCCAGCTAGCTGGTATTTTCTGGAAGGGAACTTGTTCCCTCCTCTGGTACTCCAAAATTTGCAACTTTCACCCAGGGAACACCTCTAGATCACCTGGGTCTTGTGGGCAGTTGGGTTTACGCTTGAAGGGCACACAGGACTGCAACCAACAGAAAAAGTGTTTTTAAATCACGACTCCCCCCACATCTCCCCCAGCCCCTGCACAGCAAGAGGCAACAGGCCCAGCAGCACAGTCTCTCTATGAAAGATGCCTATTAGCTTATCTTCACAGCTACAGCCTTAGGGGCAAGCTTCTAATTAAACTCCATCTAAGGGCTATTTTCCTTTCTAGAGGATCTCAGAGGGTAGGCTCTATCTTTGTTCTCTCCCTCTGCATGTATGTGTGTCTGGTGACCTACTTTTTATATATGGTGTCTCAGTTTTTGTGGCTGCCACCCAAGGGCTGCCCCTTGACTGCCTAGCTCTAGTGCCCCCAGGGCTTCCAGACCTGGGTCCCATGGGACTGTAACAATTTTTGGCCAGCTACCACCCTAAAGGCACTGCACTGGTAGATTGAAACACACACTCCCTGTCATTCTGTGAAAGAAAGGTTTTGAACACTTGCTAAAAAACCTATAATCTAGCTGAGCAACTACTACACATTAAGCAAATGAGAAAAACCTGCATCAAAGGAGGTAGGAGAGGCTAGGACACATTCTTACCATAAATTCCACCTCTGACTTGGCAAATCAAAACCAGGGTTGCTATCCTGGAGCTTCAGACTGAGGGACAGGATCCTGTTTTGGCACATATCTAGGGGTCTACTGATATATACTCCAGGGATGGAGGCTGGTGGATGCCATCTTTTTGCTCCACCACTACCTCACTGCAAGTCACCAATATCTCCCAGAAAGGAGCTAGTACACTTGACTGATACCCTAATTTTTGTGACTACTGCCCAGGGGCCACTGCTAATGTCCTGGCTCTGTAGCAAGTGGAACTTATGCTTATGGTCCCACAGAACTGTATATATTACCATATTTTAAAGGCTGTTGCCTGAGGGTCTGGCTTCCAATCAGCCTGTATCTAGGCGCTCACTGAGATTCTCCTCATTTGGGCACTGACAGGTCTTGGCATACTTTCAACTAATGGGAGCCACTAAAAATAAAATAGGCTGCTCAGACAATCACAAAGGTTTGAGAGACAAGCAAGATGGGGGCAGGGTTAATGGGTGAGGTTCATCTCCTACAAGGGGCCATCCCTCAAGACAGGATGTGGTGGTTTTATATCTACTGCATAGAGCCAATACAGAGTGACCAGGAAAATGAAGAAACCGAGGAATGTGTTCCAAATGAAAGAAAAAGTTAAATGCTCAGGAAAAGCCCTTTACGAAATGGAGATAAGTGATTTACCTGATAAAGTATTCAAAATATCAGTCAAAGATGTTCACCAATCTCGGGAAGAATGGATGAACACCAAGAACTTCAGCAAAGACACAGAAAATATAAGAATTTACCAAATAGAAGTTCCAGAACTGAAGAGTATAATAACTGGACTGAAAAAAGTACCCTAGAGAGGTTCAATAGCAAACTAGATGAAGCAGAAGAAATGATCAGTAAACTTGAAGGCAGGGCAATAGAACTCACACAAACAGCACAAAGAAAAAAAAAAAAAAGATAGCTCATTAAGGGACTCTTGGGACAAGAGTGAAGTGAACCAACATTCTAAAGTATAGGTGTCCCAGAAGAGAAACAGAAAGGGGCAGAAAACTGGTAATGGCTAAAAACTTCCCTATCTGGTGAAAGAAACAGACTTCTAGCTCCTGGAAAACCAGAGAGTTCCAATAAAAGGAACACAAGGAGACCCACACCAAGGCACAAAATAAAAAAGTCAAAAGTTAAAGATTAAATCTGAAAAACAGCAAGAGCAAAACAATTTGTATGTACAAGGGAAGCCCCATAAGACTTAGGCTTTTCTGCAACTTTTCAGGATAAAAGAGAATGATATGATATATTTAGAGTGCTAAAAGTAAAAAAAAAAAAAATTCCAACCAAGGATACATGGTAAATTTGTCTTTCAGAACTGGAGGAGAGATAAAGAGTTTTCCAGATAAGCAAAAGCTAAAGTAGTTCATGACTAGACTGGCCTTACAAGATATGTTAAAGGGACTTATTTAAGCTTAAAAGAGAAGGTGCTAATTATTAACAGGAAAACATATTAAAGTATTGATCTAATTGCTAAAAGTATACAGTAAAATTCAAAATAATCTTATATGTAATGTTTGTAAATTAATCACTCAAAGTGAATATGAAAGTTAAAGACAAAAGTGGTAAAAATACCTCTACTGATTAGTTAAGGGATACACAAGATAAAAAAAGATGTAAGATGTGACATCAAAAACAAAACACAATGAGGGGAAGTGAAAATGGAGAGCTTTAGAATGCCTTCAAACTTAAGTTATCACCTTAGAATATTGTGAACAATATAAGCTGTTGTATGTAAACCTCATTATAACCACAAAGAAAAATCTACAGAATATATACAAAAGATAAAGACAAAGAACTAAGCATACTACTAAAAGAAGTCATCAAATCACAAGGAAGAGAGCAGAGGGGAGGAAGGGAAGAGAGAGGAACTACAAAGCAGCCAGAAAACAATTATTAATATGTAACTTACTGTCATTTTGTTAAGTGTAAATGGACTAAATTCTCCAATCAAAAGACAGAGTGGCTAAATGGATGAGAAAACAAGACCCAACTATATGGCACTTACAGGAAACTCTTCAAGTGTCTTCCCTTCAGACACAGACTAAACATAAAGGAATGGAAAAAAGATACTACATGCAAATAGAAACCTAAATAAAGTTGGTATTGCTATACTTATATTAGACAAAATAGACTTTAAAATAAAGATTGTAATAGGAGACAAAGAATGTCATTACATAATGATTGAGGGGTCAATCCAACTAGATGATTTATAAATATGCAAATTTTAGGAACACCTAAATATATAAGCAAATATTTAACAGACATAAAGGAAGATACAGGTAGCAATAATAGCATGGGACCTTAATACCCCACTTCATCAACTGAAAGATCATCCAGATAAAATCTCATTAAGGAATTATTGGCCTTTCTCATCAAGGAAACATTACACCAGATGGACCTAACAGATATATAGAGAACATTCCATCCAAATGCAACAAAATACACATTGTCTCAAGAGGACATGGAACATTCTCCAAAATAGGTCATATAGGCGGCCACAAAACAAGTCTTAATTAAATTTAAAAAGATTGAAATCTTAAACACCCAATGGCATGAAACTAGAAATCAATTACAAATATATGGAGATTTAACAACATGCTACTGAACAACCAATAGATCAATGAAGAAATCAAAAGAAATTAAAAAAAAAAACACCTTAAAACAAATGAAAACAGAAATACAACATACCAAAACTTATGGGATATAGCAATGGCAGTTCTATGACAGAAGTTCATAGCAATAAATGCTTATACCAATGATTGAAACAGACTACTATGAACAATTATACAAGAGTAAATTGAACAACCTGGAAGAGACAGATAAATTCCTAAACACACAACCTGCCAAGTCTGAATCATGAAGAAATAGAAAATCTGAACAGACCAATCACTAATAAGGAGATTAAATTAGTAAAAAACAAAAAGAAAAAACAACAAAAAGACCCCCTGCCTACAAACAAAGGACTAAGACCAAACAGCTACACTGGAGAATTCTACTAAATATTTAAAGCAAAATTAAGAACAATCCTTCAAAAACTTCCAAAAAACTAGAAGAGGAGGGAACTCTTCCAAGTCTTATGAGGTCAGCATTACTCTGATAACAAAAATAGACAAAATGCCACAAGAAAAGAGAATTACATACCAATATCCCCAATGAACATAGATGCAAAATCTGCAACAAAATATTAGCAAATCGCATTCAAAAAGACATGAAAAGTACCATACACCATGATCAAATGAGATTTATTCTAGGGATGCAAGGGTTCAAAATCCACGAATCAATCAATGTGATACACATAACAAAATTAAAGATAAAAATTTTATTATTGAAATAAGTGCAAAAAAATCATTTGGCAAAAATCAACACCCATTTATGTTAAGAACTCTCAACAAAGTAGAGAGAATATACTATACCCCAAGATATAAAAGCCATGTATGACAGGCCCAGTGCAAACATTGTACTAAATCATGAAATGCTGAAGTTTTCCTCTAAGATCAAGAACACGACAAGGATGCTCACTCTTGCCACTTTTTTTTTTTTAAGATTTTATTTATTTATTTGACAGAGACAGAGACAGTGAGAGCAGGAACACAAGCAGGGGGAGTGGGAGAGGGAGAAGCAGGCCTCCCGCCGAGCGGGGAGCCCGATGTGGGGCTCGACCCCAGGACTCTGGGATCATGACCTGAGCCGAAGGCAGCCGCTTAACGACTGAGCCACCCAGGCGCCCGCCACTTTCATTCAACATAGTAGGGGAAGTCCTAACCAGAGCAATCAGGCAAGAAAAAGAAATAAAGACATCCTATAGGTTCAGAGAAGATGGCAGAGTAGGAGGACCCTGAGTTCACCCTGTCCCATGGATACACTAAGATAACAGCTATATATATGCAACTAACTCTGAAAATGACCTGAAGACTGGCAGAACAGACCTTCCACAGTTAATCATAGAGAAGAGGATACACTGCAAAGGGTAGGAGAGGTGGAGATGCAGTTGGAATCAAACTCCTGGCAAGACTAGCCACAAATGAGAGGGACATCACAAGCACAGAGAAGAGGATCACCCCACACCAGGAAGCCCCAGGCTGGTGGAACACTTGGAAGACAAGCCCAATGACATCTGGCTTTGAAAACCAGTGGCACTTAACGTCAGGAGCCTTTAAAATCAGTGGGCTTAACTCCAAGAGAGCCAGGGGGCATCCACTCTTTAAGAGCCAGCATAATAAATAACTCTACCTGAGATAGCACAGAAGCAGCAGTTTGAAAAGTGCCTGGGATACACGTGAAGGAAATTTATTTACTAATCTCATAACATGTGCTAAAGGAGTAGAAATCTTCAGGACATTTCTTCAGGAACCAAAATGCTGGTGAGCACCATTTCTCTTTCCCACCCCTAGCCTGGATAGCTTGACATTTGCAGGAGACAACACTAACACTCTCCATCTACCTTACTAGAAACTCATGTCTCACCTCCATGTTCCCCTGCAGACTCACCCCATCAAACCTCCCCACTACACTGCCCCAACAGGGACTGGAAGGACTGCTAATACTCCGAAGTGACTCCTGCCCTGGAGAAAGAGATAACCACAGACACCATCACATCTACACTTCTAAAAGCTCAGTCTTTTAGCTGGCTGTCCAGAGAACATGCCCTGTGCCCTTTGGTGTACCTGCAGTTATGGCAGAGAGGCCAATTACAGACAGCCAGTCTGAATGCTGGCTAAGCCCACCAATAAGCCGACCATAGCCTTAGGCCCCTCAACAGTGTAGGGACCAACCCCTGCAGTATGCCAACAGCAGGTAAAGTAGGCCATTGCAGGTGGCTAAGCTGAAAGCAAATATGGCTCAGCTACAACATTAGGGCATACACAGCCCCCACAAGAGATACCTCTGGAGTGCCTGGTTCTGATGACCACGGAGGACTGTGCCACAGGACAGCACAGGACTTCTTATACCCAAGGACAAAATGTAGCTGGTCTCCCTAATACAAAGGAAGTTAGACAAAATGAGGAGACAGAGAAATATGTTCCAAATGAAAGAACAAGACAAAATAACACCAAAATAGCTAAATGAAATGGAGATAAGCAATAAGCCTGATAAAAAATTCAAAGTAATTTTCATAAAGGTGCTCACTGAACTTGAGAAAAGAGTGGATAAAGTCAGTGAACTTCAACAAAGAGAAAATATTTTAAAAAAGAACCACTCAAGGGTGCCTAGGTAGCTCAGTTGGTTAAGTGTCTCACTCTTGATTTCAGCTCAGATCATGATCTCAAAGTTGTGAGATCAAACCCTGCATGGGGCTCCATGCTGGGTGTGGAGACTGCTTAAGATTCTCTCTCTCCTGGGTGCCTGGGTGGCTCAGTTGGTTAAGCGACTGCCTTCGGCTCAGGTCATGATCCTGGAGTCCCTGGATCAAGTCCCGCATCGGGCTTCCTGTTCAGCAGGGAGTCTGCTTCTCCCTTTGACCCTCCCCCCTCTCATGTGCTCTCTCTCATTCTCTCTCTCTCAAATAAATAAATAAAATCTTTAAAAACAAAGATTCTCTCTCTCCCTCTCCCATTATGCCCCCCACCCCCTGCTCTCTCTCTCAAAAACAAACAAAAAACAGATGAAGCATTCAATAACTGAAAGAAAAAAATGCCTAGAGACAATCAAGAGCATATTAGAGTATGTGGAAGAATAGATCAGCAGGATCTGGAAGACAGAGTAATGGAAACGAACCAAGGTGAACAGCAAAAAGAAAAAATAAAAAATGAGAACAAATTTGAGAGAACTCAGCCACATCAAGCATAGTAACATTGATATTGTAGAGATCCCAGAAGGGGAAGAGAGATGGTGGGGGCAGAAAACTTCTCTAATCTGGGGAATTAACCAGTTATCCAGATCCAGGATGTACAAAGCGCCTCTAGCATTATTGACCCAAGGAGGTCCATACCAAGACACATAATTAAAATGGCAAAAAGTAGTGATGAAGAAAGAACATAAAAAGCAGGAAAAGAAAACAGTTATAAACAGGGGAAACCCCATAAGGCTATCAGCTTATTTTTCAGCAGAAAGTTTGCAGATCAAAAGGGAAGGGCATGAGGTGCCTGGGTAACTCAGTTGGTTAAGCATCTGCCTTCAGCTCAGGTCATGAGCTCAGGGTCCTCGGATCAAGCCCTGCATTGGGCTCGCTACTCAGTAGGGTATCTGCTCCTCCCTGCTCCCCTCTCCCTGGCTCATGCTCTCTCCCTCTCTCTCTCTCTCTCTAATAAAATAAATAAAATCTTAAAAAAAGGAATGGTAGGAAATGGTAGGATATATTCAAAGTATTGAAAAGAAAAAACCTGCAACTAACAATACTCTTCCCCACAAGATTATCATTCAGAATCAAAGAAATAGTTTCCCAAACTAAAGTGAAAGGAATTACTCACCACTAAACCAGCCTTACAAGAAATGGTAGAGAATTCTTTAAGTGAAATGAAAAGATCACAACTAGAAGAAAATTATGAAAGGTAAAATTTTCACAGGTAAAAGCAAACATCCAGTAAAGGTAGTAGATTAATCACTTATAAATACAATATGAAGGTTAAAACAAAGAAGTATTAAAATCAGTAATGTCTACAAAAATTAGTCAAGGGATATACAAAAAAAGATGTAAAATATGACATATCTACAAAAGTGGGGGGGGTAAAAAGTTATTGTTCTTTGGATGTATTCGACATTTAGCTACCATGAAATTAATATTCACTGCTATATGCCTAAGATGTTATCTATAAACCAGATAGTAACCACAAATCAAAAACCTATAATAAATATACAAAAAAACAGAGAAAGGAATCCAAGCATAACACCAGGGTAAAGCCATCAAACCACAAGGGAAGAGAGCAGGAGAAAAAAGGAAAAGACAAATACTTCAAAAACAACCAGAAAACAATGAACAAAATGGCACTACATATATACCTACTAATAATTACTATAAATGTAAATGGACTAAAGGCTCCAATAAAAAAACATGGGGTGATTGAACAGAAAAAGTAAAACAACAAAAAAAAAACAAGGCCTATCAATATGCTGCCTATAAAAGACTCATTCAGAACTAAAGACAGACTGAAAATAAAGAGATGGAAAAACATATACCATGCAAATAGAAGAAAAAAAAACAGGGTAGCAATACTTATATGCAACAAAAGAGATTTTGAAACAGATTGTATGTATCAAGAGACAAAGAAGGGCACTAAATAATGATAAAGGGAATCATCCAACAAGAGGATATAAAAATTATAAACATCCATACACCCAAACATAGAACCACCTAAATACACAAAGCAAATATTAACAGATAACAAGGGGGAAATTCCCTGTAATACAATAATAGTAGGAGATTTTAACACCTCACTTATAGCAATGGGTAGGTCATCCAGACAGAAAAATTAACCAGAAAATAGTGGCTTTAAATGATGCATTGGGGGAAGGGGGGAGAGAGCAAGATGATGGAGGAGTAGGAGACCTAAATTTTGTATGGTCCCAGGAATTCAGCTATAGTTATCAAACCATTCAGAACACATACAAACTCTCCAGGAGATTGAAGAAAAGAATAGCAACAACTCTCTGAACAGAAAAGCGACCACTTTCTGGAAGGTAGGATGTGTGGAGAAGTGAATCTGAGGCGATATTTGGGAAGATAGACCACGGGGGGAGGAGGGAGCATCAGTCAGCATGCTATTGGCAAGTAATAGAGCAGTGGAGCACAAAATTGGAACTTTTAGAAGTCTGCTCCACTGAGGGATGTCACTCCAGTGGCTAAGCAGGGGGTGGAACCCTCGCTGGGACAGTGGGTTCTCAAGACCGTTGGGGTCACAGAAAGACCAGGGGTGTCTGAGTGTGGCAGAGCTCCCAGGTATTGGAGCAGGGAAGCCAGCTGCAAAGATGGAGCCGAGGAGTGGGCTCTCAGCTCGGGGTTGCCATAAGCCATGATCTGTGGCACATCGGGCCACTGGCCTTTGAGCAGGGACCCAACAAGTTGCAGATCCAAGGAGATTCCTTCTTTCTCCCCTGGGAGGAGCAGGATGGGAGCCTGCTGCAGGAATCTGCTGGGTTTGGAGACTCTAAACAGGGTCATGTGCCAGAGATAGAAATGCTTGGTCACAGGCCGGGTGAGCACAGAGTGCAGCCGGAGACCAGGGAAACAGGAGTGATTGACTGCTTTTCTCTGAGGGCTCACTGAGGAGTGGGGCCCTAAGCTCTTGGCTCCTCTGGGACCAGAGACTGGGAGGCTGCCATTTGCACTCTCGTCCTCCAAAGCTATATGGAAGGCTTTCAGGGAACAAAAGCTACCAAGAGCAAACCTGAGCAGATTACCTAGCCTGACCCCTGGCAAAGGCGGTACAATTCCGCCTCAGGCAAAGACATTTGAGAATCACTGCAATAGGCCCTTCCCCAAGATCAGAAAGAACATGCAGCCAAGACCAAGTTCAGCGATCAATGAGAACTATAAAACCCCAGTGCTAGGAGAATACAGCACATAGAATTCATGGCTTTTCCCTGAGGATTCTTTAGTCTTTCAAAGTTAATTTTTAAAATTTTCTTTATTTTGTCTTTTTCTATATTTTAGTTGAATTTTTCTTCTTTCCTTTCCCAACCAATATCTTAATTCCTTTTTTAAAATCTTTTTTAATTTTCATTTTTACAGTCATATTCTATCCTTTCATTGTATTTAACCTATTTTTTTGGTGTGTGTGTATATATGTTTTTCTTTCTTTAAAATTTTGGGATACAGTTTCTTCTAACAGACCAAAATATACCCTAAATCTAGTCTATGATGTTGTCCTATTCTTTTTTTAAAATTTTTTTCATTCTTTTTTTCAACCAACTTATCAATTCCTTTTTTAAAATCTTTAATTTTCATCTTTACAGTCATATTCCATCTCTTTATTGTATTTACCCTTATTTGTGTGTGTGTGTGTATGTGTGTATGTATATATATAAAGTTTTTCTTTCTTTAAAATTTTGGGAGGTAATTTCTTCTAACAGACCAAAATACACCCAAAATCTAGTGTGTGGCTCTGTTCGATTCACCAGCCTGATCATATCCTTTTTTTCCCCCCTTTCTTTTCCCCCCAGTTTTGGGTATCTTCTGACTTGTTTAGTGTATATTTTTCTGGGGTCATTGTTACCCTTTTAGCATTTTGTTCTTTCATTCATCTATTCTCCTCTGGACAAAATGACAAGAAGGAAAAATCCACCTCAAAAAAAAAAGAACAAGAGGCAGTCCCAATTGCCAGAGACCTAATCAATACAGACATTAGTAAGATGTCAGAACTAGAGTTCAGAATGATGATTATGAAGATACTAGCTGGGCTTGAAAAAAGCATAGAAGATACTAGAGAATCCCTTTCTGGAGAAATAAAAGAAAATCTAACCAAGTGGAAATCAAAAAGGCTATTAATGAGGTGCAATCAAAAATGGAGGCTCTAACTGCTAGGATAAATGAGGCAGAAGAGTGAATTAGTGATATAGAAGACCAAATGATGGAGAATTTAAAAAGCTGAGAAAAAGAGAAACAACTACTGGATCACGAAGGGAGATTCGAGAAATAAGTGATACCATAAGACGAAACAACATTAGAATAATTGGGATCCCCGGAGAAGAAGAAAGAGAAGGAGGGGCAAAAGGTATATTGAAGCACATTATAGCAGACTACTTCCCTAATTTGGGGAAGGAAACAGGCATCAAAATCCAGGAGGCACAGAGAACGCTCCACAAAAATCAATAAAAATAGGTCAACACCCTGACATCTAATAGTAAAACTCACCAGTCTCAGAGACAAAGAGAAAATCCTGAAAGCAGCTCGGGAGAAGAGATATGTAACTTACAATGGTAGAAACATTAGATTGGCAACAGACCTATCCAGAGAGACCTGGCAAGACAGAAAGGACTGGTGGGATATATTCAGAGCACTAAATGATAAAAATATGCAGCCAAGACACTGTATCCAGCTAGGCTGTCATTGAAAATAGAAGGAGAGATAAAAAGCTTCCAGGACAAACAAAAACTAAAAGAATTTGCAAACACCAAAACAGCCCTACAAGAAATATTGAAAGGGGTCCTCCAAGCAAACAGAGCCTAAAAGCAACATAGACCAGAAAGGAGCACAGACAATATACAGTAACAGTCACCTTACAGGCAATACAATGGCACTAAATTCCTATCTTTCAATAGTTACCCTGAATGTAAATGGGCTAAATGCCCCAATCAAAAGACACAGGCTATCAGATTGGATAAAAAAAAAAAACAAGACCCACTGATATGCTGCCTGCAAGAGACTCATTTTAGATCCAAAGACACCACCAGATTGAAAGTTAGGGGATGGAAAAACATTTACCATGCTAATGGACATCAAAAGAAAGCTGGGGTGGCAATCCTTATATCAGACAAATTAGATTTTAACCGAAGACTATAATAAGAGATGAGGAAGGACACTGTATCCTACTTAAAGGGTCCATCCAACATGAAGATCTAACAACTGTAATATCTATGCCCAAAACACGGGAGCAGACAATTATATAAGGCAATTAATGACAAACTCAAAGAAACACATTAACAACAATACAATAATAGTAGGGGACTTTAACCTCCCCACACACACACACTGAAATGGACAGATCTTCTAAGCAAAAGATCAACAAGGAAATAAAGGCTTTAAATGACACACTGGAACAGATGGACTTCACAAATATATTCAGAACTTTCCATCCCAAAGCAACAGAATACACATTCTTCTCCAGTGCCCATGGAACATTCTCCAGAATAGATCACATCCTAGGTCATATATCAGGTCTCAACCGGTACCAAAAGATTGGGATCATTCCCTGCCTATTTTCAGATCACAATGCTTTGAAACTAGAACTCAATCACAAGAGGAAAGTCAGAAAGAACTCAAATACATGGAGGCTAAAGAGCATCCTACTAAAGAATGAATGGGTCAACCAGGAAATTAAAGAAGAATTAAAAAAAATCATGGAAACCAATGAAAATGAAAACACAACTGTTCAAAATCATGGGGATGCAGCAAAGGTGGTCCTAAGAGGAAAGTATATAGCAATACAAGCTTTTCTCAAGAAACAAGAAAGGTCTCAAATACACAACCCTAACCCTACACCTAAAAGAGCTGGAGAAAGAACAGCAAATCAAGCCTAAACCCAGCAGGAGAAGAGAAATAATAAAGATCAGAGCAGAAATCAATGAAATAGAAACCAAAATGACAGTAGAACAGATCAATGAAACTAGGAGCTGGTTTCCTGAAAGAATGAATAAGATTGATAAACCCCTGGCCAGACTTATCAAAAATAAAAGAGAAAGGACCCAAATAAATAAAATCATGAATGAAAGAGGAGAGATCACAACCAACACCAAAGAAATACAAACAATTATAAGAACATATTCTGAGCAACTATATCCCAGCAAATTAGATAATCTGGAAGAAATGGAGGCATTCCTAGAGATGTATCAACTACCAAAACTGAACCAAGAAGAAATAGAAAACCAGAACAGACCTATAACCACTAAGGAAATTGAAGCAGTCATCAAAAATCTCCCAACAAACAAGAGCCCAGGGCCAGATGGCTTCCTAGGGGAATTCTACCAAACATTTAAAGAAGAATTAATACCTATTCTTCTGAAACTGTTCCAAAAATAGAAATGGAAGGAAAACTTCTAAACTCATTTTGAAGCCAGCATTACCTTGATCCCAAAACCAGACAAAGACCCCATCAAAAAGGAGAACTACAGACCAATAACCCTGATGAACATGGATGCAAAAATTCTCACCAAAATACTAGCCAATAGGATCCAACAGTACATTTAAAGAATTATTCACCATGACCAAGTGGGATTTATCCCTGGGCTGCAAGTTTGGTTCAACATCAGCAAATCAATCAATGTGATACAATACATTAATAAAAGAAAGAACAAGAACCATATGATCCTCTCAATCGATGCAGAAAAAGCATTTGACAAAGTACAGCATCCTTTCTTGATCAAAACTCTTCAGAGTGTAGGGATAGAGGGTACATACATCAGTATCATAAAAGTCATCTATGAAAAGCACACAGCGAATATCATTCTCAATGGGGAAAAATTGAGAGCTTTTCCCCTAAGGTCAGGAACACACAGGGATGTCCACTATCACCACTGCTATTCAACATAGTACTAGAAGTCCTAGCCACAGCAATCAGAAAACAAAAAGAAATAAAAGGCATCTGAATCGGCAAAGAAGTAGTCAAACTCTCAGCCTTTGCAGATGATATGATACTTCATGTGGAAAACTGAAAAGATTCCACCCCAAAACTGGTAGAACTCATACAGGAATTCAGTAAAGTGGCAGGATATAAAATCAATGCACAGAAGTCAGTGGCATTCCTATACACCAACAACAAGACAGAAGAAAGAGAAATTAAGGAGTCGATCCCATTTACAATTGTACCCAAAACCATAAGATACCTGGGACTAAATCTAACTAAAGAGGCAAATGATCTGTATGCAGAAAACTATAGAATACTCATAAAAGAAATTGAGGAAGACACAAAGAAATGGAAAAACGTTCCATGCTCATGGATTGGAAGAACAAATATTGTGAAAATGTCAATGCTACCTAGAGCAATCTACACATTTAATGCAATCCCTATCAAAATACCATCCACTTTTTTCAAAAAAATGGAAATAATCCTAAAATTTGTATGGAACCAGAAAAGACCCCAAATAGCCAGAGGAATGTTGAAAAAGAAAAGCAAAGCTGGTGGCATCACAATTCCGGACTCCCAGCTCTATTACAAAGCTGTCATCATCAAGACAGCATGGTACTGGCACAAAAACAGACACATAGATCAATGGAACAGAATAGAGAACCCAGAAATGGACCATCAACCCTATGGTCAAGTCATCTTCAACAAGGCAGGAAAGAATGTCCAATGTAAAAAAGTCTCTTCAACAAATGGTGTTGGGAAAATTGGACAGCCATATGCAAAAGAATGAAACTGGATCATTTCCTTACACCACACACAACAATAGACTCCAAATGGTTGAAAGACCTCAATGTGAGACAGGAGTCCATCAAAATCCTAGAGGAGAACACAGGCAGCAACCTCTTCAACCTCAGCTGCAGCAACTTCTTCCTAGAAACATCACCAAAGGCAAGGGAAGCAAGGGCAAAAATGAACTATTAGAACTTCATCAAGATAAAAAGCTTTTGCACAGTGAAAGAAACAGTCAACAAAACCAAAAGACAACCGACAGAATGGGAGAAGATATTTGCAAATAGCATATCAAATAAAGGGCTAGTATCCAAAATCTATAAAGAACTTCTTAAACTCAACACCCAAAGAACAAATGAGCCAATCAAGAAATGGGCAGAAGACATGAACAGACATTTCTGCAAAGACAACATCCAAATGACCAACAGACACATGAAAGAGTGTTCATCATAATTAGCCATCAGGAAAATTCAAGGGGCGCCTGGGTGGCTCAGTTGGTTAAGCGACTGCCTTCGGCTTAGGTCATGATCCTGGAGTCCTGGGATCGAGTCCCGCATCGGGCTCCCTGCTCAGCGGGGAGTCTGCTTCTCCCTCTGACCCGCCTCCCTCTCATGCTCTCTGTCTCTCATTCTCTCAAATAAATAAATAAAATCTTAAAAAAAAAAAAAAAGAAAATTCAAGTCAAAACCTCAATGATATACCACCTCACACCAGTCAGAATGGCTAAAATTAACATGTCAAGAAACGACAGATGTTGGCGGGGATGCAGAAAAAGGGGAACCCTCCTACACTGTTGGTGGGAATGCAAGCTGGTGCAGCGACTCTGGAAAACAGTATGGAGGTTCCTCAAAAAGTTGAAAATAGATCAACCCTATGACCCAGCAATTGCACTACTGGGTATTTACCCGAAAGATACAAATGTAGTGATCTGAAGGGGTACATGCACCCCAGTGTTTATAGCAGCAATGTCCACAATAGCCAAACTATGGAAGGAGCCCAGATGTCCATTAACAAATGAATGGATAAAGAATATGTGGTGTATATATATATACACAATGGAATACTACTCAGCCATCAAAAAATGAAATCTTGCCATTCGCAATGACGTGGATGGAACTAGAGGGTATTATGCTAAGTGAAATAAATCAGAGAAAGACAAGTATCATATGATCTCACTGTTATGTGGAATTTGAGAAACAAGACAGAGGATCATAGGGGAAGGGAGGGTAAAATGAAACTAGATAAATCCAGACAGGGAGACAAACCATAAGAGACTCTTAATCTCAGGAAACAAACTGCGGTTTGCTGGAATGGAGGGCGGTGGGAGGGATGAGGTTGTTGGGTGATGGACATGGCGGAGGGTATGTACTATGGTGAGCGCTGTGAATTGTGTAAGACTGATGAATGACAGACCTGTACCCCTGAAACAAATAAAACATTATATGGTAATAATTTTTTTTTTTAAATGATGCATTAGACCAGATGAACCTAACAGATATATACAGAGCATTCATTTCAAAAAAAGCAGAATACACATTCTTTTCAAGTACACATGGAACATTCTTCAGGATAGATAGGCCACAAAACAAGTCTTAATAAATTAAGAAGACTGAAATAGTTATGAAGCATCTTTTCTGACCACAATGCTATGAAACTAGAAATCAATCACAAGAAAAAATATGGAAAGAACACAAATACATTGAGGCTAACATGCTACTAAACAATGAATTAGTCAATAAGAAATAAAAAAGGAAATCAAATAATACTAGGAGACAAATGAAAATGAAAACAACAGTCTGAGATCTTTGGGATGCAGCAAAAACAGTTCTAAGAGGGAACTTGACAATGATACAACCCTACCTCAAGAAACAGGAAAAATCATGAACAACCTAACCTTACACTTAAAGGAGCTAAAGAAAGAAGAACAAATAAAGCCCAAAGCTAGTAGAAGGAAATAATAAAGGATTTGAGCAGAAATAATTGAAGATTTTCAAAATAGAAAAGATCAGTGAAACGGAGGGTTGGTTTTTTGAAAAGATAAATGATGTGGATAAACTTTTAGCCAGACACATCAAGAGAGAAAGTGGACTCAAATGAATAAAATCAGAAATGAAGGGTAAATATCAACCAACACCACAGAAAGAGAAAGGACTATAAGGGAATATTACAATGCATTATATGCCAAATCAGGAAGGAATAGCAGAAAATTTGAATAGACCAATTACTAGTAATGAAATTGAATAAAAAAAAAAAAAAAACTCCCAACAAACAAAAGTCCAGGACCAGATGGTTTCACAGATGAATTTTACCATTTAAAAAAGAGTGTATATATCTATTCTTCTCAAACTGTTCCAAAATATATATATAAAAAAAAAAGGCCAACATTATCCTAATACTAAAAACAAAGACACTAAAACAACAACAACAACAACCCAAAACAAAACAAAACCCCTATAGGCTTGTATATATGATAAATATAGATGCAAAAAATCCACAACAAAATATTAGCAAACTGAATTCGACAATACTTTAAAAAATAATTCACCGTTATCAAATAGGATTTATTTTAGGTATGCAAGTATAGTTCAATAGTCACAAAATAATGTGATATACATTAACCAGAGAAAGGATAAAAAACATATGATCATCTCAATACATGCAGAGAAAGCATTTGACAAAGTACAACATCCATTCATGATCAAGACTCTCAACAAAATAGGTTTAGAGAAAACATACTGCAACATAATAAAGGCTATATATACATATATATATACACACATATACATACATATATATATATATATATATATACACACATATACATACATATATATAATCAGAAACCCACAGCTAACATCTTACTCAATGGTAAAAGATGGAAACCTCTTTAAGATCAGGAACAAAACAAGAATGTTCACTCTATTGTTGAGCATAATACTGGAATTCTTAGCTGTAGCATCAGACAAAAAGGAAAACAGAAAAGGCATCCAAATTACTCAAGGAGAACCAAATCTGTCACTATTTGCAGATGACAGGATACTATGTATAGAAAACCCTAAAGACTCCACCAAGAAATTGTTAGAACTGATAAATTAATTCCATAATATTGTAGGATACAAAATTAACATACAGAAATCTGTTGCATTCCCAAAGGAGCAGAAAAATTAAGAAAACAATCCCATTTACAACCGCACCAAAAAGAAGAAAATGTTTAAGAATAAACTTAACCAAGTAGGTTAAAGATCTGTACTCTGAAACCTATAAAACACCGATGAAAGAAATTGCATGGATTGGAAGAATTAATGTTGTTAAAATGTCCATACTATTCAAAACAATCTATAGATTCAATGCAATCCCTATCAAAATACCAACAGCAGTTTTCACAGAAGTATAACAAATAATCCTAATATTTGTATGGAACCACAAAAGACCCTGAATAGCCAAAGCAATCTTGAGAAAGAATAATAATCTCAGATTTCACGATGTACTATAAAGCTATAAAAATCTAAACAGTATGGTACTGGCACAAAAATGGCCACATAGATCAATAGAACAAGATAGTGAGCCCAGAACTAAACTCATGCTTATTTGGTCAATTAATCTATGACAAAGGAGGCAAGAATATATGAGGGGGGAAAAGATAGTCTCCTCAATAAATGGTGCTGGGAAAACTGGACAGCTATGTGCAAAAGAATGAAAATGGATCACTTCCTTCCACCATATACAAAAAGGAACTTAAAATGGATTAAAGGTCCAAATAAGACCTGGAACCATAAAACGCCTAGAAGAAAACATAGGCAGTAATCTCTTGGACATTGGCCTTAGCCACATACTACGGATATGTCTCAAAGGCAAGGGAAACAAAAGCCAAATAAACCTTTGGGACTATACTGAAATAAAAAGGTTTGCACAACAAAGAAAACCAACAAAGCAGAAAGGCGACCCAGTGAATGGGAGAAGATATTTGAAAATGATATATCTGATAAGGGGTTAATATCCAAAATATATAAAGAACTTATACAATGCAACACCACCAACAAAAATATGAGATTAATAAGTGGCTAGAGGACCTGGCATCTAAAGAGGATGGGCAATAGACACATGAAAAGATCTTCCATATTACTAATCCTCAGGAAAATGCAAATCAAAACCTTGAGTGCATTATGCTGAGTGAAATAAAAGACAAATACCATTTGGTATCACTTATATGTGGAATCTAAAAGCAACAGAAATAAAACAAAAACTTCACTCATAAAAGAACAGATTGGTGGTTGCCAGGAGCCGGGGTTGGGGGGCCAAATGGATGAAGGCGATCAAAAGGTACAAACTCAGTTTTAGAATAAATAAGACACAGGACTGTAATATATAGCATGGTGACTATAGTTAATAATATTCTATTGCATATTTTAAAGTTTCTAAATGATTAGATCTTAAAATTTCACATCACAATAAAAAATTATCACTATGTATGGTGACAGTTATTAGACTTATTTAAGCAGTCACATTCTTTATATATGAATGCATAATGGCAGATAAATTACAATTTGAAGTTATTATGCCACCTTTTGTATTTCAGTGGAATACAGAATGAAAATGTTGTATGATTGACTCTAAATTTTAATATGTATGACTATTAAAGTTAGACCCATAAGGTTAAAAGAGAAATCAGAATGGCTAAACGTTACCATATCTGCTATAATATTTCCACAGAAAAATTAAACAGTAACTTTAAGACTTAAATATTCAGTGTCTATTTATTTTATTTTACTTTGATTTGAAAAGTCCATGTGAGAGAAGAGGCATTTGGTTGAATGAAATTCTATATAGGTGCATGTCAAGTTTTGACATCTCAAACTGAAAATATCTTAAAACTGCTGGCTTGTGAGAAAGAACAGAGCTACACTGAAATTTTCCAACACATCTGACTCTTAAAAATCTAAATTACCATATATTTACTTTTGACAAAATATTTTGTGAGAAAACAAAATAACTCATCAAAGACAATTGTATGGTGTCCCACTATATAGAATATTGATGATATAAATAAAACATGCACCATATTTTAGTATCTTTTAATTTGCACAGCTTTAAATTGTTTTTCCAAGTTGACAATACTATAGACATTTTTTAGAGAGAGAACGGTCCATTTAAAAAAGAGCTCAATTATTCAGTGTTACTGTACTTTATGGAATATGTGTGAAATGTCCTATGTAGAAATTTGCATTGTTAGCAGAAGAGCAAATTTAGTTCAAAACAAATAGGTCCAATTTGAATTATCAAACCATATAAATCTATATCTACATACAAATGACTTAGGCTTTCTATGAATTTTAATTTTTTTTTTTTTTTTAAGATTTTACTTGAGAGAGGAAGACAAGAGTGCATGCACGCACACATGAACGGTGGGGAGGGGCAGAGGTAAAGGGCCAGAGAGAATCTCAAGCTGACTTCACCCTGAGCACAGAGCCTGACGTGGGGCTCAATCCCAGGACTCTGAGATCATGACCTGAGCTGAAATCAGGAGTTGGATGTTCAACAGACTGAGCCATCCAGGCACCCCTGAATTTTAATATTCTAAATGTAAATTTTAATATTCCAAACTCTAAGATTGCTAGTCTGTATGGTATGTTCTCTTTTGGAAACAGTTGAAAGGAAATGGGGATGGATATATATGATCAACAAACAAGTTTCAACTATTCTAACATGCTTCTTGGCAAAGTTTCTGGAATTTTCACGTTGGGTGCATATCTATAATCCTCTTAAATGTGGAACCAATAGGCACTTACTAAAATACTGACAGCAGAGAAAATACACAATTAGAATACAAGACTATCATCAAGGACCTGGTGATCTCCTGTGATGACTAAAACAGCAAATAACTACAAGTGAAATATAATAAAACAGGGGCACCTGGGTGGCTCAGTCATTAAGCATCTGCATTCGGCTCAGGTCATGATCCCAGGCTCCTGGGATCGAGCCCCGCATCAGGCTCCCTGCTCCACGGGAAGCCTGCTTCTCCCTCTCCCATTCCCCCTGCTTGTGTTCCCTCTCTCGCTGTCTCTCTCTGTCAAAATAAATAAATAAAATCTTTAAAAAAAAAAAAAAGAAATATAATAAAACATTCACAAGGCAGGTAAAATATCCTCAGAAAATTCATCATCTGGGTCGTATACTTCTGAATGTTTGGTAGCAACTGAAATACCCCCAAGCCAGTCTTCTCTGCCATTTCTAGATCAGGTACATTTTGTTGTGTTAAACGACCCCAAATACCCATCACTGCTACTGTCCACGTGGACTTAGATTGCAGGAACTCATCATTAGAAATCCTGGCTTACTAGTTAATATAAAGTGATGCTGGAATTTAAAGTCAGATGAAAAGAGAACATCCACTTATTTAATAAACATTTAATACATTTTATAATATTTACTCACATGGAAGTGAAGAGTCACTGTAAACCTTAGCTACAGCATTGTCCATACTGTTTTTTTTTATCAAAACAAAAACATTAGTTCCTAGAACTATGTAATGATAGTTTTTTTTTTTTTTTTAAGATTTTATTTATTTATTTGACAGAGAGAGACATAGTGAGAGCAGGAACACAAGCAGGGGGAGTGGGAGAGGGAGAAGCAGGCTTCCCGTGGAGCAGGGAGCCCGATGTGGGACTCGATCTCAGGACCCTGGGATCATGACCTGAGCTGAAGGCAGACGCTTAACGACTGAGCCACCCAGGCGCCCCTGTAATGATAGTTTTGAATGTTTTAAATCCATAGAAGACATCTAAAGTGTAGGAGACAAAGAGAAAATGGGAAAAAAATCTGAACTATTTTGTGACAATAAAATGATTGTAGGAAAACAAAGAATGCAATTTTTCGTTCATGAATAAATGGAAAGCAGCAGATCATTTGGAAGAAATGTAAGGGAACACTGCACCACTGTGTGGTGATGTTTTGTGTTCAGTGTACAGAGCACTCGTTAGAACTGATGAGGCCTGGCCTTTCTAAGTGTTCAGCATCACAGTGAGAACAGTGCTGTTAGCTTTTAAAAAGACGATGAAGTTGTAGAATTTAGGTGTCGATGGTAAACTTCCACTTAACAAATATCGAACAAAACATTTGCTTACAAGGCATACAAAACTACCCCTCAGACTGTCCACATACATTTACCAGTTACATCTCTTTGGGCTCTTAAATTTTTAACTTTTGTTTTTGTACTTTTAAATCAGGTGATTTATCTTAATTCTTGACAGTATTTGAGTTGACAAAATGTCCGATGTCTGAAAAAAAAAAAAATGTTCCTTTGTGTTACTGCTTTTTCTAGTTAAGTATAAAAGAATATAGAATCCTGCAGCTTTAGTGATTGAAAGATTTGTTAAGGTGTGTGTTGCAGTGTGTGGAAGAGGGATTATCGTTTGTTTCTACAAAGGTAAGCATGTCATTTAACCAGGTCAGTAAACAGGGAGATTTTATAGGAATTGCCCAAATTGTCCAACTTTAGTAGGTAAAAAATTCCAGCTGAGAAACAACAAAGCCTATGGATCCATCGTGAAGACAGGTGAAAAGAATG
Organism: Mirounga leonina; assembly: GCF_011800145.1. Taxonomy (NCBI): domain Eukaryota; kingdom Metazoa; phylum Chordata; class Mammalia; order Carnivora; family Phocidae; genus Mirounga; species Mirounga leonina. The sequence continues at coordinate 42,850,685 of NW_023270316.1, forward strand.
AACTGGCCATACCACCCTTCAGTTGGGTAGCTGTATGAAGACCTGTTGCTACATTGTAGCATTCAGAGAGGAAAAGCTTCCTTTAATACTTGTAGAGAATGACAACTTTTGTTGTATGTTTTCACTTTCCAACTTTCTTTTAGAACAGGAAGTCCTTCAGGTACAAAAATGAAAGGACACTGAATCAAAAAAATTAATGAGCATGAACAATTAAATCTATCAGTGAGGTGTTATAAACTGCTTTATATGGGAATAAAGGGAATCATATGGGCTTTCAAATTCCTTCAGAGTCAAAAATTGCTACTTGGGTCTCAATTCTGAGTTATTGGGGCAATAATGCATATCTCTTACTTAATGAATAAGGAAGGAGTATTTTCTATAACCTTATTCAGTGCTGAAAGAATTACATAGAGGAAACAAAAAATATCTTATCTTTTTAAAGCTGGACACTGACCAAAGATTTCTTTTTATTTTTTATCTTGTACAAGTATTTGTAAATTATCAAACAAATGTGTTCATTTTAAATTCTGTAATAAAATAATAGTCTTTTAGGAGACCCATAATTATCCAGGGACACTGTAAAACAGTACTGTTTTTAATATTTTATATGGTATATAACAAAAACTTGAACATATTCCATGAAAAAATGGTCTGTTTTTCATATATATGAATCCATAAGCTGAAGGAAAATAAAAGTTTGTATTGTATCTCTTTTTTGACGCCATTACATTCTGCTCAGTTCTAAGTACATTATTCTGTAGAGGATTAATTTTATATGTCTGGGTCAATAGAAAGCCTTCTGGTTCAAATGTTTCTTTCACAGTAACTTTATTAAAGACAAGCAATGTTTTCTGTGATGCCCATACCAGGGGAAACTGGAAAGAGTACTAGAGAAAAAACACTGCCAAGGTTAAAGTGGCTAGTTCCTAAACTAATAATTATACAGTTAATCATATTAACACATTGTCACTATTCTAGGGATTAATAGCACTGTTTTAGCTTAGAAGAGAGTTTAGTATAATTCTTTACAATTCTTGGCAGTAAACTAAGTGCTGGCTGGTGAAAACCAGTACTTTTACTAAAAAAAATAATTCTTAACTTTGGGTTCTGTTTAATGTATTATGAACACTTGTGAGTCTCTAAAAGAATTGCCTTATATTCCATAGTTTCTCCACTATCACAGCAAAAAGCATATAACATATGCTTATTGTCTATTTGTTTAATTAACTAGGATATTAGACAATAGGAAGTTAAACAAAAATTCAAAGATCTGCTTTTTAAAATGACTGTATAGGTCACAATATTAATATCTGATAAAACAGGCAATATATAATGAAAGATGGAAGAAAACTGAATTTTTAATGTTTTTTTTTTTTTTTTTTTAAGATTTTATTTATTTATTTGAGAGAGAGAATGAGAGACAGAGAGCATGAGAGGGAGGCGGGTCAGAGGGAGAAGCAGACTCCCTGCTGAGCAGGAAGCCCGATGTGGGACTGGATCCCGGGACTCCAGGATCATGACCTGAGCCGAAGGCAGTCGCTTAACCAACTGAGCCACCCAGGCGCCCCTTTAATGGTTTCTTTTAAAGAAATTAGTTATCAGAGGCCACCATGAGAACATTAAAATGCTAAAAAGATGCTCACTTATTGCACATGGGATAATCTGTCATTTGGATAAGATTTCTTATCATTCATAACTGTTCACTTCCAAACTAAGAGTAACACAAAATATGTGCATTTGGCAAAAAAACTCATTACTAAATCTTCTAATTGCCATTTCTAGAATGCTTTTAAAAAACAAACCATACATCACCTCTATCATTTTCCTTGATGACCGGTAATCCATGATTTTTTATACTTTACCCACTCATTGTTTTACTCATGGGTTAATGAAACTCATATGCACTATAAACTTTTAGATGCATGAATATATCAGCGTTTTTCATTTAAAAAATTATTTTAGTATCTAACAAACACAGATGAAAAATCTAAGTTAAATATATCTTTCACACAAATTTATTTGCTTCTCCATCTTTCCAGAAACTTGTAATTATAGCGTTAGATTTTTTTCAAACAATTTAATTCATGGATTTTACTTTTCAAGATTTACTTAGGAAGACTGCGATAGATATTGCAATAGAGGGGACAAATTCAATAAAAGATAACAGATGGGTTGCTAGAAGGGAGGTGGGGGGGAAGGAATAATTGGGTGATGGACATTAAGGAGGGCAACTTGATGTAATGAACACTGGGTGTTATATGCAACTGATGAATCACTAAATTTTACCACTGAAACTAATAATATACTATATGTTAACTAACCTGAAATTAAATTAAAAAAATTTTTTAAAAATTGTTAGATAACTAGAAAAAAAAAGAACAGATTAAAGGGATTCTATATAATCCACGTTAAAATCCAGACAAATTTTGTATAATTTTAAAAACAAATTTTAATATAGTGAAAAATATTGGACACTTTATACATAAGAATATAAAATTATTTTCCTACATATAAACTTAGAAATTGAAACTTCAGTGGTTTTCTAAATGCTAATCAAGGGGACCAGCTATATCAGAATAATCAGGGCAGTTTTAAAAAAATGTAATTCCTGGGGGTGACTGGGTGGCTCAGTCAGTTAAGCATCTGCCTTCAGCTCATGATCCCGGGTTCCTGGGATCAAACCCCTCACTGGGCTCCTTGCTTGGCAGGGAGTCTGCTTCTCCCTCTGTCTCTCCTCCTCTCATACTCTCAAATAAAAAAAATCTTAAAAAAAAAAAATGTAATTCCTGGACTGCACCTGTGATTTAGTATACTGAGGTAGATCAGGGATTCTACAAATTTTAATGATTCTTAAGTGTTTTGATTCCAAATTAGATTTAAAAATTATTGTACTATTTCATAACTTCTTTCAAATTAAAATGCTATATAACTTTAAAATGTTTTGTTAAATTTGTCCATGTTTGCTTTTGTATACATGGTTATTGTTCAACTTATCTTAAAGCAACTTGTGATTATAACAGATTTTTTCCAAAATTAGCAATGATTTGATTAAATATTCCTAGAAAGTGTCTGGGCTCTCATGTAAGTAGGAATAAGAATGCCTTCTGGAACAGTATACATTAAAGGACTCCTGTGAGGAAAACCATGTGGGTCACAGGGGAGACAGGTGGGCTCTTGGCCCAGGCTCGGGCACCAGGCCAACCAAGCTGGAGACCAGCCCTCCAGTGGGCCGGGGGCGGGGAGGGGTGCGGGCACCTGGTGCTAGGACCCTGTTCCACATTGGGAACGGCTTCACCCTGGCCTTCTTGCCCTACTTCATCACCTACAAGTGCAGCAGCCCGTCTGAGTACAACACCTTCTGGAATCACCCGCATCTTCGTGCAACTGTGCAAGATGCTGTTCCTGGACACTTTTTTTCCCACCCGGGAAGGTGGCATCTATGACTTCATTGGGGAGTTCATGAAGCCAGAGTGGATGTGACAGACTGATAGACCTAAACCTTGTCATGTCCTGGAATGCAGGCATTGGGTAGCACAAGATCATGGTTGTTGCCCTGAGCTGGACCACCCCTGAGCTCATTGTGTCCCGCTGAAATTCCCTCTGCGTTGGAGCCTCGGGCTTTGAGTTTGACTGACGTATATCCAGATGAGCAACGATTCCAACATCAGTCTGGTCCATTACATCGTTGCATCTGCCCACGTCTGGATGATAACATGTTATGACCTAGGCCACAGTTTTCAGCCAGCAGTACTCCTGACGTTCCTTAGCATCTACAAGGCTTTTGTCATGAAGACCTTCATCCACATCTGTTCCCTGGGCAGCAGGACAGCACTGCTGTCCAGAGCTGTGATGACAGGCCTGCTGGCCCTCAGCACCCTGGCTCTCTGTGGTCCTGCTGTCAACATGCACTCCTCGGTGTCTTTTTTTTTTTTTTTTTTTTTAAGATTTTATTTATTTATCCGAGAGAGAGAGAGAATGAGAGAGAGCACATGAGAGGGGGGAGGGCCAGAGGGAGAAGCAGACTCCCTGCTGAGCGGGGAGCCCGATGCGGGACTCGATCCAGGGACTCCAGGATCATGACCTGAGCCGAAGGCAGTCGCTTAACCGACTGAGCCACCCCGGCGCCCTCTCTCTCTTTTTTTTAAAGATTTTATTTATTTATTTGAGAGAGAGAGAATGAGAGACAGAGAGCATGAAAGGCAGGAGGGTCAGAGGGAGAAGCAGACTCCCTGCTGAGCAGGGAGCCCGATGCGGGACTCGATCCAGGGAGTCCAGGATCATGACCTGAGCCGAAGGCAGTCGCTTAACCGACTGAGCCACCCAGGCGCCCCACTCCTCGGTGTCTTATACCAGACACTCACATACCATTCCCCGGCTTCCAGGTTTCAGTGAAGTAAACAGTAAAGTCAAAGAATAAAAAAAAAAAAAAAAAATGAATGCTGTGAGATTGTACTACCTGTGGAAATATTTCAATGCCAAGAATCTTTGTTTACTAAATTATAAAAATAAACGTATTACTTCTTTATACACCTACTTTTACATACACACCATGGGCCTACTTGGGCTCTGTGTTTTTTATCTGAATGAAAAAAAAAGCTGCTAAGGAATGGGCTATCTGCTGGACTTAGTTGAATAGGCCAATATACTGTCCAGATGTCAACATCTTTGTGACTTAAAGCAAATTCATAAATTACCGATTAATAAAACAATTTGAGATAAGTGTACATATAGGGATTAGAGGGAAATAAGAGTTACTGTCACAGTTGTTTTGGCTGCATATTATAATAGGGCAAACCTCTTGAAATCAATTGGTGGAGGTTAGAATCAAGCAATCTGCTTTTGTTAACTGAGGAAAACTGTAATGTGGATCTTAATTTCCTTAAGAAAATTAAGTGAGGCTTACATGTGAAAACATACAAATATTGTCCAGAATGGGAGGCCCTGGCATTTAACCGTCATTATCATGTCATATAGGCAATCTGTTGTGTTGTAACAGAGACAAAACCTATTCCAAGAGGAAATGCATATTGTAGCTCAGCATGAATGTTCCTGGTATTATGTGCTTGTTTGCTGTACCTCATCAGTGTCAGCTTTAGGGTAGCATATGCTTCAACATTTTGTGACTATTGCTATGTCATCAGTGAGGAGAAATTAGAATTATGTTTCCATACATTTATCAAATAATGCCAAACAGTAATATTTTTGGTTAATGAATATTTAATGATCTAATACCGGTGGCAAAAATTTGACATTGCACTTCTCATCATGCACAAAGAAGCTATGCTTTAAAAAAAAATGTTTCTTGAATTATAATGTATTTAATACAGATATATTTAGAATTTATGGTTTTTCCTTCACAAAAAAAAAAAAAAAGATTGCTGTATATTTGGACACTTGATTACTACATTTTTATATTATTTTTATTTTTTGTTTTATTTTTAATTACCTATTTTATATTATAACTCAATGTGCTCCAAGTATTTTTGTTTTTGTTTTTAAAGATTTTATTTATTTATTCATGAGAGACAGAGAGAGAGGCAGAGGGAGAAGCAGGCTCCCCGCCGAGCAGGGAGCCCGATGTGGGACTCGATCCCAGGACCCTGAGATCATGACCTGAGCCGAAGGCAGACGCTTAACCATCGAGCCACCCAGGCGCCCCAACTCCAAGTATTTGTTAAGTAGTTCTAGTTGAAATAAAATTTTTTTATATTTCTAAAAAAATGATGTATTTTAATTCATAATTAAGGTCAGAATGGGGGATCTATTTACAATATTCCAAAATTAGAAATAATTATTTGATAGTGAATACTTCAGCTTTGAATCAAATGTGAGATTTGACTCATTCTCTAACAATACCACACTTCTCTATAGCTCAGTGGGAACAAGTAAGATATTCAACTTTGTATGTTATCAGAGAAACTCCAAATTAATTCTTTAGGCCATTGCCATTGAGAAAATATTAAAATGTGAAATAAAGGTTATTAGTGTGACAAAGAGGAGCTCTGAACACTGATAGCCATTTGGGTTTAATATTGTTAAATGAGGCCACATTACCGCTACAACAGTTGGCTGTCTAATAAGCTGGAATATCTCATCAGGAATATTATAACAAGATGTGCTCTGAAGAGTCTGTTGGAAAACAATCACTTGATATAGCTCATTTAAGGTTCAGTACCATCACTCTCATTTGCCTCTTCTATAGTCTATTTCTGCAGGGTTAGCAATGAGAACGAAGCATCACACCATTTTCAGTCTCTGGCACCCTGACTCCATCAGGGTTTTGATTAGTCCCCAAAGAAGGTATGTTTAACTGAAAGATATCATGATTATCAACAAAAGGAAGCAGGATGGCAAATGAAGTTGGGAGAAATTGCTCAAATACAGAATGGAAACACAAAACCTATTAATTCAGTGACATTTCAGAGTCTGTTAAGCACTGGTCATCAAAGCACTGAGTATGTTGTATTTATGGATCCAGTGTCCAGTCTCAAGGCTTTTGGGAATCTAAAACTATCTTTTGGATATATCACTATTTTTTAAAATACAGAGGCACAGAAAAATGTACCATTTAGTTTAATACATATATATTTATATATATATACACACATTTTTATTTACCATTTAATGTAGAGTAAACAATAGTGACTAAAGTTTTCCCGTTAAATTTGGAGATCAGGTCTTTTTCAGAACAAAAATATATTCATTGTAAAACATGCTTTTTATGTAAAACTCTGCATGCAGGACTACAACTGAGTCATTTTTAGAATGTTTCAGATTACAGATTTCTGTGCAATATTAGGAAAAATATAAAAATTTCAATATCAATTATGACACTGCCATAGATTTTATAAAAAGACTCTTTTCATTGAAAAGTTATATGTAATTTCAGTGACTCATAGTATACTATTTAGAATTTATATTCCATTACCTCTTCCAGGTTACTTTACATAAAATCCTGCATATTATAGTAGTGTGCAAATTAAGTTTCCAAAAATCTAATACATAGTGTATTTCTACTTTCAAGGATGAACAAAACCTATGCATTAAAAATACATGCTATTCCACTGAAATTTTAAGAGGTTTTTCTCTTTTGGTGTGTTTTATCATTCCCAAAAGTGCAGTGAAGATGTTTGGTTTGAGATTAATAATATCTCTTGCATTTTCAAGACTGCTTTAAAACTTCCTAGTGTGCAATATTCATATTTTGTTGATATATCCCTGGAAGAATGCTAGTTCTGCATAAATGAACCAAATTAATCATTTCTGACTCACTGAATCGGACATGAAACTCTTCAGTAATATTTGAGTGCCTACTATGTGCCATTTACGTTTAACATCAGAGATTCCAGATATGGAGAAACACAAACAACCTTTTGTTCTGATGGAGCTTGCTGCTCTTAGAAAAGAGAGTGAGTGATCAAAATACCACACTAATGAAATGGTGATTGCACACTGAGAACAATAGTGAGAAAAAGCAAAAATAGATGAGGATGTATTACAAAACTTTTAAAAAGCTTCTGAGGAAGTGATGCTTGAGCTGATATCTAAAGAACAAATGGCATTTAACTAGGTGAAGTGTCAGTGGGAAATGTGCAATGGGAAGCATCACAGAGGGAAGAATTAGGACGAAAATCCTGTGATGTGAGGAAGCATGGTACACTTGAGCTGCTTAAAGAAGTCTGCATCCTGGGCGCCTGGGTGGCTCAGTTGGTTGGGCGACTGCCTTCGGCTCAGGTCATGATCCTGGAGTCCCTGGATCGAGTCCTGCATCGGGCTCCCTGCTTGGCGGGGAGTCTGCTTCTGCCTCTGACCCTCCCCCCTCTCATGTGCTCTCTCTCGCTCTCATTCTTTGTCTCAAATAAATAAAATCTTTAAAAAAAAAAAAAGTCTGCATCCTGGCAGCAGAGGAAATGGAGAATGAACTTCTACACAACTTTCAAAAAGTATGGTTATTAAGCTAAAATGAGAAATGAGAGGACTCTAGAGCAGAACTTGCAATCATGTGTTTGAGGGTGTAGTTTTCTTTTTCTCATAAAACTGAAGAGACGTGAGCATATCTGAAGGTCAATGGGACAGTGTGGAGAGACTGACGGAATGCATAAGACAGACAAATATGATTGTTAAGACAAATTTTCCAGGAAGACGGTAAACAATAGAATCCAAAGAGCAAATGGAGGGCACGACTTTTGAAAGAAATAGGATCGATTTCTTCTTCCATAGCTGCAGAGGGGAGCCTGGTGGATTCGTGGCTACAGTCCTTTCATGACAGTGGGCACTGAGCCTAATGTCTTGAGGTCCTGGCTCACTCGTCCTGGGGTGACAGGAGTCTAGCCTGTGAGATCTCTGCTCACTTGGACTGAGGGTTGCTACACAAAGAAACTGCTGTTTTAGGACTTATTTGGATATTTTCTGTAGATATAAATGTTTTCATTCCCACAAATATTAACTCTCTCCAATTCCTAATTATGTCTAGCATTTCATTAAGGACATTAAGAGTTAATAAGATGCTACAGTAAGATACTCTATATTTCAACCAGAAAGTATGTATTTGTAAAAATGGCCATTCCCCTCTGAACTAAACATTTTAGTCACATCTTTTCTTTCTTCCCGGAGTTATTAAATATCTGAGGTAATGACCAGTGCTGCCTCTATGGCAGGTTTGATTTATGCTAAGGTACTAAAAATTATGTTCCTTCAGGGAATGTCACTGAAATATAGTGCTGCTTGAAATGTATATGTAAAAATAGGTTTTATATATTTTTTGTTAAAAGTTCAAGGTGTAATTGGAGATTAGAATTAAGAATGACACAAACATTATTAAGAACTATTTAAATTACAGCATAGCAATTGTTTTAACATTTTCAAAATCAACGTTTAGTAATTGTGGATGGTTATAATATCGATCATTAATAGTGATATAAAATTCATAATAAAATTCAAAATCTATTTGTTTCTAAAGTGAAAAGGCTTTGATTGTAAATTGTTATATCAGAAAATGTCATTTTCTCTTTTAAGCTTTGTCAGTATCATATAGGAGTTATTTCATTTCTCCTTTATACAAGCATCCTTATACAAACTGCCAATTTTTATAGGAGCCATAAATACAACTTTTATGCATTTTTTTCAATACATTTAAAAAACTTTGTTGGAGTATAAAATTTCGAGCAATCCTAAAACAAAGACTTTAATTCTTACCAGGATTTGTGATTAGGATGTATATTTAAGATCAGTTAAATGTTTTTATTTTTTTTAAGATTTTATTTGACAGAGAGAAACACAGCGAGAGAGGGAATGCAAGCAGGGGGAGTGGGAGAGGGAGAAGCAGGGAGCCCGATGTGGGGCTCGATACCAGAAACCCGGGATCATGGCCTGAGCTGCAGGCAAACGTTTAACAACTGAGCCACCCAGTACCCCCAGTTAAAGGTTTTTAAAGTAACGTTTAAATTACATTTACAGTTTAACTGTTTCCTCTAGAATTAGCTGATCCCCTGAAGTCTATCCTCTCACAGATTGGCCTCCTCTAATATTCCACTGAAACAAGTTGTCGGCCAATACTTAGACAATTGATCCTAGTCAACTGCAAAACTTGAATCCCAGGTCTTCAATCACATCATGGAGGGGCTGATACTTCCCCAGTAATGATTGCTGATGTGGTGAATCTTCCACTGGCTTACTGTATCTTATAGCTGTCCAGAAGTGTATTTCAGGCCCTCCATCATGCTAAAGGAAGGCTGAGTGCTACCACCTACCAAAATAACTAGGCTGCCAAAGAATTATGTTGTAGCATACCAATTCATGATCATACCAAGGTAGGGACAAGTGCTCCCCTAAACATGTAGCTTAAAAGATCCTCTGGGCACCTGGGTGGCTCAGTTGGTTAAACATCTGCCTTTGGCTCAGGTCATGATCTCAGGATCCTGGAATCAAGCCCCAAGTCAGGCTCCCTGCTCAGCAGGGTGTCTGACCCTCCCCACCCTTGTTCCTGTGCTCTCTCTACAAATCAGTCAGTCAGTCTCCTCAACTTCTTCTACACAAGGCTACTACTTTCAAGACCACGAGACATAGATGACCTTCCTAATACTAGAAACAAACACAGAGAGGTAGACAAAATGAACAAATATATCCCAAATGAAAGAACAGGACAAAATAACACCAAAAGAGCAAATGAAATGGAGATAAGCAATATACCTGAAAAATAATTCAAAGTAATGATCATATAGATACTCACTGAACTTGAGAAAAGAGTGGAGGTTCTCAGTGAGACCTTCAACAAAGAGGTAGAAAATATAAAGGGAACCAGTCAGAGATGAAGAACTCAATAACAAATAAAAAATACACAGAGGGAATCCACAGCAGATTAGAGGATTCAGGTGAATGGATAGAAAGCAACCAAGCTGAACAGCAAAAAGAAAAAAGAATGAAAAATGAGAATAAGTTAAAGAAACTTGACAACATTATCAAGTGTAATAACATTCACATTATAGGGATCCCAGAAAGGGAAGAAAGAGAGAAGGTGACAGGAAACTTATTTGAAGAAATAGTATCTGAAAATTTCCCTAGTCTGGGGAAGGAAACAGACATTCAGATCCAGAATGCACAGGCTCTTAACAAGATTAACTAAAAGAGGTCCACACCAAGACAATCATTAAAATGGCAGAAAGGATTGATAAAGAGGGAATTTTAAAAGCAGTAGGAGAACAGAGAACAGTTACATAACAAGGGAAACCCCATAAAGCTATCAGCTGATTTTTCAACAGAAATTTTGCAGGCTAGATGGGAGTGGTGTGGTATGATATATTTAAAATGCTAAAAACAAACAAACAAACAAAAACCTATAACCAAGAACACTCTACCTGGCAAGGTTATCATTGAGAACAGAAGAGAGTTTCCCAAACCAAAGTGAAAGGAGTTCATCACCACTAAACCAGCCTCACATGAAACACTGAAGAAATTATTTTATTTTTTAAAAAAGATTTACTTGGGGGGGGTGGGGGGTGAGATTTATTTAAGGAGAGGGAGAGAATCTCAAGGGACTCCCCACTGAGCGTGGAGCCTGATGTGGTGCTTGATCTCATGACCCTGAGATCATGACCTGAGCTGAAATCAAGAGTTGGATGCTTAACTGACTGAGCCACCCAGGTGCCCCTGAAGGAATTCTTCAAGTAGAAAGAAAAGGCCATATCTAGAGGTAAAAAAAAATTATGAGTGGGAAAAATTTCACAGGTAAATGCAAACATATAATAGTTTAATCACTTATAAAACCACTATGAGGGTTAAAATACAAAAGTACTAAAATTAAATATATCTACATAAATCAATTAAGGGATACGGAAAATAAAAGGGTATAAAATATGACATACATAAAATATAAAGGAGGGATTAAAATTTAGTGCTTTAGAAGGTGTTCAAACTTAAGCAACCATTGACCTAATATAGACTGCTCTACATGTAAGATGTTATATATGAACCTGACAGTAACCATAAATAAAAAATCTATAACAGATGCACAAAAAATAGAGAGAAAGGGATTCAAGAACAACATTATGGAAAGCCATCAAACCACAAGGAAAGAGACCAAGAGATGAAACGAATAAGTACTACAGAAAGAACCAGAACACAAGTAACTAAGTGGAAATAAGAACATACCTGTCAACAATTATTTTAAATGAAAATGGACTAAGTGCTCCAATCAAAAGACAAGGAGTTCCAGCTCAAGATGTCAAGACAGGAAGACTATGAACTTACCTCCTCCACAGAGCACACCAAATTATACCTATTAATAGAACAATTCCTCCTGAAGAAGAATGGAGGGATGACTGAACAGCTACTGAACAAACAAAGAATGACAAAAGAACAGCAAGACATAGAGAAATGGTAACAAAGGGAACCCCAACCCCAGTTATTATGAAAGACAGTGAGGAGGGATAGTACTGAGAGATCAGGAAAGATCCCTCTGTCCTTGGGCACAGAAAAAAGGCCATAGTTTAAAAGAGCAACTAGCATATAAAACAGACAGCACTAGGACTCTGCCAAGTGGCTGAGGAGCTGCAGGAAAGCTCTCCAGGTCAGAGGGAATGGAGAACACCAGAGCACGATCTGGACACCCTAATGGGCAAGTCCAGTCATCTCGGTGGACTTGCAATTTAAGTGAGCTGAAGGTACACAAGCCCTAGTCACACTGGGGCACAAAAGAAGAAGCCAGGGCTTAAAAGTGCTCAGGAGCTATGGGAAAACTCTTTCCTCCTCTACCTTAAAAGCACAGACTGAGCAGGGTCTGGCTTATAGGCTTACAGTAAACTTGGGACCTCAGTGAGCCTAGTGTCCACAAGCCCACACCAGCTGCCCTGTGGCACTGGGGCACAAAAAACAAACCATGGTTTTGTGCATGTTTTTATTTTTTTGAAATTATTAAAAAATATTTAAAAATATTTATTTGTATTTATTAAAAAATAGATCAATCAGAATTGAGAATATAATAATTGAAATAAAATCACACTAGAGAGAATCAACAGGAGATTAGAGGTAAAGAAGACTGTATTACAGATCTGGAAGACAGGGTTATGGAAAACACACAAGCTGAACAACAAAAAGAAAAAAGAATTTTTTAAAAAGTAGATAAAGATATCACTTGGACAATAACAAGCAAAGAAACTTTCACATTACAGGGGCCCCAGAAGAAGAGAGAAAAAGGTGTAGAAAATTTACTTTAAGAATAAATGAAAACTTCCTTAACCTGGTGAGGGAAATAGACATCCAAGTCCAAGAAGCACAGAGAGTTCCAAAGAAGTTGAAACCAAGGAGGTCCACATCATAGCACATAATAATTAAATGTCAAAAGTTAAAGATAAAGAGAGGATATTAAGGCAGCAAGAGAAACAAAAAGTTACATACAAGGGAAAACCTATAAGGTTCTCAGCTAATTTTTCAGAATTCAGAAACTCTGCAGGCTGGAAGTGGCATGATATATTCCACGTACTAAAAGGAAAAGACCTAAACCAAGAAAACTCTACCTTCAAGGTTTTCACTCAGATTTGAATCAGACCTAAAGAGTTTCCCAAACAGAACATAGAGTTTATCACCACTAAACTAGCCTTAAAAGAAATGTTAAAGGGACTTTAAGTGGAAGAGAAATGATCATAATTAGACATAAGAAAATTATGAATAAAAAGATGTAAAGTATGACAACAAATACATAAAATGTAGAAAATGGAGTAAAAAAGGAAGAGAAGAGGAAAGATTTTTTTTTAAGAATATTTTAACTTAAATGGTCATCCAATTAATATGGACTGTTATTTACTTAGGATGTTATATATGAACTTCATGTAACCAAAAACAAAACCTATGATAGATAAACAATAAAAAGAAAGCCAAACACTATAGATATTCATTGATCATAAAGAGAGCAAGAGAAAAAGGAACAAAACTACAACAACCAGAAAACAAATTTTAGAAGTGACCATAAGTACTTACCTATCAATAATTACTTTGAATGTAAATGGGCTAAATGTAAACTAGCTCCAATCAAAAGACACGGGATGATGAAATGTATAAAAAAAGACCTGTCTATATGCTGCCTACAAGAAACTAACCTCAGATCTAAAGACACATAAAATGGAAGTGAAGGAATGGAAAAACACTCACCATGCAAAAAGAAACAAAAAAAGGGGGGGTAAAAAGCTGGGGTAGCTATACTTAAGACAAAATAGACTTCAAAGCAAAGACTGTACCAAGAGATATAGAAAAGCATTATGGGGTGCCTGGGTGGCTCAGTCGTTAAGTGTCTGCCTTTGGCTCAGGTCATTATCCCAGGGTCCTGGGATTGAGCCCCTCATTGGGCTCCCTGCTCTGTGGGAAGCCTGCTTCACCCTCTCCCACTCCCCCTGCTTGTGTTCCCTCTCTCACTGTGTTTCTCTGTCAAATAAATAAATAAAAAATCTTAAAAAAAAAAAAAAAAAAGGAAAAGCATTATATAATGATAAAGGAACCCATCCAACAAGAGATATAACAATATTGTAATTATCTACCAAACAATGGAGCACCTAAATACATAAAGCAAATATTAACAGTTATAGAGAAATTGATGTTAATGCAGTAACAGTAGGGGATTTTTAACACTGCACTTATATCAATTGATACATCATCCAGACATAAAATAGGGTAAAAAGGTCTTTGACACATTGGACCAGATGGACATAATAGACATATACAGAACATTCCATCCCCCAAAAATAGAATACACATTCTTTTCAAGTGCACATGGACCATTCCCCAGAATACAGCACATATTAGGCCATAAAACAAGCTTTAATAATCTAAGAAGACTGAAATCAGACCCTGCATCTTTTCCAAATACAGTGGTATGAAACTGGAACTAAGTCACAAGAAAACTGGAAAAAACAAACACATGAACACTAAACACAACAAAAAATGGGTTAATAAGGCAATCAAAGAAGAAATTAAAAAATACATGGAGACAAATGAAATCGAAAACAAATGATCCAGAATCTTTGTGATTTGTTTCTTGAAGTAGGACTGTATTGTTATATATTTCCCTCTTAGAACTGAGTTCACTATAGTCCTACTGAATTGAAAGCAGTTGTAAGATAGAACTGCTTTCACTACAGTCCTAAGAGGGAAATATATAACAATACAGTCCTACCTCAAGAAACAAATCAAACAAATCAAATAAACAATCTAACCTTATACCTGAAGGAACTAGCAAAAGAACAAAGCCCAAGGTGAGTAGAAGAAAGGAAATAAAGATCAGAGCAGAAATAAATGACAGAAACTAAAAACCACCACCACCACCAAAAATCAATGAAACCAAGAGCTGGTTCTTTGAGAAGATAAACAAAAATCGACAAACTCCTAGCCAGACTCATCAAGAAATAAAGAGAAAGGACCCAAATAGAGCCAGAAATAAGGAGAACAACTGAAACCTCATAAATACAAAGGATTGTAAAAGAATACTATGAAAAATTATATGCCAACAAATTGTACAACCCAGAAGAAATGGATAAATTCCTAGAAATATACAATCTTCCAAAACTGAATCAGGAAGAAATAGAAAATCTGAATAGATCAATTACAAGTAATGAAATTGAATTTAACAAATAAACAACAACAACAAAAAAACCTACCAAAAACAAAGCCCAGATAAAGGACCAGGTAGATTCAGAGGTGAATTCTACCATATTTAAAGAAGAGTTAATACCTAATCTCCTCAAACTATTCCAAAAACTAGGAGAAAGGAAAGCTTCTAAATACATCTACAACAAGCATTATCCTGATACCAAAACCAGACAAAGAACACCCCTTACACACACAAACTAAAGGCCAATATCCCTGATGAACATAGATACAAAAATCCTCCATAAAATATTAGCAAACCACATACAACAGTACATTAAAAAGATCATTCACCACATTCAGGTTGGATTTATTCCTGGGAGGCAAGGATGGTTCAATACTGGCATTCAATCAAGGTCATATACCACATCAACAAAACAAAGGATAAAAATATTATCTCAATAGATTCACAAAAGTGCTTGAGAAGATTCAACATCCATTCATGGTAAAAACTCTCAACAAAATGGTGTTAGAGGGAACATACCTCAACAAAACGAAGGCCACATATGAAAAACCCACTACTAACATCATACTCAGTGGTGAACAACTGAGAGCTTTCCTTCTGAGGTCAGGAACAGAACAAGGATGTCCACTCTCACCACTTTTATTCAACATAGTACTGGAAGTCCTAGCCACAGCAATCAGACAAGAAATGAGGCATCCATATTGGGAAAGAAGTCAAACTGTCACTGTTTCCAGACAACACGATAGCATATATAAACTCCTAAAGATTCCACCAAAAAACTTTTAGAAATAATAAACAAATTCAGGATACAAAATGGATACTCAGAAATTGAGTTGCAGAAAGAGAAATTAGAAATACCATACCATTTACAATTGCACCAAAAAGAGTATTTAGGAATAGGAGCACCTGGGTGGCTCCGTCGGTTAAATGTCTGCCTTCAGCTCAGGTCATGATCTCAGGGTCCTGGGATTGAGTCCCATGTCAGGCTCCCTGCTCAGTGGGGAGTCTGCTTCTCCCTCTGCCTCTCCCCATTCTCATGCCCTCTTTCTCTCAAATAAAAAATTTTATTTATTTATTCATGAGAGACAGAGAGAGAGACAGAGGCAGAGGGAGAAGCAGGCTCCCCGTGGAGCAGGGAGCCCGATGCGGGACTCGATCCCAGGACCCTCGGATCATGACCTGAGCCGAAGGCAGACACTTAACCAACTGAGCCACCCAGGCGTCCCTCAAATAAATAAAAATCTTAAAAAAAAAAAAAAAAAAAAAGAATACCTAGGAATAAACTTAAACACTGATAAAAGAAATTGAAAATGAAACAAATGGAAAGATATTCCATCCTCATGGATTGGAAGAATTAATATCATTAAAATGTCCATTCTATACAAAGCAATCTACAGATTCAATGCAATCCCTGTCAAAATGCCAAAAGTGTTATTTACAAAACTTTAATACTAAAATTTGTAAGGAACCACAAAAGACCCTAAATAGCCAAAGAAATCCTGAGAAAGAAGAACAAAGCTGGAGGTATCAAAATTTCAGATTTCAAGATACACTAAAAAGCAATAAGAAGCAAAACTGTAAGGTACTCGTACAAATATAGACACATAGATCAATGGAACAGGATAGAGACCCCAGAAATAAACCCACATTTATATGGTTAATTAATCTGTGACAAAGGAGACAAAAAATAATGGGGAAAAGAGTCTTTTCAATAAATGGTTCTGGGAAAACTGGACTGCTGCATGCAAAACAATGAAACTGAACTATATTCTTACTCTATACACAAAAACTTATAAAACTTACCACCACCAACAAAAAAATTTGATTAAAAAATGTGCAGAAATGGGAAGAGGACCTGAATAGACATTTTTTCCAAAGAAGACATACAGATGGTCAAGACACATGAAAAAAATGCTCAACATCACGAATTAGGGAAATTCTAATCAAAACCACAATGAGATAGATCTCAAACCTGTCAGAATGGTTGTAATCAAAAGGATGAGAAACAATGTGTTGACAAGGATATGGAGAAAAAGGAACCCTCGCGCACTCTTGGTAGAAATGTGAATTGGTAAAGCCACTGTGGAAAACAGTATGTGGTTCTTCAAAAAGCTAAAAATAGAAATACCATATGATCCAATAATTCCATATTGGGTTACCCAAGAAAAATGAAAACACTAACTCAAGAAAATATATGCACCCCATATTTATTACAGCATTATTTATGATAGCAAAGACATGGAAGCAACATAAGTGTCCATTCATAGAAAAATGAAGATGTGATATATATAATGGAATATTACACTGTCATAAAAAGGTGAGTTAATGCCATTTGAGACAACATGGATGAATCTAGTGGTTATCATGCTTAGTGAAATAAGTCAGACTAAGAAAGACAAATACCATATGATTACACTTATAAATGGAATGTAAAATAAATTAATAAACAAAAAGCAGATTCAGAACTATAAATACAGAAAACTGATGGTTGCCAAAGGAAGGGGGTTTTGGGCAAAATGGGTGATGGGGAGAGATACAGGCCTCCAGTTACATAATGAATAACTCATGGGAATAAAATGCAGAGCATACGAAATATAGTAAAAACAAAACAGTGGTTTTAAAACTGATTTTCTATTTTATAAATAGTACTTCAATCAGAATGTATTTTTGTCAGTAGCTGCATGAGACCTCAACAATCTTTGAAAAACTGAAAATCAGAATTGAATTTATTATTAATCCACCATACCCTCAGACTTAAATATGACCTATAGCTGTTTCTGCATATCCAAATGTCTGATCTCTGAGATAAAGTACCACATTTAACAATATATCCTTTCTATAAACAGATTATTATTCAAGAAATTTTTCAATAACACATTTTTTAGAGGGGACTTAGCATTTATAGCTTGAGCAAATATGAAAAAAATACTTCATCTTCAACTACTGAAAATGGCTCATAGTAACTAGCAGCTGTCAAATTATGGCCCAAGGGACAAATCTAGCCCTCTGCCTGTTGGATGAGTAAAGGTTTATTGGAACACACACAATAGTATGTAGTCATTGTGTTCTTATAAGAATTAGAGGAGTTGATACGTGTAAAAACATTTAGAATAAAACCATGGTATATAAAAAGTGTTAAAAGACAAAGTGTGAGTGGATTAAAAAAAAAATGAAACCCATCTATATGCTGTCTACAAAAAACTTCCGGTGTAAAAAAAACATACGCACTGAAAATGAAGGCATGGAAAATATATACCATAGAGATGGAAGTGAAAAGAAAAGCCAGGGTACCAATATTTTTATCAGACAAAATAGACCTTAAAACAAAGACTATAACAAGAAATGAAGGACACTACATAATCCTAAAGGGGACAATCCATCAAGAAGATATAGCAATTGTAGGGGCGCCTGGGTGGCTCAGTTGGTTAAGCGGCTGCCTTCGGCTCAGGTCATGATCCTGGAGTCCCAGGATCGAGTCCCGCATCGGGCTCCCTGCTCGGCAGGGAGTCTGCTTCTCCCTCTGACCCTCCTCCCTCTCATGCTCTCTGTCTCTCATTCTCTCTCTCTCAAATAAAAAAAAAAAAAAAGAAGATATAGCAATTGTAAATATCTATGTACCCAACACAGGAGCACCTAAATAAAGCAAATATTAACATATATAAAGGGGGAAATTGACAGTAATACAGTAACAGTAGGGGACCTTACCATACATGTCAATGGATAGATCATCCAGACAGAAAATCAACCAGGAAACAGTGGCTTTGAATGACACTTTAGACCAGATGAACCTGATATATACAGAACATTTCATTCAAAAAGAGCAGAATACATTCTTTTCAAGTGCACATGGAATATTCTCTAGGACATATCACATGTTAGGCCACAAGACAAGTCTCAATAAATTAAAGACTAAAATCATATCAAGCAACTTTTCTGACCAGAACATTATGAAACTAGAAATTAGTTATAAGAAATAATATGGAGAGAACACAAATACATGAAGCTAAACAACATGCTACTGAACAATGAATGGGTCAACCAAGAAATCAGAGGAAATAAAAAAATACATAGAGACAAATGAAAATGAAAATACCATGGTCCAAAATCTTTGGGATGCAGCAAAAGCTGTCCTAAGAGGGAAGTTTATAGCAATACAGGCCTACCTCAAGAAACAAGGAAAATCTCAAATAAACAATCTAACCTTATACCTAAAGGAGCTAAAGAAAAACAAACAAAGCCCAAAGATAGCAGAAGGAAGTAATAAAGATTAGAGAAAACTAATGAAATAGAGACCAAAAAACAATAGAAAAAAAAATCAATGAAAGTGATAACTGGTTGTCTGAAAAGATCAACAAAATTGATCAACCTATAGCCAGACTCATCAAGCAAAGAAGAGGGGAGGGGCATTTGGGTTGGGTCAGTCCATTAAGCATCCAACTCTTGATTTCAGCTTAGGTCATGATCCCATTGTCCCATTGGGCTCCACACTCAGTGGGGAGTCAGCTTGAAATTCTCTCTCTCCCTCCCCCTCTGCTCACTCTCTCTAAAATAATATACCTTTAAAAAAAATAAGAGGGAGGACTCAGATGAATAAAATCAGAAATGAAGAAATAACTGACACCACAGAAAGATAAAGTTATAACAGAATGTTATAAAACATTATATGCCAATGAACTGGACAACCTAGAAGAAATGGATAAATTCCTAGAAACATACAACCTTCAATACTGAATCAGGAACAAACAGAAAATTTGAACAGACTGATTGCTAGTAATGAAATTGAATTAATAATAAACTCCTAACAAACATAAGTCCAAGACCAGAATGCTTCATAGGTGAATTCTACCAAACATTTAAATAAGAGCATATATTTATTCTTCTTAAACTATTCCAAAAAAATTGAAGAGGAAGGAAAACTTCCAAATTAATTCTGCAAGGCCATCATCACCCTGATACCTAAAACAGACAAAGACACCACAAAAGCAAAGAAATTTAAAAAACCAAAAACAAAAAAAACCCAGGCCAATAATTCTGATGAATACAGATGCAAAAAACTTCAAAGTATTTATAAACTGAATTCAATAATACATTAAAAAAATCATTCACCGGGGCGCCTGGGTGGCTCAGTCGTTAAGCGTCTGCCTTCGGCTCAGGTCATGGTCCCAGGGTCCTGGGATCCAGCCCCGCATCCGGCTCCCCTCTCCGCAGGAAGCCTGCTTCTCCCTCTCCCACTCCCCCTGCTTGTGTTCCGTCTCTCGCTGTATCTCTCTCTGTCAAATAAATAAAAAAAATCTTTAAAAAAAAAAAATCATTCACCACGGGTGCCTGGGTGGCTCAGTCGTTAAGCGTCTGCCTTCGGCTCAGGTCATGATCCCAGGCTCCTGGGATTGAGTCCCACATTGGGCTCCCTGTTCGGCGGGAAGCCTGCTTCTCCCTCTCCCAATCCCCCTGCTTGTGTTCCTGCTCTTGCTATCTCTCTCTGTCAAATAAATAAATAAAATCTTAAAAAAATCATTCACCACAATCAAGTAGGATTTATTTCAGGTATGCAAGTATGGTTCAATATTTTCAAATCAATAAATGTGATATATCACATTAACAGGGGAAAGGATAAACATATGAGCATCTCAATAGATGCAGAGAAAGCATTTGACAAAGTACAACATCCATTCATGATCAAAACTCTCAACAAAGTAGGTTTAAAGTGAACATTCTTCAACATAATAAAGGCCATATATGAAAAACCCACAGTTAATATCACACTCAAAAGTGAAAACAGAGCTTTTCCTCTATGTTCAGGAATAAGGCAAGGATGTCCACTGTCACCACTATTAATCAACATAATAGTGGAAGCCCTAACTGCAGCATCAGACCAAAAAAAAAAAAAAAGGAAAAAACAAAGTCATCCAAATGGATAAGAAATAAAACTACATTATCTGCAGATCATACTATAATATAGAAAACTCTAGAAATTCCACCAAAAGTCTACTAGAACTGATAAATGAATTCAGTGATGTCAAAGGACTTAAAATTTAAATACAGAAATCTGTTGCATTTACCTACACTAATAATGAAGTAGCAAAAAAAGAAGTTAAGAAGACAATCCCACTTGTAATTGCACCACAAAGAAATTACCTAAGAATAAACTTAACCAGGGAGGTGAAAGATCTGTACTCTGAATACCATAGAACACTGATGAAAGAAGTTGAAGATGACACAAATGGAAAAATATTCCGTGTTCATGAATATTGTTGAAACCAAAGCAGTCTACAGGATCAATGCAATCCCTATCAAAATACCAATAGTAGTTTTCACAAAACTGGAACAAATAATCCTAAACTTTGTGTGGAACCACAAAAGACCCCAGATATCCAAAGCGATCTTGTGAAAGCAGAACAAAGCTGGAGGTTTCACAATTCCAGATTTCAAAATATACTAAAAAGCTCTAGGAATCAAAACAGTATGATACTAGCACAAAAAAGGACTAGAGAGAATGGAGATGTCATAAATAAACCCATGCTTATGTGGTCAATTAATCTAGGACAAAGGAGGCAAGAATATACAATGGGGGACAAACAGTCTTTTCAGTAAATGGTGCTGGGAAAAGTTGACAGCTACATGCAAAACAATGAAATTGGATCACATTCTTCCATACACAAAAATGAACTCAGAATGATTAAAGATCTAAATTTAAGACCTGAGACTATAAAACTTCTAGAAGAAAACACAGGCAATAATTTCTTGGACATTGGCTTTAGCGACATTTTTCTAGATATGACTCCTAAGTCAAGGGAAAAGCAAAAATAAACTTTTGGGACTCAACTAAAATTAAAAGCTTTTGCACAGCAAAGGAAACCATCAGAAAACCAAAAGGCAACCTAGTGAATTGTAAAAGATATTTGCAAATGATATACCCAATAAGGGGTTAATATCTGAAAAATATAAAGAAATTATAAAACTCAAACACCAACAAAAAAAATTTAAAAAATGAGCAGAGGACCTTCTCTGCTCATTTTTTAAAAGACGACATCCAGACGGCCAACATATACATGAAAAGATGCTCAACATCACTAATCATCAAGGAAACACAAATCAAAACCACAATGAGATATCACCTCATAAAACCACATCACATAGAATGGGTATGATCAAAAAGAAAAGAAATACCAAATGTTGGTGAGGATGTGAAGAAAAAGGAACTCTTGTGCATTATGAATGGGAAAATAAACTGGCACGGTCATTGTGAAAAACAGAATGGAGGTTCATCAAAAAATTAAAAATAGAAACACCATATGATTCAGTAATTCCACTACTATCTACTCCAAAAATATGAAAGCACTAATTTGAAAAGATATATGCACCCCCGTGTTTATTGCAGCATTATTTCCAATAGCCAAGATCTGGAAGCAACCCAAGTATCCACTGATGGATGAATGGGTAAAGAATATGTGGTATATATTATTCAGTAGTAAAAAAAAAATGAAATCTTGCCATTTGCGACAAGGTGAATGGACCTAAAGAATATTACGCTAAGTGAAAGAAGTCACAAAAAGACAAATACCATATGATTTCTCTTACACATGGAATCTTAAAAACAAAACAAATGAAAACAAAAAATACCCCCCTTAATACAGAGACCAAACTGGTGGTTGTGGGAGGAGGGGAGGTGGAATGGGTGAAATAAAGATGAAGAGGTTCAAACTTCGTTATAAAATTAGTCAGTGATGGGATGAAAAGTACAGCATTAAAAATACAGTAAATATTGTAATAATGTTGTTCAGTGACAGCTGGTGACTACACTTGTAGTGAAAATGGATATTTGGAATTGTTGAGTCATTATGTTGTATACCTGAAACACTGTATGTAATTATACTTCAAAAAACAAAACAGTCTTACACAATTCACAACGACTGTTCAATCACAGACCTGTACTTCTGAAACAAATAATACATTATATGTTTAAAAAAAAAAAAAAAAGAGGATAGCAGGAAGGGAAAAATGAGCGGGGGTAAATCGGAGAGGTAGACCAACCATGAGAGACGATGAACTCTGAGAAACAAACTGAGGGTTCTAGAGGGGAGGGGGGTGGGGGGATGGGTTAGCCCGGTGATGGGTATTAAGGAGGGCACGTTCTGCATGGGGCACTGGGTGTTATACGCAAACAATGAATCATGGAACACTACATCAAAAACTAATGTTGTAATGTATGGTGATTAACATAATAAAAAAATTAAATAAAAATAGCTTTGCCATTCACAAAAAACAAAACAAAACTCCTCCTCAGTTCCTAGAGTCTGATATCAAGTCCTTCCAAATTTCTGTGAACCATCCCAGAGTGCAATAGCCCATGGTGGGGGGAGGGGATTATATACCTGCTACTCATTCTATTTCCCCAATGAGTGGTCTCCTAGCAAGTCTTATATATATGCTGCCTCTCCATGTTCCTCATAGGATCAATAGTCTCCATCAGTCCCTTTTTAATTTACCAAGATATTTTCATACGTTCTAACGTGCAAAATCTAGGTGATAATACAAAAGAGCTGAAATAGTGCAATTGTGCTAAAGGGTGAGAGACAGACTATTGAAAAAGAATGAATGTTTGCTAAGTGGAAGAAAACCACCTTCACACAGATATGATCAAACATGACTTTAGTAGAAACCTACAATTCTTACAAAGGACTTATGTATATGATTTTAGAAAAAGGACATGAAACATGTTCCTATTTAAAAAAAAAGTACATAATAGACAATATCAAATAATTAAATGATGTTCTTGTCCCCATCCCTGCTTATACAAACCAGATAACTTGCCTTTTCTGGAAGTGAGGTGTTAAACAGGACACATGATTTGCAATCAATGAATCATCCAATAATGGATAAAACATCATCCATTTCTTCCCCTCTCTCTCTTGCCTGCCTGTTCTATATAGGCTTGGATATGCAAATACTTTCTTTCCTATCTCCTTGGCAGCCAACTGTGGCCTGAGAAACAATTATGGTCAATGAGATTCTTCAGAACATCTGAGGACGCTCTGGAAGATTTCGCTTTTTCAGTTAAAGAACCAGATGCCAGGGCTCTATTCTTATCACTTTATTCTGATCCTTAAGATGAATGTGCTGCCTGCAGCTTGAAGTGATCATGTTATTTACAAAGGAAAGGCAAAGGAAATCTGATTCGGACTCAGTTGACATAGAACTAATTTAAACATTCAGCCTCTTTTGAATTTCTTGTGGGAGGGGAGATATTGCAACTATATTTTTAAGTTACTATTGGTTATATTTTCTATCCCATACTGCTAAATTGTGTCCCAATTGATACCAGTGTTAAATTGTGTACTTTTTTGATTATCTTTCAATTTGATGAATGGCTTAATATTTGTTCTTGACAATTTACATTTTATTCCTTTGCCAGCTTCTTTTGCAGCATACTTCTTTTACTGTTAAATTATCAGATCTACTAAAATCAATTTTTAAATATTTATAACATACAATAGTGCATATACAGTTTATATACATATACCTGCATATACATAAAATGAAGTATGCAGAAATTTTATTCACAAACCTAAAAACAAAGGTCAAAGACAAATTTTAGACACTTTGATCAGATTACAAAACAAAATCATTTGTATTTTAAAAGAGGTCAAGAATCTCGTGCCAGTGGCTTTGCCACTGCCAGTTAGAGATTTTATAACACACCCCCAATTCTGTGAAGCAGTTACAAAAACTGGTTTTTTTGTAGTGTGCTTATAGACATTAACTCATTAAAACTGAACCCACTAGACTCTCACAGGCATTTGTAATTTTTTCAAGCAGTCCATTTTCCTCCCAGGTATGAATTCATAAGGAGTTGATAGGTCAACATTTTTATACTTCAATTGGCTTTAAAATTTGACTCCGTTCAGCAGTGATTCAGAGAGTGCTAAATTGAGTTGTTGTCACATGAACAGTAAAGCATTTGATATTTCTACAAGAAACAGATCTTGAAAATTTTAAGTATTAAGTCATACATGCTTTCCTTTTTGTGTAGAAGCGAACAGAAACCTTATAAACTTAGAATAGGATTCTGTACTAGATTTTTCGTAAGGACTAAAAGCACAGGAAAACAAAACCAAATTTCTGTCAGAAAGTGTTAACTATAACCCAAACTCATTACAAATTCAGCAAATATTTATTGAGCTCCAAATGTGTATCAAAACTATGTTTTCCCTTCCGAGTCTATTGTTTATTAGAGGACAGGGAAAATGAATTAAGCCATTCATTGTACATTCTCTAGCAGCAGGAGGCTTTGGGAACACAAAAGGAGGAGAGGGAATCCAGTTTTAGAAATGGAGACCAGAAGAAGTAGAGGATAGGTGGATGAAAAGGAGTGAAAGGGATGAATAGACACTGGGATGAGGAAGCAAAAAAGTGTAACATATTCTGGCAACTGTGCATATTTAGTTGAATATTACCAACACGAGGGAAGATGGTGATAGATGAAGAAAGGGTCAGGTACAATTCATAAAAGTCTTTATATATTATGCAAATAGGATGGATTGTATCTATATGGCAATGGACAACTATTAAAGTTTTTTTAAAAGAATGATAGGATTAGGTTTATATTGTGAAATACCACCCTGGTCACAGTTGAAAGGTTGGGTTTTAGATAAGTGGAATTTGGAGAGATCGGACTAAGGATATGGATGCCAGTTAACATACTGTTACATCAATTCCTGTGATAGGAAGTGGCCACCTAAATTAAATGAGTATCAAAATAAAAATTTGTGAATTCATTTGCAAGCCAAAGAGAAAGGAAAATACGTGAAGATTTATTTTCTGTGATATAGATCACAAGTTAAAGATAGTGTAAGATAATAGACCAAACAGATTGAAAAATAGATGTATGGGAAAATGGAGAGATAATGGAGTAGTCTGAAGTGTTCCTATTCCTGTCATAAAATAGGATTTTTCAGATGGGATTTTCCCATACCTTTGCCACTAAATACTAGCTAATATTAAAATGTCAATTTTTTGTTTTTGTTTTAAACATATATCAATTTGGTGACCTACCTGGTGTCAGGCATTCGGCCTTTCACATACATTTTTTTCCACTTAATTTTAACAACTGTGTTGTAAGAATTATTTTTTTCCATTAAGGCAGAGTCTTGCCCAAATCTGTGTATTTAGCAAGTGCTGAGGAGGTACTTACACACTATTTTCAGATTCTAAATCCTTTGTGTTTATAAAAACTTTCTAGTTACTAGATTAGGAGTTTCCTCTTCCTTTGGAAATACACACAGGCTAAAATGTATGACAAGATATACAGATTATATTTACATTTCATTGGAGAGAACTCTAATTTTCATGCCTATCTATATGTTTCATTGGGTAAGGTGTCCAAGAATTTTTCATTAAGTGAGAAATCTGTGCGGGAACTCTAGAATGCATAAATAAAGCAAAAATCTGGAAATCTCTGTGGTGAGACAGCAGCATGTGGTTCATAATATTTTTAAAGGAATTACAGCTAAGCAACATTGTTGTAACCCCATTCAGGTATCAGTTGGGTGCAATATATTTACTTTTCAAAAATGTTACCAACATCGTCAATAACGATTTGGAATAACAAGAACGGGAATTATGAGACTATTTTCTTTTCCCCTTCTGTGAAATGATCAACACTTAACATTCATTTTGTAATTCAGTATGCACTGAATGTGGTCGACAACATTACTATACGAGTGAACACTCCCATTTTTCTCTCCAATGTCGACAGACACACTGGCAGTGTCACACGGAAAGTAACTCCTACTTGCTGGTGGTGTTGGGGATTTCATAACCAATGCTCAGGGACTGAGTAGTCAGAAAGTGAACAAAACCCAGGCAAAAGAGGTCTTCTTCATTAGTATTTTGATTATCCAGGTTCATTATGCTAATGATGAGGTCCATTAGCATTAACTCACCATTTGACTTACCTAGCAGTTAACTTCAGTTTGACTCTTGTTCTGTTAGTGTTGTGGAACATCAGAAAGGAGACAGGTGGAGAGAAACCATCATAGATGGTAATCACGGTCTTGACAGTATTATTTTATGATCCTAAATCTAGGCAACTGCTCTAGTGTGGTACTTAACATCTTTCTTCTCTTTCTAGTTGGTACCATTTGCAGTTAAGATAATTAAAGAGTTTAGCATAGTATCTTTTCTACTGGCCAGTTTCCTCTATCCTCTCAAACTGAATAGTTATCCTTGAAAAGAAAATATTTGATTTAAGTTTAACTTCTACAGTGGATATGTAGCCATTAGACCTGATAAGAGCTGGTGTTAAACAAACATGAAGTTAGTATGCTTACTCTAACATGGAAGAATTTTGGGCCATTGTACCATAAACCCCTGCTCCACCGGCTTCCAGGACCACCTGGTATATCTGGCACTAATTTGTTAAAACATCTATGTATCTTGCAACCAAGTTTGTACAGTCCTAGCATGAGAGGGAACTTAGAATTCATACAATACAACCCATTCTGGTATAGATGGCCCATTCATAAAATTCCTGGCATATATTCACTTGGTGACTTATCAGCTCTAGCCAAGGGAACTATCACAAAATAATTTTCCTAATAGTGAAATATTTCTAACAATTAGAAATATGATCCTTGTATAGAACAAACATTTCTATCTCTAGTTTTTCCAAAATTTATCTTTAGTCTTTATTAAATCTGTCTGAAATTCTGGTATATATAGTCATGCAATTTTTCTTCTTTCTACATGGAAGTAGGGGGAAAGAAAAAATATATATTCCATTTTAGAAGTGGAGACTTCATTTAAAGAAGATATCCTAATTATAACCATGAGCCCAAATTTTGTTCACATAAGTTTTTCAGTATCTCATGCAGTATGATTCAGTCTGTAAGAGTTTGGGCCTAGGACTCCGATAACCTTCTTTTCATAGGTTATTTTTTCCTTCACTACCTAGGACCTTGGAAAGGACTTAGATTCTTGCCTCCACAGTCTATTTATCTTGAAAGAACACTAATACATACGTCAGAAGGGAATTAATGTATTGATGTTTATAACTTTGTAAAATTCAGTTCAAGTTTAAAACTAAAGTGTCTTAAAATATGAACAAAACATAATATATATGCATAAATGACAAACATATTTATATATTCTACATAATTCATTTGAGGAAGGGTTCCGGTGCCAAAATTATTCCATATTTATGAAGCCATTGTAAACTATGATCTTTTTGCTACCGGTCAAAAGTGATTATCACCCAAAGCAGCTAGAAGTCTGGGTTAAACAAGGAACAAAAAACATGTACGATGAAGTACTATGAAATGAGAACCATTAAAAAATACACTCCTTAGGGGTGCCTGGGTGGCTCAGTTGTTAAGCGTCTGCCTTCGGCTCAGGTCATGATCCCAGGGTCCTGGGATCGAGGCCCACATCGGGCTCCCTGCTCGGCGGGAAGCCTGCTTCTCCCTTTCCCACTCCCCCTGCTTGTGTTCCCCCTCTAGCTGTCTCTCTCTCTGTCAAATAAATAAAATCTTTAAAAAAAAAAAAAACACTCCTTAATCTATCAAATACTTCGTGAATACTTATTTTTTAGGTATATAAAAGATGACAGCATAATTTTTCTGCATAAAATGATCAATATATATTGAAATATTTAAGTATTAAAGAAATGCTAAATCCTGAAATCCTTCCCTCCAAAGTCCCATAATTTCATATCATGCATAGAAGTTTTCAATTTATAAAAAAAAATACCCCTTAGGAGATGCTTTGTAAAGTGCTCCAATTTAGATTACTTTAA
The DNA here is from genome assembly GCF_011800145.1 of Mirounga leonina. NCBI lineage: Eukaryota > Metazoa > Chordata > Mammalia > Carnivora > Phocidae > Mirounga > Mirounga leonina. The sequence goes on from NW_023270316.1 coordinate 42,879,571, forward strand.
GAAAATCTGATAATCATTCAAAAATTTGTTTCTGTACCTTGCTCTTTTTGGCATTGTGGATACCTAAATAAAAGATCTCACCTTTGAAAAGTTCAGTCTTGTGTCAAATATTTGTGAAAAGTAAGTTGACAATTACTGTGTATTTAAGTAAAATGATTAAAACCTTATTGTGTGTTTTGAAAGTGATAATCTAAATGTGTTACGAATACTCAATTTTGCTTCAAAAGAAACTTAGAAGATGGGCACTCATTATTATCATTTTATAGATAGAAACTAAGACAGACAGATTAAATAACTTGTCCAACTCACACAGAAAGAACACATTAGAATGAGGCTTTGAACTCCAGGTGAAAAGTTCAAAACTCCAGAGCCTAATCTCTTAATTAACATTATGCTTGGAATGATAAAGGGAAGTGTCAGATACCTATATTCACATATGACAGAACACATACTTTAGACATTAGACACCAAAGACATTGGGGACTGCAATGTATGAGCTGCAGGCAAAGGGACAACTTAGTAAAGATAAGAGAGGAAGAGATTACAGATCAAGGAACATTATGGCCCAGGATATCAAGTCTTAGAACTTAGAATGTAAACAATCTATATTTCTAATACTATAAAACAGAAACAAATAAATGACAAGGACTGGAAATAAACACTGCACTACATACTTGCAAGTTGCTAACAGAGAACTTAAATATTCTCACCATATGCACACAAAAAAGTAATTATGTGAGGTGATGTTAATTATTTTATAATTTATTCAACAAGAATTTATAAGTCTGATATTGTACCCACTTTAATGAATACGTTTATAAGTATCTCTAATGTGGAAGGCTTCTTGGTTGCCTATAATGAACAATGAGGTGATGCTCATGAAATTTGGTTAGTCATGGTTCACAACCTAGTGCCTATGGTACTTATCCCATTTAAAAAAAAAAAAAACAAAACTTTTTTTTTGAAAGTTTTCCTTTCAAGAATTCAATAATTTATATGCAAATATTGGTGTAACTTTTAGAGTAATTAAATGTAAAATATTAACAGTAAGGATAATTTCCCCAAATTTATATCAACAATCTATATTTTATATAATTTATTATAAATGATATTAAAATGGAACAGAAATTGTAAGATTCAACAAAGCCTCCTAAGGTAAAATGTGTGCTACTTTACTTCCATTATAAATGATGTTGGGAACCGTTCCAACTACTCTAGTGAACAAACTGGCATGTAGTCCTAAAAAGGCTTGTATATTGAAGCCCGTTTTTATAATGACATTGCATCTCAACCTGCATGTTCTTTATTTTTTTTTTAATTTTTATTTATTTATTTGAGACAGAGGGAATGAGAGACAGAGAGCATGAGAGGGAGGAGGGTCAGAGGGAGAAGCAGACTCCCTGCCGAGCAGGGAGCCCAATGCAGGACTCGATCCCAGGACTCCAGGATCGTGACCTGAGCCGAAGGCAGTCGCTTAACCAACTGAGCCACCCAGGCGCCCCTGCATGTTCTTTAAATAGGCATTCATCTTTTGCCTTTACTTGTATAAAATAAACGTTTGAAAACATAACTGTTCTCTATTAGTTAAAAAGAAACTAGAGACTTCAGAAAAGATTAGGTGTGCCTATGTAATCAAGATGAAAACCTTGCAACTTTTTCATGCTACAAAATTATCAGTTCAACACTTGAAAATTATTTTCCTGTAGTTTTAAAGTGTTCGAGTATCATCAACTGATTATAACAGAGTAATAAAATATGTTGAATTAAATGTAAGGTTTGGGGGCTAATATTTGATTCTGGATCATTCAGTACATACACATGTACTTCATGTCCAAAGAGAAGTTTTTGATTTTTGGGTCCCACCACCCCCCCTCATTCTGATTGCTGTGATAGCTTTCCTAGCTAAAATTAGTATTCTCTGAAGTTGGAGTATTGATTCCCGGATTTCAAAGCCGTTGTTTTATCTTTTCAACACACAATGTTACTTGATTTTTTTTAGGTCTTTCACTCTTTTTTCTCTACTCTTTCTTGTTCTGTTTGGTTTTATCTATGAGGCTATTTTTTTTCCTTGCTTAACCAAGGAATGACGAACTATCTGCTGAATCAGATTCTTTTCATGTTGATATATGAGTGGAAGGGGGTGTGCATTCCCACATATATAAAGAATGTTACAGGTCTGCTGACACTTGGAGGAATATGGGAAGCTTAAAGGAAATAGTATATATAAAATTTATGAATTTAGAGTATATATCTTTGAAAAAATTTTAGGTTATTTTTTAACTCTGCAATATACCATTTTAAAAAGTTGTATAAGTGAAAAGGTGACAAGGGGGTGGGAGACATACAGGTGTGGTTTTATAAGCATAACATGAGGAATCTTTGTGTTGCTGAACTGTGCCGTATCTTGATTGTCGTGGTAGTTACAGAAATCTACCAGATTAATAGAGGTGTATGGAAGTTAATACACACAAACACACACACGTGTGCAAAAGCACATAAGAATAAGTAAAGTGAAAAGATGTAAATAACATTAATGGATTGCCTCAATGTAAATATCCTTCTAGACCATATGGTCAAAGTGATTGTCACCAATGAGGGTCATATGAATATCCTTCAATTCTCTTCCTTCCTTCAATTCATCAAATGTCCTTGAACATGGTTATAATTTGACAATATCACATTCCGTTAGTGGTTTTGGTGCATTTAGAATTATGTTCAATTCCTTAATATAGCTTATTTCAGAACCTAGAATACTTCTGGACTGCTTCAGATCAATTTTCTATATTTCTTTATCTTACAATCAACATAAACTTATTTTTTTAAAGATTTTATTTATTTGACAGAGAGAGAGACAGCAAGAGAGGGAACACAAGCAGGGGGAGTCGGAGAGGGAGAAGCAGACTTCCTGCGGAGCAGGAAGCCGGAAGCGGAGCTCAATCCCAGGACCCTAGGATCATGACCTGAGCCGAAGGTAGATGCTTAACAACTGAGCCACCCAGGCGCCCCAATATAAACTTATTTTAGTTTCTAGAATGTGTCATGTTTTCTTTTCTCTACATTTTCTTATTAAGTATTCTAACAAAAATCTCCATACTCCTCTGGAGCTCACCATGAGTCTAAAATTCCTTTTTATCCTCTTCCCCTTATTTATAGCTGCTCTATAATGAAAACTTAAGTGCTTTCTCTGGTATAGGTTTTAATCACCTCCTCTTGACCTCACTGGTGAGGGAGAGATTCCCGTCAGAGGGTTATGTGGACTTCTGAACACACAGTATCCAATACTGGACAGATGAAGGCAACAGAAGTTTATCAGTCAGAGGTGCTCACAGCTCAGGGGCAGAGGACATTGCAGATCACGCAATCACACTGGGTTGCCCTCGGGAACAGAGGGAACACAACCAGGGACTATGTGAGTCAGGCTTCGTAGTATCAAGAGGTGGAAGTGCCTCTTTATTTCCAAGAGAGAATGTGATTGGCTTGTTTGAATAATTCTGTAGGCTGGCAGAAAACTGAAGCCTGCTCTCAGGAATAGTAGGAACTGCACCCTGTCCATGTGATAAGGAGAACCAGGGGACATTATCCATGGGAGCAGAGTGGGGAAGAGAACTTGTGGTTGGGTCATTCAAGGTTCCACCAATTTACCAGATTTAAAGGCAGAACAACCTATTATCTACTCAATAAGGATGTGTAAATTTTAATTTTTTCTCTCAAGACCATACCACCCCTTTGAAAATGTCCCTTCTAATCAACCAAATCATCCTAAAGCACTTGTGGCTCAAAGTAGGCTTTATAAAACTAGTACTTTTGTACTTATGTTTTAGAAAAAGCAGTCAAAATTTATATTGAATTTAATAATACTTACAAACTAACTTCTAAGTTATTCACCACCATGTTTTCCAGTACATATGATACTAACTGGTCTAGAGAGTGAAGAAAGGGAAAATTCAAGAGGTCTAAATCTCAAAACATTAACCCTGGATCAGGGATTGAGAGGTATGGACTCAGAATTATGTTTTAGCATATGCATTAGATTTATATAGGAAAAAAAAAATCAAGAAAAAAAACAGCGATACAATATGCATTGATTTGTGTGCAAGTAATCCCATATTAAAAAATAGTGACTAAAGGAATAGAATGTTATTAGTAAACCCATATTCAGTTAAGCATTAATAAATGAGGGGAAAACACTAGTTTCTATGTTATTACAATATTTTTGCTTCCCTCTGCTTATAAAATTACATTTTCATCTTTTATCATAGTGTTTCATAATTCTTATTAAATGTTCTATGTCAGTATATTTATCACTGCAACAGGTATGTAAGTAAAAAGTTTATTGCAGTTCTTTCTATTATAATTAGCAGATTGCTGCATTTTTTCCCCCAAGAAAGTTTAATGGATTTTGATTTACTGTCATTTGAGATACTCAATTCAACTATCCTACTGTATATAAGTTCTGAGTTTGAGCTGAAACAAGTTGCAGTGCTACATTTGCTGTGTATAATTTATGTTGTTTGGAACCTCTGAAGTGAAATGTACAGCTTTGTGCATTATGATTACTTTTTAATAAAGACTTGAAACACTTTTGACTTGTGCTTTGAGGAAAACAATTTAAATATATATTTTTAGAGGAGTTTACTGACATTTCAAAGATGACATCTTAGAAGAGACAGTTCTTTCAAGTAATTTTTTAAATGACATACATAGATCTTCCACTTGAATGTGTCTCTGAAACCATCTCAAAATGTATTGAAATTAGGCTAAGACTATGATCATAACCTGACCAGCTGACTCTAAAAAAATAAAGCTCTGTCATTCATTATTATTTCACTAAATGAACATTTAAAGTGGTTCTGATATGGACATATTTTGTTAAATGTTGAGAATAGTGTACCAAATAAAGCAGGGATCATTCATTTCCTAATGAAGGAAAATCACTCAAAATATTAACGAAAAAATTTTTAGGAAGATCTCGATCTGCTTTGAAAATTTTATTTTACGTAAAGAAGCCACATCATATAGAAGGAAACATATCAATAGGAATTGAATTCCAGTTAGTAGGAGATGAAGACATTCAAATATTCACAGCATTAGGATATATAGATCCCATCTAAATGTCCAACTTTATTCTTCCCACTATTAGTTTATATTATTTAAAGTAAATGATATCATAAAATAATTTAATTTTATGGTAGGTCATTATATGTAATTTGCATCTTGTGATATTTTGCTAAGAATGAATAGAACCCACCAAATTTTGAATAAGTATGATTTCCTCAGTTTCCATTATGATGGTGATTAGGTCCTGAAATTTTGCATAGTATTTCCAATTAAGCTAAGATTATAATTGCTCTGATACCCAGCAAAATACAAGGAATTTCAAGGAATATGCAGTACTTTTAAATGTCCCTAGTAAAGTAAGTCAGCAGAAAATATACTAAAGAAAGCAACAAAAAAATAACCAGTAAAACCCAGAACACATTAAAGATGTCTAAAAGAAATCACATATGAAAATAAGCATGGGGCTTTTAACAGTTGTGGAAATTACTCTGAAAATGGCAGGACTAAATCCTAGTGGGAAAATGGAATAGTTGGTAGATCACAAAGAAAGGATCCAATCATCTGGCCAATTTCTGGGACTGCTAAAAGTTAGTTGTCTGAATGGGATTACAGTTTGTTTGTTTGTTTGTTTGTTTTGTTTTTACACAATTATACAGGGATATTTTAGTTTAGTTTAAAATTACTTTTTCGCTGTTTTTACAGTGACCTAATTCACACACACAAAAAAATTCAGTAGACAAAGTAATTGAGAAGTGCAAATGTAATTCACAGGGCTGCAATAATATTTTGGCAGGTTAAATTTCACTCCCACATGATATGAATGAAGAGCTCCAAGAGAAATTGTCTGGGTGCAAAGCAACCCCAAACAGATTTTGTGAATGTATTAGTCAACATACACACAAAATGAAATTGACAAATTCACCGCGGACCTATTCCCCAAGTATATTGGAAAATAGAGTCTGTGAGTTAGCTTTAAGTGACTTATGAGATAGGGATTCCATTTATTTTTCCTGTATTTTTCATTCTATGAAATATTTTAAGGCAATTCCACAGATGCCACAGATCTATATTGTCTTTTTCTCAATATATGAATTCACTGTTGTTTTATTTACTCTTAAATAGAATTCTGACATGATTGCTCTGAAGAAGAGCACAAAAGTTTTTATAAAAGAATATATCAGTAGGCCCTGAAAGAATGATACAGTGCGATGGTTTCATCATTAAGATATTTTTAAATAGGGGCACCTGGGTGGCTTAGTCGGTTAATTGGTAAGCGTCTGCCTTCTGCTAAGGTCATAATCTCAGAGTCCTGGGATCAAGCCCAGAGATGGGCTCCCTACTCAGTGGGGAGTCTGCTTGTCCCTCTTCCTCTGCCCCTCCCCATTCCCCCACCTATGCTTGTCCTCTGATAAATAAAATCTTTTAAAATACATATATTTTTATAACATATAAAATATAGGTGAAATTGTGGTTATCAGAACCACCTACTCTTTTACATAGCAAATGTGGCTCTCCATTCTCTCCCACATTCCGAAAATGGCTCATTAGGAGTTAACAAGCCCAGTCCCCATATCTGCCACATACATCTTCCTCTAGCCTTCTTATAACTCACTGCTGTAATACAGTATGGTTAGGCAGCTCCCCCAACCTGAGCAACTTGGACAATGAGACCAGGGTGCCATTTCTCTGCTGTGCAGAATCCAAACATCTTCCTCCTTCGTTGTCAGAAACAAATGGAAAAACCAGGGTTCTGCTCCAAACGATAATAAAACAACAGGACAGCTTCCGGAATATGCCTCTATCCAACACATGCTAGACTGGAAACACACCTACCTTGGAAAGTGTGGCTTAAATAGCCTATCACTCTGAGTGCTGTAAATGGGCTCCCACCTGGGCTAGTATTTATCTAATTAGCACTGTTCGTCTTGAAGATTTCACAATTGAGGAAATACAGGTAAGGAGACATGTGGCAATCAGACAGGCACAGAAAAATTCTAAACCGTAAGTCCCCAATAAGCCACAGTGGTCTGGAACCAATTAGGAAGCCAAGAGCAGAACTCCAAGAAGCTACTCAAGAGACAACAATCATGGCTATGGCATCCTGCTCACTGAGACAATTGTTTTATAAGATTGAAAGATTATTTTAATCATGGAACTCACACAGTACTCTGGATAAATGAAAAATAGAGTTTTGTTACTTACAGCTGTAAAGGAGAGAAGAAAACCAGGCAGGGCCACGTGGCGGGTTGCACCCTTGGAGGGAGTAACAGCAACCTGGAAATATAGGGGACAGCTTATGTACAGCAAATGAGTAGGGATAACTAGGTTTTGGCTAATTTGGATAATTATACAGGCTCAGAGGCATATGGACCTGTCCCTAGTCATCTCCTACTTGTCCCCAGAATAATTAGGGTAGATGAAGGGGCGCCTGGTTGGCTCAGTCATTTAGCATCTCCCTTCTGCTCAGGTCATCATCTCAGCGTCCTGGGATCGAGCCCCACATCGGGCTCCCTGCTCCACAAGAAGCCTGCTTCTCCCTCTCCCACTCCCCCCTGCTTGTGATCCCTCTCTCGTTTTCTCTGTCAAAAAATAAATAAAATCTAAAAAAAAAATTAGGGTAGATGGATAGTGACCCTGAAGTTTGAGAACCTATAAGGGAAGTGGTTGGGTGTGGACTTACCAAACTCCGGAGCAGAGGAACGCACCAACCTGTAACGGAGTCCTCCAAACTCTCTTTTTATCAGAGAAAGCTGGATTTCTCGGGATCTCTGGAAATTTATGGGCTTGAGCATGGACTTCCTAGGATGAGAAACACCTGGATGCCTCAGGCATCACAGGTCCCTCCTCTCAGACTCGCTCTTAAGGAGTCTGGCTCATACCACCTGTCACTCAAAGCGCAAGGCTGATGAACGCCTCGCCCCTCCCTCTCCCCCTCAGGGTCACGGTGCTTCAGTGCCAAGCCCCAAATACAGGGGAATGGGGGTCTGGACCAAAGAATGTGCAGGAAAGGGACTGCCCGGGATCACAACTGGGGAGTAAACTGCACATGAGCTGACCACAGTTCTGTAGCCTTCTAGGAGCAGGCATGGAGGAGCATGTACTTGCAGTGATTTTATAGACTTTCCCTAAGGAAACAGTCTCCCTTTTAATCAGTGAGTTCCAGGCTTAAGAACTGACTGAGATCTGGAAACTGGGGAGGGATTGGGCAAAGCAAGTTTCTGTGGACTTGGAGAAGGCCCTGGGGTAGAATGACACACTCAGGTGTTTCACACACATGAAAACATGTTGGCTGTAAGGTGAATCTAACCTTTTAGGGAACAATCTCCTACAGGTGTAGCTACAATCAGAGGTGAAGGCATGTGATTGGGGCACGCTAAGGTCTTTGCTACAAGAGCTTTCTTAGACTAGTTTTAATGTGTTGACGGGTGAATTTCTTTGACCTCTATGGGATATTTGTATCATTTCACAGGCATGGTTTTTTATGATACAATTTTCACTGTTGAATGCCTTTTCAGATCCCCTCTCCTATGCATAAGTGATAATGTGATGGATGGTTTCCCTGGTAGCTTTGTTTGAATTTCAAAATAATTGTCCTCTGTCTCAGCACTGCCAATCCATCTCCTTCGTTTATTCAGTTTGTAGTTGTTTTAGTTCTGTTGAGAAAATGGTTTGGGAAGTCAGGTTTCCCTGTATGAAGTGCTACAGGTATTGGTTAGGAAGGAGCCAGGAGGACTGTGGTGTTGTTACAAAGTATGTATAAGCCTCCCTCAGCTCTTCTTTTTTTGTTTGTTTTAATTTAAATTCAATTAGCCAACATATAGTGCATCATTTGTTTCAGATGTAGAGTTCAATAATTCATCAGTTGCATACAACACCCAGTGCTTGCTCATCACATCCCGTGCCCTCCTTAATGCCCATCACCCAATTAACCCATCTCCCCAACCAACACCCCCTCCAGCAACCCCCAGATTGTTTCCTATAGTTGAGAGTCTCTCATGGTTTGTCTCCTTCTCTAATTACTCCCCATTCAGGTTTCCCTCCCTTCCCCTATGATCCTCTGTGCTGTTTCTTATATCCCACTTACGAGTGAAACCATGATAATTGTCTTTCTGATTGACTTATTTCACTCAGCATAATACCCTCCAGTTCCACCCACGTCGATGTAAATGGTAAGTATTCATCCTTTCTGATGGCTGAGTAATATTCCATTATGTGTGTGGAATATTTTCTTCTTTACTCACATATTCTTTATCCATATTCTTATTTAAAGAAGATGTGAAGAGGGGCACCTGGGTGGCTCAGTCGTTAAGCGTCTGCCTTCGGCTCAGGTCATGATCCCAGGGTCCTGGGATCGAGCCCCGCATTGGGCTCCCTGCTCAGCGAGAAGCCTGCTTCTCTCTCTCCCACTCCCCCTGCTGGTGTTCCCTCTGTCACTGTGTCTCTGTCTGTCAAATAAATAAATAAAATCTTTAAAAAATAAATAAATAAAGAAGATGTGAATATTCTTTCACATGAAAGAATATTCACATCTTCTTTATCCATCTAGGCCTTTGGGGAGATAACAAGCTATGTTCATTTATGAAACATAATCCAAATAGTAAACTATGAGATTTTTAATGACAATTTAAGTGCTTTAAATTTTATAGTAACCCTAGATTTTCTCATAATACCTGACATGAGAGATGCTTAAGAAGTGCATACTGGATAAATAAATGAACAATATCTAGCATTTTTATACCCTTCTCTAACATGATCTTTCAATATTTCATTCTCCATACCCTTCCAAACTGCAGTGTCAGCTCTACCAAGAAGATCCTCAGTGGTCCCAAATCCATTTCTCCATGTTCATTGTCCTTTATCATTTTCAATTTCTTCCTGCTAAAAAATTTCATTTTGGTTAATTTATTTCCCATAGGGTCTCCCTTTCCCTACCATAAAACTACGTCGCATACTATACATCTTTCATGGAACTTACAGGGATGTTATACCTTTAATTGTAGTTATTGTTATTGTTTTGTTTTTTTGGTGATACTCTTTTAGATAATCTGTATTTATAAAAATGATGATGGTAATACGTTTAAGGAAATATTCTATAAATACAAAAATGTTATTTCTTTGAAAATGGTGAGTGGTCTGCTATGTAACAAACCATTTGCTAAATAATGGGGATGCAACAGTTAGTGAGACATACACACACAATCATTGTTCCCATAAAGCACACTCTAATGAAATAAATATGTGAAATATATAATTATACAAGCACTAGAGAGACACCACTAAGTTCTATAAGTGAAAAGCACAAGTCGTTATAAAAACTTAAAAATGGAGGGGTGCCTGGGTGGCTCAGTCGGTTAAGGGTCCGACTCGGTTTCAGCTCAGGTCGTGATCTCGGGGTCATGAGGTCAAACCCCGTGTCAGGCTCCACACTCAGCCAAGAGTCTACTTGGGATTCTGTCTCTCCCTCTCCCTACTCTCCACTCTCACACTAATAAATAAATCTTAGGGGAAAAAAAAAAACTTAAAAATGGAGATAAAGAAAGGCTTTCCCTAATGACAAACATCATAAATTGATTTCTCACAGTACTGGAGTCTGGGATTTCAAAGATCAAGGTTCTAAGAGATTTAGTGTCTGGTGAGATCTGGCTTCTTTATGGACTGCTATCTTCTTATTGTAACCTCACAGCTGGCAGGGGCAAGAGAGCAAGCTAGCAAGAGAGCTGTCTAGTGCTCTAGCCGTCTAGGGCACTAATCCCGTTATGAGTGCTCTGTTCTCATAACCTCATCACCAACAAGTCTCCACATCCTAATACCATCACACTGGGCCTTAGGTTTCAACCTATCAGTTGGGGGGGGGGGGCGGGATGGGGCACAAACATCCAGACTATAGCAATAGCCAAGCAAAGGATTTTGTTGTTGAGGTCATTTTGTTTTGTGTGGAACAGTAATGACCAATACTGTTAACATGTCATTAGGGAACATGGAGCTTACTCCCTGGAAGCAAAGATACTAAGAAACATTGGCTGGGGCATCATGAGCCCAGGAGAGCTGGGGGAAAGCTAATCAGTGGCTCCATTGTGTAAGGCATCTTGGATGAAGCTACAGATATTTCACATTCTAGGGTAATTCTTTGTAAATGTTATCTACAAATGTTTATTACAACATCAGTTCTAATGTAGAAAATAGAAAAAATGCTTAACATTTAAAAATAAATGAGGTGATGTATGTTATATGATAAAATATTATGTTGCTCTTAGTATTTGTAAAATATTGAATGACATTAGAAATTACTTATAAAGTTCAGTTGAAAAAACATTAATACACAAGTGTATTAATAAGACAGTATGCTTAATTCGTATACTAGTAGAATTCTAAGTATTAGCATACTTAATTAGTACAAATTTAATTCCATAGAAATCATACATGTATAAGGAAAAACATGCATAGACAAAAGCAAGTCACAAGTCACACTTAGAAGCACTAGGTTTTGTTTTATTTAAGAGCCCTAATATATTTGATGAATACGCTAGAATTGGAATTAAGTGGCATGTGTGGAATTTACTCTGACCAATCATCTTACCTTCTGTTTTGGGTTTTGCTTGGTCTAGAAACATTAGTACACGATATCTCTTGTTTTCTCTCACATGTTTTATTTAACTCTACAGCACTTGTACCAACAAAATCATTGTCTTTCACAAAATAAAGTTAAAAAACACATGCTGCCAGAAGCACTATCTAACTTCTGTCATTTTCGGAATTAAGAACTCAAGTTACATCTACATGTGAACTAAACTGCAGCAAAAACATCAGTTCTTTTGGCTATCTTCATTATTGATACCTGTTGTTGGGACTGAATCAATCTTGAGGCAATCTACATCAATCGTTACAACAGCTTAAGTGAGCCTATCAGTCACTCTATGGAACACTTACTTTGCACATGTGACCATGACATTACACTAAATCGCTTAACCTTTTAAAACCTAAAAATATCATCTTGCCAATGTACATATTTCTTTCTAGAGCTGCATGATCTTTTCATTGTTCTTGTCTTGTCTAAAGGTTTTCTGCCTTTTCTTAGAGGAAGAGCAAAGACTGAGATAATATAATTTAAGGTAAAATTTCCTTTCTCTTTTTCTACTGTTTTAAAGAATATTTAATTTCTTTGTTACTGTTCATCAAATTTTCTTATACAATCTCTGCAATAAGTCAGATGAAGAATTGATTTTACGATGCTTTCACAAGCATTTAAAGGCACATATAAATTAAAATACATTACACAATTAATTCTCAATTGAATAAATGTCTCTGTTGATACACTGAACAGAATTTTTAGGCACTAATGTTGAATTTTGAAGGAACACTATTGCTAGTAATCACTGGAATTGCTAGCAATCACTATTGCTAGTAATCCAATGTTCTTTTTAAATGTTTATGTATGGCCAGTGTAAATTCAGATCCCTTTCCCAATAGAACACATTCGGGTTCACTCTAGTTTATACTGTTCCCTAGCTTGTATCTATGTCTCCCCTTCTTTATCCCTACCTTTGGAAAACAGATTATTTTGTCCAGATAGACTGTCTAATAGTTTTTTAAGAGCCCAATTGTATACTTATTACAATCAATCACAAGGGGTTGAATTAAAGTAAAATAGACAATATAATAAAATGTGAAAAGTGCCTTAATAGAAGTAAAATTGCTATGTTATGGAAGAACAAAAAATAGTACCTAACTGGAAAAGGAGGGGATAAGTAACAGCTTTCTGGAGGAAAAGACCATCAATAAAAATCTTAAAGACTAAGTAGTAGCTAAACAGGTAGGAGCTGTTTAGGAAGAGCAAGTAGCGAGTTCAAAGTTAGAACTGTAAGACAGTATCTCTACATTTCTGACTTGTAGAACTTCCTTTACTTATTAAGCTGAAATCCATCTCATTTTAGCATCTACCAATTGTTCTGAGTCTACTTTCTTAGGGCCTTAAAGACTTTGATTAATTTATTTTGTCAATTACCTTACCAAAATCCAGATGAAATCTGCCTGCTCACGTTTCCTTAATATGAAAATATAAACGCTGCCAATGATGAAAATGAGTCTAGAATAGTTCAAATTGGGGTTAATTCATTAGGATATACTAATGATAAAAAAATGGGTAAACAGGATCTGTTTCATAAATCTGAGCAGTAAATGTGTAATAAATGAGAAATGGAGATGACAGTGCAATAAAATGTATGGTGTATGATTCCAATGGAAAGGACCATAGAATCTTTACATTCTTGTTGAGTTCAGGAATACTTACAGTTCTGAGGAATATGGTTTACTGAAAGGAATGAAAAAAGGGTTATAAAAGGATGAAAATATTTAGGTGATGCAACCACTGAGGCCACAGATAATTAAGGAGAGATGTAGGAAAGCTAGAGAGTGATGGGTCTAGCCTGAAGTCAGCACCTGAAGAATTTACAATAGGGAGGTGAGAACGGGAAAAGCAGAAAGGTTGATGGACCCCAGGTTGTTGAGTGACCCCAGGAGCAGGTGTGCACCAGTTGAGGCACCAGGGTGTAGAGCATATCAGCAGAAACGTAGGAGTCATTGAACCAGGAGGAAGTGCCCCGACTCAGCAGAATTTGGAGGTGGAGAGGAAAGACACAACACAGAAAAAGGGAGGAAGTTAGAGGGTCACATGATTTTATAGCACATAAACTCTCTGAGTACTCTGAGCATAGTCACAGAACACAACAAAATCAGCCCTTCCTCAAAATGATCAATTCCAAAATGTATACAACTATTACTGATTGGTCAATAGGGTAAGACTCTAACAATACATTTAGAGCAGTGTATAACTTTGAACAGAGAAGTGAAAATGTAATGTAATGAAACCGTATTTTAAGGAAAAAAAATTATTTTTTTAATGTGAACTATCCTTACAGATGGCATTTCTTCCTGTGGCTCTTTGTCAGACTTGGTTTTGAGAGAATTTTATCTCTTTCCACTGAGAAAATAACAAGAGAATTATATATTACAATATATGGAGATTTTAAAGGATTGAAGTAGGGAAACATATCAGGAAAAAAAATAATGGGCATTAAAAAGATTTGATTAGGGGCACCTGGGATCGAGCCCCATGTTGGAATCCCTGCTCAGCGGGGAGTCTGCTTCTCTCGCTCCCCCCCACCTCTGCTCATGCTTTCTCTCTCGCTATCTCTCTCTCAAATAAATAAATAAAATCTTTAAAAACAAAAAAAGCTCCTACTAATATGATTGGGCCTTCTCTTTGTAGCTGTTAGAGCAGGCTTTAGCATTCTGTGAGACCATCACATTTATATTTCTTTATTTTTTCAACTAATAGCTGGGGTGTGCATTTACCAAACTTGTCAAGAAGTCCACATTTTCCTTCACGAGGCTTATTTATCCCCAAAACATTCTAGAAATTCAGGGCTATTCAATCCAAAAAGTAAATCCTTCTTCCAAAGCCAGGAATATGGGAACTGATATTTCTAACACCAATGGTACTGTTATTGTTACATAGCCTTGATACTAAAAATTGGTCACACCAGGGGAACCTGACTGGCCCAGTCAGTTAAGTAGTCCGACTCTGGTTTCGGCTCAGGTCATGATATCAGGGTTGTGAGATGGAGCCCCGTGTCTGGCTCCACGCTCAGCGCAGAGTCTCCTTGAGATTCTCTCCCTCTGCCCCTCACCTCCTAAAATAAATAAATAAATTCTTTAAAAAAGGTCAGTCACACCAAAAAATTTTTTTTAAAAGTTGGTCATATTCTTCCCTGGAAGCTTATTCAAAGCTCTGTTGATCCTTCTTTGTGCCAGGCTTTATAGGTATTTACAAAATGGTGTTTCCTGGTTTGATTTCAATAAACAAAAAAATAAACTATAGCTACTTCAGTTTACATATGCTCACCTATTATCAAGACACAAATATGGACTAGAGGAACTTTCAACTTCCGGCACAGTCTGCCATCCTAGCCTATCCCTTCCATCCAAACTAACAAACCAAAACAAGACCGAATCTTTGAGGAGCCTAGGTTATCATTCCAGAATGCGGCTGCCAGTAGGTTAAATTACCCTAGGGATCCCTTCATAATGGTGGTTCTCAGTGGGGACTATTCTAATCCATCTAATGATATTGACCATCACAAGGGAAGCTGCATTACTAGTTTATTTTCTGAAGAATTCTTGAGGCCTTTTTAAATTTTTATTACCTGCTCATTAGAAACTCACTACAATCTATCTGCAAATGTTTTGAAGATTTTTTTTCAGGCCGCATCTGTTCCTGTGCTCTTTTCCCCTTGCTTATTATAAATAAAATGGACCAATCAAGTACAATCATGAATTCAATTTGATTTTTGGTCATACAGTGTCTATTTTAACTCATAAGTGGAAGATGAAAATAATTCTTCCCTTTCTGCTGTGGGAAACTGGGGCAGGTCCCATAACTTTTCTAGTCTCTTTTATGTAACCAAAGTCCCTATGGTCCCTGCAAATTACAAAGAACATAGTCAATTAAGCAATGAAAACTCAATAAGTTTTCTTCCCTCCCCTAGTCAGGCTTGTTGCATGTGGGGGCTAGACTTTGCAGAATGTATAAGGTTGTGGGTCCTTTCCTGGGTCCTCTGAGACAACCATCCTGTGTTCTTCTGGTTGTATATCCCTTGCTGAAGTCTCTGCCTCTGCTTTGGACAGGTGGCCCCCTTAAGCCTCTGGTTTTGCAGTGTTTATCTCCACACAGATTTTTTGCTGTGGTGCATTGAGTCAGGGTGACTGTATATTGATACTTGCAGAGTCTTCTAGTTAGAAATCACATAACATCAACACATTCTTACACGCACATACACACACACATCATTAGTAAAAAGCATTTGGAAGCTTGTTCTCTTAAAGTAGAGTCTGTTTTGAGATTATAGGACATCTATGTTTCTAGTCACAGAAATGCCGTATTTGTGATGTTCTGCCTGACTAGGCTCTCTGTTGCAGAGACTGTCTGCTTTAAGTCCCACCCCTTACCTTTAATTTGCTCTGTGTTCAGTTCCTAATGGTACACTCAACTCATGTCAGGGCTTCAAGCTCCATTTTTTCCCCAGTTGCTCTGTCACTTGACTCCTCGCTTATACTCTCCCTCCATTCCAGTGGTTCTTAATTTTCCCTACATGTTGGGATCTCCTAGGGAGATTTTTTTTTTAACTACTGTCGCTCAGGCTCTATCCATGGATTTTTATTTAACTTTGCTGAGATGGACCCCTGGCATAAATATATTCTTTATAGGCTCTCTCTGTGATTCCAATGTATAACCAAGGTGAGAACCACTGCTTTGGTTAGTTCACCTGTTCTTGGTTTTAAATTGACCCAGCATTTGCTTTCCTGCTTCACAGTGAACATCACCTGGTTTCAGCAAATAAATTAAGCTCAAGTTGTATTTCTCAAAGATTTCCGATAAATAGTAATCAGGCTATCTAGCAATGTGTCTATTTATTGAGAGGGGGAATTATGTGATTATAATAATAATTTTGAAAAATATCCAGACCCAAATTGTTATTCCATCTTCCCCTCATTTAAGTAATTATTAAATCCATTCCTTTTCATGCATTATGGGCTGAATTGTGTCCTCATCTGAAATTCTTATTTGGAACTGCTAATTCCAGTTTCTCAGAATGTGACTGTATTTGCAGATAGTCTTTAAAAAGGCGATTTAGGTTATGGAGAACCTGGGTGGTACAGTCAGTTAGGCAGCCAACTCTTGGTTTCAGCTCAGGACATGATTTTAGGGTCATGATATTGAGCCCCATGTCAGGCTCTGGGCTCAGCCCAGAGTCTGCTTGGGTTTCTCTCTCCCTCTCCCCTGCTCACGCCCTCTCTCTCAAATAAATAAATCTTTTTAAAAGAGGTAATTTGGGTTAAATGAGATCTGTTTGTGGGCCCTAATTCAAGGTGGTTGGTGTCCTTATGAGAAGAGGTAATTAAAACACAGACTTGCATAGGGAAAGCCATTTGAAGGTACCAAAAGAAGACCGCCATCTGCAAGACAAGGAGAAAGACCTCAGAGTGAAACAAACTCTGCCAACACTTGATCTTGGACTTCTAGCCTCCAGAATTGTGAGAAAATAAATTTCTGTTTAAGCCACCTAGTCTGTAGCAATTTGTTATGGCAGTCCTAGCAAATTAACTCACCATACATCTAAAATATATTCATATCCTAATTATACTAGTTGTATGCATGCTTCTAATCCATTCTCCAAAAGGTAATCAGGTCAGCTATCCAAAATACAACTATGACTATGCCATTCCTACTTAAACTCCTTAAGTGACCTATCTCCCAACCCATATATTGCTGGCTTGACTTTGAAATTTATTTTCTAGTACCAAATATTTCTAATTCTATATGCCTAGCATGTACTTGCTTTCCTCTACTCAATTTATCCTAAACCCACTCTATATAATTATCCCTACTATTTTTTTTAAACTTATAAGTTTAAAGATTCTTCTCAGGAGAACTTCATTGAACACCTCCAGTCACTCATAATGATCCTGGTTGAGTTAATATATTCACCACGATACTTAAATATCCTATGCACAAACAAGTGTTACATGTATTTCATTATATTAAAGTGATATGTTTATATATCTATCTCGACTTAAGGATTATAAAATTATCAAGGAGTCAACTATTTCTTATTTCTCTTTGTAGTTCCTAGGCAGGTCTAATGCAATGTTTGCAGTAAAATCACTTGATATTTGTTAAAGAAATGTTGCACTTCCTTGTGTGGGTCTATGTTCAATAAATAATGGCCCGGATTACCTGCATCCCAGACCCTTGACAGATAATTCAACCTCAAGATGACTGCATTAAAATTCTCATTAAATTTTACTTGGAAAGTATATGCCCTTTATGGAGGATTGCTTCATAGGACAGTTTATTCTTTCTATTAGATCTTGAGTTCATCAGGTGAAAGAAGACTGTGCATGTATATTGCATGGTGTGTGAACCCTGTGAAATAGTCTGGAAAGTTCAGCAAGCACCGTATTTGAGTTTGTGCTTTTAGTGAGAAGGTTCATAGTTTTTTCAACCAGTAGTCAGTTTCTTGACTCCAAAATTTTACAGGCTGTCAATTATATATTTGTAGGTCTTATATTTACATCAAGGCAAGCTGACAGTAACTAGTGATATAAACTACATTATCTTGAATCTTCCTGGAATACTTTGGTTTTTATCTTTCACATTCACAGAGATTACAGTCTTCAAAGAAAACAAACATAACAAAACCAAACCACTACAACACAATCCTTCTGAAAGCACTGTCTTGTAAGGGAGTTTTAGTGAGAATACTGCTCATTACATCAGTGCTTCCATGATGCTTCCCATATGAAAAATGTCTTGCATACACTTCACTATTCAGCAAATATTTTTTTCCTAGGGACCAGGTGCTTTGTTTTACACCAAAAATATGTTGATAAATAAGACCAGAAATATGTTGGTAAATATGGTCTGCTCTTTTGAAACCAAAATTTTAGAGAAAGGAAGGATGCAAAGAAGTAACAACATGTCTGAGGATGATACGCAAACATTTAAAGTAAGAAGAGATAATGACTGGACAATACTTTTTATTGGATATCAAAGACAAGATCACCAAGTAAATGACATTTAAACTGAGACCTGGGGGCGCCTGGGTGGCTCAGATGGTTAAGCGTCTGCCTTGGGCTCAGGTCATGATCCTAGGGTCCTGGGATCAAGTCCCACATCGGGCTCCCTGCTTCTCCCTCTGCCTCTGCCTCTCTCTCTCTCTCTCTCTCTCTGACTCTCATGAATCAATAAATAAAACATTAAAAAAATAAAATAAAATAAACTGAGACGTGAATAGCATGAAGGAGGCAGATGTATAAAAGTCAGAGAAAGATCATTATAACAAACAGAACTGCTAGTGAAAAGTCACTAAAATATGAACATAGTTTGGCATGTCCCAGAACCAGACAGAAGACCAGAATGTCAAGAGGGAAGAGTGTCAGCAGATAAAATCTTAGAGATGGATGGAGAGAGGATCAAGTTGGACACTATAGACCTGGTAGAATTTGGAAATTATTCCACATAAGAAACCAAGAGAGGATTTTCAACAGGAGGCATGGTAAGATCTGATTTCTAATTTTAATATAACTCAATTGTTTTTTTGTGTGTGAATAATTGATTTTATACAAGAGTAGAAGAAAAGAGCACTGAGGAAGTTACTACCGACACATATCAACTTAGAGGTGATAGTGATTTGAAACTGAATGGTAGATGTAGAAATACAAGCAGTTTGATCAAGATATATTTTATATGTAGTATCGATTGAGCTTGCTAATGAATAAAGACATGATATGAGGTGAAGAAAGTAATCAGAGAAGATTCCTAGGTTTTGTCTATGTATCTGGGCAATTGGTGATGCCATTTAATAAGATGTGAAAAACTAGCTAAGGAGTAGGTTTACTTGAAGTATAGATATCCAAGTGAAGATATAAAGCAACCATTTGTATATATGGATCTTGAACTTAGTAGCAATATGTAGATGGCATGTAAACTAATAAACCTGATACTCTGTTTAGAAAAACATGTTCATAGAGGAAAAAAGGGATGAGGTGAGGTCAAAATAAAAAAAGGAGGGATTAGCCAGGGACACTGGGATGGAGCAGAGAGTGAGGTAGGGGAGTGTGGTGTCACCAAAAGCCCCTGCAAAATCCAAAAAACAGAGAAAACAATGATGTGAGAATGAGAAAGTGATCACCTGTAAAAGGCCAATAAAGAGAACCATTACAGGATTTTGAAATATAGAGGTCATGTGTCTTCTTCTCTTTAAGGAAAATGTTTTTAAAAAGTGACATTTTTTCTCAGATCTGATGAAAGATTAGAAAAATATTCTTATACTGAGAGGAAGCAATTCCCTTGTAACTAAAACTGTTCAAGCATACAGATGGTGTGTTGTAAAACACTTAGAGCTCATAAAAAAATAATAAAGTTAGTGCTAGTGAATCGAAGCAGCAACTTGATAAGTGGATTAATGAGAATAAAAAACTTGCTTTCTATCATAAAGGTCACGTTTTTTCTGTTCACTCATTCTCCCATTCATTGTAAAAGATAACATTCATGTTTTACTATTAAGACTATCTTTAAGCATTGAATACTTTACCTTCTAAGCTTATATTTATTTGTAAAATTAATAAACATTATTTTTAGAGCAACTTATGTACAGAGCAAAATTAGGTAAAAAAATTACAGGGAATTCCCATATATCACTGTTCCCACACATGCACAATCTCCCCATTATCAATATCCCACCATATAGTATACAGTTGTTAACAATGAATGAACCTACAGTGGTACATTATTATTACCCATAGTCCATAATTTATGTTAGTATTCACTCTTGGTATTGTGTATTCTACAGGTATTCACAAATATATAATGATATACATCCATTCATACAGAATAGTTTCACTGTCCTAAAAAAATCTGTGCTCTGTCTATTCATCTCACCCTTGCCCCCTAACTCCTGGCAACCAATGATCTTTTAATTTTTTCCATAATTTCTAGAATGTCATGTAACTGGAACCATACAGTTGTAGTCTTTCCAGATTGGCTTCTTTCACTCTGCAATATGCATTTAAGTTTCTTCCACATCTTTTGACGGCTTGGTAGCTCATTTCTTTTTAGTGCTGAATCATATTCCATTGTTTGGATGTACTAAAGTTTATTTATTCATTCTCCTATTAAAGGACATCTTGACTATGTCCAAGTTTTGGCAGTTGTGAATAAAGCTGATATAAACATCTGGATGTAAGTTTTTGTTGTAGATATAAGAGTTCAATTCATTTGAGTAAATACCAAGGAATGTGATTTTGGGTATTTATATTTTTAAAATAGTTATTTGAGAAAATTTTATAGGATTAATTGTATTTATTCCTACCACTCAGAAAATGTACTGTGTTCACAAAAGATGTAATTTTTCATTTAAATTATTAATGACATTACCAATATTTGCAATTTTATTTTCCCTTCCTTTTTTCTCAAAAGTAATATAAAATGTAAAGCTGGTTTTATTTTACAACTTTAATTCACTACACCCATTTTGCAGAAATTCAAAATGACATTGAATAAAAATGAAGATCCTTTAGAAATTGTCAAAATCCAGAAGTAAACAGCGCCTTATGGCTTTATCTACTACTTTGCCAAAAGTACTCTTGACAAAATGGTGAGGATGGAATCCCAATTGGAGAGGGAAAAAGGGATCTGAGAAAGTATTGTCCTTAAATAACTCTGTTATTTATGTCCTTAAATAGCTGTTATTATGTCCTTAAATAACTTCAAATATACATCAATTATATACATCAAATAATATCAAACATACAAATATACATACAAATATACATATTATGATGTTATTATGTCCTTAAATAACTCTGTCCTTAAATAACTTTAAAAAGAGAATTTTCTCTGAAAATGAAAAGAAAGTATTTAGTATGTAAATATTTTCCTTTTTTTCTTTCTTTTTTTTTAGAGAAGAGGTACTAGAAACCAATATTTGTTTTTACAGCTACATGACAGGAAGAGCTTGTTTTTTTCATGAGATCTGACATAAACCTCTTTATTAACAATGCACAGTATGTAAAAAGACTATGTTTTTCTTTTTTCATTTTGACTACCAGAATAATCAAAGCCTAATTTGTGCCTCATATGGAGTAATTGTATGTGACATTATTTACCCCTTAATTGTGATAAAATTTCTAAGTCAAGACATTATTCTTAATTCATGTTATAATCTGATCTTCATTCATTTTAATTTATATTTTATCATTTTACAGTTTGTGTTTCTGTTATATGCCATTCCACATATGCGAGAAACAAGACAGTATAAATAAACAAATACGTCTTGAAATGTGATCCTTTCTAACGTGTATTGAGGTAGCAATGTAGGGGTTAGCTAGAGGTCATTTCAGGGCCTGCTGATCTGGGCTTTGATCTCAATTTGTGTCTCTACTTTGTCACTGAAAGATGGTCTCACAACAGCGCCTTCTCAACCTTATATTCTGAAATATAACTAGGGGCTGAAAGAGTTGTCATTTCTTTCTCTCACTGTTTCTATCCTGCTAGTCTTCTCCAACCTAAACACATAACAGGTTAGATGAAGGTTTAAAAATTTGTTTTACTGAGGGTCCATCTATATCTCAACACAGCCTAGAATACATGAAGAACAGATAATTTTTCTCAAACTTGGTAGTTCCCTTTCATCAAAAACATGGTACAGATCTACCTCTTAAAAATAAGAGTAATTCATGTGGGTGCTTCTTCTCTCCAATGTTCCTTTCTCTCCTTTTCCTTTCCTTTCAAGGGCAAATAAAACAATATAACTTCCTTAGTTTAACTTTCACTGTGACCCTTCAGAAAAAAATAGATCTAGAATTACTGTGCTGACTCTTTCTTGGCCTTTCTTATATCCAAGATGTACAGAGTTAATAATTAATGGTATTATTTTAACAATCCAGTAAGGTGGATAGATATGTAGGTATATAGATGAGTAGATAAATATCTCCATACATATCTCAACTAATCTGTATTTGGTACTACTTAAGCCAGTAGGTGGGGCCATTTAACACAAGCTAAGCTATCTTTGTCATTTGAGCATTCCCATAGAAGTGTCTTTATCTAGCCCTCCAGAAAAATTAAACTCTTTGTGACATTCTTCTGCTTAAAATATTTCACTGTATACATTGCTTTTAGGATAAAGACAAACTCTTTTACTTTTTTTTTTTTTTTTTTTGACCAAGATACCCTTAAGCATCTTCATCCTGCTCATTCTTACTACTTTAACTCTTACTACTAGATTTGTCACAAATGTTAGGTGATATCTATATTCAATTACTTTCTGGTCCTTTAAGGGATTATGCTCTATCACAACTCATGGAATTTGAAACATGCATTTAGTCTGGACTGCTAATTTCTTGTCCTTGAAATCTCAGCCAAAGTCTTGTCTTTATATAGGAAGCCTTCTCCTAGTGTACTTCCCCATGACTCCTCATCCTTGATCTGAATTAGGTAAACAACCTTTATGCATATCCCTATCACAACACTTAATACACTGAATTTTAAATCCTTTACTTGAAGCTATTTTCATTTCCATTATATTTTGAAGGATAAATCTGTGTTTGTGGTTTATAGCTGTATTTCACAATATCCAACATCCAGAAAATGAATAATAAATGGCTTGAAGAAAATGTATTCAGCTCAATATTCATTGAACTAAATACATGTATAGAACAGAGGTGAGTAGATTTAGTGGTTCATTCCAGACATACTGGTAAAAAAAACAGATGTATGATTTGGGAAAATAGTTCTTTCTAACCAATGCCTTCTCTCTCCCACAGGCTGAAATTACTTCCTTTGTCTATTGCTTACATAACTATCAATCTAAAAGTTCTATTACTAATTCATTTAGGTAAAAGTAGTACTCTCCTTCAACATTCACATGTCCAGAGAATGATTAAGCTAAGTACTCATTCAATGCCTGTTTTCAATTGTCTTTACTCCTGTTGCTTTTCTAATAATAAAGGATTACCTAGCCTAAAACTGCTCAGTATTATGATGTAAACTGAAATCTATAGTAATTGCAAGAGGAAACACTAGAAAACTGCCTATGTGTTGCTGGGATTAAAATACATTTGGAGATATTAAATATTTAGTGCAAAAAATTGTACCAATTTTCTCACTGGCATATTTTTTCTACTTAATAAAATATGTACGATATAGATTTTTTTCCTTGGGACAAAATAAAGTGAATTCTACCACAACAAATGTTATTAACACAACAAAATAAACTTTATAAAAACTGACCAAACTTGAAATATATTTATTTACCCTAAATTAACACTCATGAAAAAATAATTGCCACTAAGCTACTAACAATTCACTGAAATCAGCCACAGTGCAATGTGCCAGATTCATATTCCCACAACTCCAGCAAAATAGCTCTGTCAAGGATGCAAGTTTCACATTGCAATAGCCATTGGTCATATCTTAATCCTCATATTTTTTAAGTGGTCACTCATATTTGGACCAGAATTTTAGAGTGAACATGGGCAGGAGAAACGTGAATAAAAAAACAAAACAAAACAAAAAACAAAACAAACAAAAAAGATGGTAAGGCTCATTTGTAGTAAGTAAGATGGTGACTCTGTGATCCTTCCAATTGGAAACTGAGGAGCTAAAGGGGCCAAACATGTTGTCACGCTTTTAGTACCTACCTAATGTATTTCAAAAGGTTGTATAAGGTAGCCCTGCCTGGTAATCCTCGGTCCCTTCTATACGAAAACATACTGAAAAGTAGAGTGAATTTATCAAATTCATAGACCCCAGTGTAAAAAACTTCTACTTCTAAGACCTTTAGCTCAAACAACTCCAATAATGTTGAATCATCTACTCCAGCTTATACAGCGCTTAACTTTCATCCAGTGTGTCCATTTACACAGTGAACTAATTAGTTGAAATATAATTCTATTTCTGTCAAGGGAAATGAAGAACAGAAATCAAGTTTCCTTTCTTAATATTTTAACTCAATTTTTTTCTACTTCCTGATTTGTGAACTATTCCTGGCTAGCAAAAATTTTAAAATGAAAAGTCTCGTAATGGATTGGGCCTTCTGACCTTCAATCAGGCAGCTTTATTTTCAGATAAGTCTTCTTAAAATATCAGAATTGCTCTGAACAAGCATTTTGATTGAATATTTTATAATGTGTCACCAGTTCCTATATTAGGGTATAATTCTAACTCCTTTTTGAACTTGGTTAGTTTCCCCATATGTGGGTAAGACCTCTAGATTTTCAAATCTAAATGTCCTGTGATGAACAAGACAATGGGCAAAATTTCTTTGTGATGGTTATGCTATTAAAAATTTACAAATCTGTTTCAGGGAATCAGAAGCTGCAAGACTCCCTGTGAATGCTGTAGATTGAAAAGTTATCAAAATACAGTGTTTCTAAATGCTCTCTTCCCATTTTCCCTGAATAAACCCAAGCCAGACTTTCATCCCCACCATTCCAGTAAAATGGCTCTTTCAAGGAAGCAAGTGACTTTCACATTTTAATAGCCATTGGCTATTAAAATCTTAATCTTTATTTTGAGTGGCCACTCACATTTCAAGAATTCTAGACTCAAATGTCCAAATGTTTACTCTTACTGTCCTTTTTCATTGGAAACCTAATAGGAATTGTAAACTTAACCTATCTAAAACTTAAATTTTGAACTTTTCCTCCAAATCTTATCCTGCAGATATTCTCCCAAATCAGATAATGGCAACCCTATTCCTCTACTTCCTTTCATGTAAAAATGGTTGGAGTCAATCTTCCTTGACCTCTTTTTCTCTCTTGTCCCAAGCATTCACCAAAAACTTTCCTTGGCACTGTTTTCAAAAATATCCAGAATTTTATCACTTCTTTCCTCCTCCAAGGTTATTCTGTGGTCCAAACCACCGATATCCCTTACCAAGATTATTGTAAGAGCCTTAAAAAGATCTCCTACTTTTGTCACTGCCAAATTACTGCATGCCTTGCTATCTTACTTTGATCAGTTCTTTACTCAAAAGTTATCCTGATGGCAATCCCTTTGCTGGTAACTTTATTTAAAATTTAATCAAGGTACTCCCTATCTCACACACACGCACATGCACACACACACACACACACACTTTCTACCACTTTCACCTACATTAATTGTTCCCTGTAGCACTAATTAGTATCAATATGCAGAGGATAAGATGCATATCTGCCAGCAAAGAAAAAGGGGTAAGGCTCCAAGCTCTATGTTAATTATAATAATAAATGTTGTCTGCTGGTGAATTTGGTGTTTGGGAAACAAATAAAATATCACTTTAGTTTATAGGTAATTGCACACATAGAACGACCCAACAGAGCCTCAACTGCCTGTAATCACATCTACATGACAAAAACCTTGATGACTTTGAGACTGAACTTCATATCATAATGGGAAGAAACTCGTAGGGTTTCAGGAAAGACTGATCATATTTTACATGTGTAAGGAACATAAATAATTTGTAACCTGAGAGTGGACTGTACTCAATTAAAGATGACTAGACATTCCTTGCTCTTTTCCTATTGAAATAAGGAGCCCATTTTTCTTCCCCCTGAAGCTGGCATTGCCCAATGATTTATTTTGACTAATAAAATAAGAAGTAACAATGTTTAAATTATGAGACAGGACCTTAAGAGTTCCATAAGCTTCTGTTTTTGCCATTTGAAATGCTCCTTTTTGGAACCCAAACACCAATACTGTGAAGAAGTCCAAGTATCTATATGCAAAGGCCAATGTGAAGAGCTGAAGCTCCTGGCCTGCATGTCGACCTGAGGTCCTAGCTGGCAGTTAGCACCAACTACCAGTTGGTGAATAACATTTTGGATTGTTCATCCATCCTAATACTTTAACTAATACCACATAGAACAAAAGGACTGCCAAGTCAACCCACAGAAATATGAAACATAATAAATTGTTGCTGTCTTAAGCCACTTTGGGGGGATGAATATTTTATTAAATAGTAATAAATGACCAAAAACAACATTGCTTCAGGGACCCAGGCCTCCTTCTATATTTTTGTTCTGCTATCTTCTAGAAACATGGTGTCCTTTTGTAGATTCTCTATTTCCAGGTAGGAGGTGATAGAACAGAGAAATGGAAAATCACAAGAGAGATATTTTAGGAACCGTACCTAAGTGTAGCATATCTCTTCCACCCATATTCCATTGGCCAGAAATTGATCACTAAGGCTGCATGCAATTCCTAAGAAACTCAGGGTTTTAGTCTAGCAGTGCACCTGAAGAAGAGAACAAATACTAGCACTTTCCATAATAAGCTAGAAATACAAAAACTGTACTACATTCTTTCCATAATATAGAAAGTGAGAGTGTTTGCGAAGTGTGATGGTATAAATTTTAAAGTAGGAAGCTTAGGGAAAGGGTTATTAATTTGAAATAAATCTTTAGTAGAATGAATGGAAACTTACTTTGGCCAGTTTTCTGGAAGTTAGTTGTGATCATGCATCATAATTTGTAATGGCACTGATATGAAGAATTCTCCCAATCAATATTCTGCTTAAGTTATGGGAAATTTAGGAAACAATAAGATTGTGCCATTGATTAGAGTTTGGGGGGATAAATGTGGGATACTCAATGAACAAATGAGAGAATTGCATTGGCTAGAGTTGGTCAGTCATGTCTATAGGGCAGGACCTGTCGTCAAGAAGATAACTGAGACAAGGGGCACAGAGATTAGTAACATGGAATAACAAAGTTATGAAACTCCCAGTGAGGTAAAACAACATATCCAATGTGATTAACAAAGTGAAAAAAATTCTGAGATAACTATTTGACGCCACAGAATTATTTTAGAAGTAGTAAAATTATAGATGATGGCAGGGTCTTCCAAGTATCCATATCATTAGGTGAGTGAATTGAGTTGAAGTGGAGTTCAGAGGAAGATTATATATATGAAAAAGTCATAAAACTATAAATTATTGTATAGATCATACTTATACATATTAAAATAATTCAAATTTATTCCAAGACTTGGGTGGGAATTTTTCTTACATACAGTGTGTCAAATTTTGATAGAGGTAGGAAAGGGTGAGGATGAAAGTAGATATTTTTAATGAGGTGAAATAGTGATGAAGAGATACATGATATGAGCTTCCAAAGAAGAAACTGTTAAGGTGGTTGAGTGAGGATCTAGAAATAATAGCGGAAAATCAGGGAATGTCTACCTAATAAAGAATTTCCACTTCCAAAGCCCCAAAATAAAGCAGTTGTGGAATTGTGAATTGTATGTGTATGTTTTTGTGTTGTTAGGGCTTTCTGAAAAAAAAAAAATTACTGAACATTGGGACTCAGAACTAAAAGAATTAGCCTTGGAGTGTAATTTATGACTGATTAACAGAGAACTCCAGACATTTACCTATCAGAAATAAATTTTATATTTCAAGGGGTAGGAGTACGGTGGGGCTGATACCCAGAACATATCTTCCTCCTGGAGAAATTTATTTACATTCTAAATTAAAGTAAGAACTCAGGATTTTTCCTTTGGAGCAAAGGTTTTTCTTCATTCTTTCAGGAGGGAAGAGGGAAGGAGTATATAGAAGCAGATAACATTCATATTTCTGTGTTCTTCATCTGTAGTACAGACCCTTATATGTATAGGATAACATATAGCTCTCAGCATATTGCCCCAGGAATAAGAACTGAGGCAAAGGGGAGATGGTGCAAGTATTATTTAAGTATTAATAATTTGTCTGTCCAATACAAAACCCTCATGTGTGCATTCAGGACAATATTAACAACATAGATATTAAAAACCTAACAGAAGTGTAACAGAAGAATGCTAGGTTTTACTTATGACTTCTAGGAGATGGGAGAACAATATGAAGCCAAAGATATGTAAGAGCTTAATTATGAAATTGGGACTCTGAAGTCAGTGAAAAATGTTTTGGATAAAGATAGAGGGAACACAAAAGAGTATGGGAGTGAGAATCTAAGGAGAAATAGGTGACCTTGGGCAGTAAAACGTAGATGGTTACTGAAAGTGCATCAGATAGGAGATGTCATCAAATAAGCTGGATTCAAATTCTCAACAGGAACATAAAGTTTCTGTGAAATGATCAATCATAGAAAACTGAATATTATTGAGAAATTGTTGGGCTCCTAAATATGTCTCACGTAGTTGCACAGACGAAGAGTTTAGACTCTCTCTGAGTCTTAACCTTTTGGTGAAATAAGCATCAATTTTTAGGGTGAAACAAGTCACAACTGGGCTTGCCTACATTTGGCTGTACTTCAAAGGAGATTCTAGCCAGACTTTATTATACTCTGAGAAAATGAAGGTCATGCTCAAGTCTGGATGACCAGGTTTTGCCATGGTGAAGAAGGGTGGGAGCAGTATCCCAGACAGAAACTTGATGGAGAAAGACATGTGTTGCTGTACCATGTACATAACTTAGAGAATAATTTTTATTGTACAGACAGTAAATCATTTCAGCAACCCATGAGTTATTTTCAGAAAATTATCTTTGTAGAGAGTGAGATTTTTTTAAAGATTTTATCTATTTCTTTGAGAGACAGAGAGCACAAACAGAGGGGAGTGGCAGCAGGAGAGGGAGAAGCAGACTCCCTGCTGATCAGGGAGCCTGACTATGGGCTTGATCCTGAAATCATGACTTGAGCCAAAGGCAGATACATAACTGAATGAGCCACCCAGGCAACCCAAGACTGAGATTTCTTTATGTGATTTTCACTTAAGCAAATGTCAATCCCTCTATTCTACCAATAATGTAAGTACATACTAATCTTAAATCAGAGAAAGCTAACAGTTTCCTCAACCTTGGCTCTGTCTGCATTATGATCATTGAACAACAGGGTGGATTCTCTAAAAATGAAAAAGGAACTACCTTTTATTAAAAAAAATAATTTCTAATTAATTCTAGAAGGCTGTCATAAGGATTAATGGTCTAATTTGTTGAGGTGCTTATATCCATTTCTGATCCAATGTCAGTCCTATATCAGCATTTGTTGAATGAACACAATGTAAGAAGCCTTCTATCTTTTATCTAAAACCCAAAGGAGCAGCTATTTAGTTCATATTCTGTGGTTTGGGAAGGAAATATTCCTGTGATTCAGTCTGGAATTCTGTTTTCTGAGGGCAACTTTGCATGCGTGTGTGTGTGTGTGTGTGTGTGTGTTTTGTTTCATTAGATTTGATTTTTTTCAAATAAATTATTCTAGATTTGTAGTTTTAACACCAAAATCTTGTGCTGTTATTCAAAATAATATGTCGAAGATGCATTCATATTTCTGGGATTCCTACTTGAATTCAATGGTCACAGACAATTAGAATCTATGATAAAGTTTTATTATTTAAATTATCTAGAATTTTATATCAGTACCTACCTACACTTATTTGAGAGGTTTACTCAAAATTAAAATTGGCCATACACATTACTATTAATTCTGAAGAAACAAAGGGAATCTGTTAGAATGTTTTGCATATTTTGGCTTAATTAAATGCCGACATCAAAATTTAAACTAACTTTGGCTTTCCCTGGTGAAGAGATGTAAAAACTAATTTTATTAATTAAAGTTAATAAATGTTTGTTGAGTTTTAAGTATGAGTTTTAAATGAAGTAACCAATGTTTCTTTCTTAGGTAAGAAAAAAGAGAAGCCTTAACAAAGTTTATATGTCCTTCAAGAAAAAGCATAAAGTCAGTAAGAACCCCAACGAGTCGATTTTCAGTGTAGTGCACTGTGGTTTAGCTCCATAATTCTCATTATGTCTAACTGGCATCAGGCAGTTAAACTTGCTATACTATACTAAAAATGAGGCAAGTACAGTATCATGCTGTGCATATACTTCAAATATGTTTAATATCTTATTGCTATACTTAAGTTTTACTCACCAGGACAAGCTTCACTGAGGTTCCTGTCTTCTAAATCGAAAAAAGAAAATCACTTTGAACTTTCTACTTTGAAGAGTAAACGCCAGCAGAGGAAAACAGTCCTCCTGTGTGGACAAATGCCTTACTGTCCTCGCACACTAGCCACCTACATAAAAATGCTGTACTGCTTTTCTATTGCTGTGTAACAAATTATCACACACTTAACAGTTTAGCAATACACAATTATCTTGTTTTGCATGGGTTAGAAGTGCAGGCATGGCTCTGCCGCTTAGCGCCTCACAAGGCAAAAATTAAGGTGTCAGCAAGCTAAATTTATACCCAAAGGGTGACTGGGATATGCCTCCAAGCTCCGTTTATTGGAACAGTTCACTTCCTTGTTGTATAACGAAGGGCCTGGCTTCACGTGGGATTTGCAGAAAGCCCTCCTCAGATCCTAAAGCCACACACTGCGCCCTGCCATGCAGCAGCCTGTCAAATCATTACAATTTACATTTTTAAGGCCAGCAGGAGAATCTTTCTCCAGTCTTCTAAGACGAAGTCTTCTAATAACAACATGTAATAAACCTAATCATGGAAGTGATCATCCTATCACATTTACTACCCTCTACTGGCTAGAATCAAACTTCAGATTCCACGACACTCAAGGGGAAAGGATTCTACAAGGTTTATCCAATGATTTTTGGGGGTTCACTTTATGGAATGTCTGACAAATTGCTATATCTGCTCAAATCAACCCATGGTTATGTTTTTCTTCACTCTATATCAAATGACACATCATGTCATTTAAATTTTTCCATTTTTCATTTCTTTCCTTGAATTTGTTCTTTTCTCATAATTTTCATTTTTTTCACTATGGCTTTTAATCTTCTTTTATTGCCATAGGTATGTGAATTATGTCTCACTGAGGCCAAAAAAAAAAAAAAAAACTGTTAGAAGAAATGAATTCAGTAAACTTGCAGGATGCAAAATTAACATACAGAAATCTGTTGCATTTCTATACACTAATAACAAAGTAGCAGAAAGGGAAACTAACAGAACAATTCCATTTATAACTGCAGCAAAAAGAAGAAAATACTAGGAATAAACTTAACCAAGGAGGTAAGATTTGTACTCTGAATACAATAAAACATTGATGAAAGATATTGAAGATGACAACATGAACAAATGGAAATATATACCATGGTTATGGATTGGAAGAATTAATATAGTCAAAATGTCCATTCTACCCAAAGCAATCCACAGATTCAATGCAATCCTTGCCAAAATACCAACAGCATTTTTTATAGAAGTAGAACAAATAATACTAAAATTTGTATGGAGCCACAAAAGACCACAAACAAACAAAGTAATCTTAAGAAGGAACAAAGCTTGGAGGTATCATAATCCCAGATTTCAAGTTATGTTACAAAGCTATAGGAATCAAAACAGTATGTTATTGAAACAAAATATACACAAAGATCAATAGAACAGGATAGAGATCCCAAAAATAAACCCAAGCTTATATGGTCAGTAAATCTATGACAAAGAAGGCAAGAATATACAATGGGGGAAAAACAGTCTCTTAAACAAATGGTACTGGGAAAACTGGACAGCTACATGCAAAAGAATGAAAGTGGACCATTTTCGTACACTGTACACAAAAATAAACTCAACATGGATTAAAAACCTAAATGTGAGACATGAAATTAAAAAACTCCTAGAAGAATGGGATGCCTGGGTGGCTCAGTCAATTAAGCATCTGCCTTCAACTCAGGTCATGATCCCAGGGTCCTGGGATTGAGTCCTGCCTCGGGGCTCCTTGCTCAGTGGGAAGCCTGCTTCTCCCTCTCCCACTCCCCCTGCTTGTGTTTCCTCTCTCGCTGTGTCTCTCTGACAAATAAATAAAAATCTTTAAAAAAAAAAAAACACCCTAAACTCCCAGAGGAAAATTTAGGCAGTAATCTTTTGGACATTAGCCTTAGCAATATTTTTCTAGGTATGTCTCTTCAGGAAAGGGAAATAAAACCAAAATAAACTATTGGGACAACACTAAAACAGAAAGCTTTTGTACAGTGAGTTAAGGAAATGATCAACAAAACAGAAGGAATCCTGCCTATTATCATGAGGACCTCAGCTTAGTCAGATGAATTGGAACTTCTGACCTCCAGAAATGTAAAAATATAGTTGCACCGGTTTAATCCACTAAATATGTGGTAATTTGTTACAGCAATAATAGGAATCTAATATAGGCACATATATAAACATGCATATATTGAAAATATATTTCACTTATGAACAAAACTTTTTCTTACTTATCATCTGAGTACTTTTCTAAGGAAAAAAAACTGATTCTGAGTTTCATGCTCCACAAAATAGTGAAAAATCAGTACAAAACTGTGTCTTATTTGATTGTTCAAAACTTATTATTTCTCCTATAATTCTAAATATCTCAGAAGTAAAGTTTTTGCCACATGTATACTTATATGCATACCCTTGCCAATTATGTTATATATTCATTGACACTCTTTTTCAAATAAATTGAAAAAAATATTTTTAAATTTTTAAGACAAACAAATGATAAGATGGTAAAATAATACTTCTT
The DNA here is from genome assembly GCF_011800145.1 of Mirounga leonina. NCBI lineage: Eukaryota > Metazoa > Chordata > Mammalia > Carnivora > Phocidae > Mirounga > Mirounga leonina. The sequence continues at coordinate 42,912,677 of NW_023270316.1, forward strand.
AATGCTCAGATATGTATTGGAACATATAAAGGAAATGAATTTATTACAGAAGCATACTCTAATTATTAAAATTTATACTGTAAATACAAATAATTTTCCCAGTTAATAATTTTCCCACTTAAAAAAGTGATAAAGTTAAAAAATATACAAGATGGCATTAATTTTTTTTAATTTAAAGAAAACTAGTTAGTAAAGAAAAAAACTGCAAAGTATCTAATCATAATGCATGTAATTATCCTAATCATAATAATGTGGATCAAAACTTTCATGATAATGTTAAATTTTGCTCTAGCTAATCACAACAAAAAGCCACACCATTTTGACAGGAAATGAATGCTAGCTGATCTTGAAAATATACTAGATTTGAATATTGGAACCCTTCTGCACAACAGAAATATACAACCGTAATCATAATTTATTTTATTTTTTTTAAAGATTTTTATTTATTTATTTATTTATTTATTTATTTATTTATTTATTTATTTGAGAGAGAGAGAATGAGAGATAGCATGAGAGGGAAGAGGGTCAGAGGGAGAAGCAGACTCCCTGCTGAGCAGGGAGCCCAATGTGGGACTCTATCCCGGAACTCCAGGATCATGACCTGAGCTGAAGGCAGACGCTTAACGACTGAGCCACCCAGGCGCCCCCGTAATCATAATTTAAAGCATGACATAAAATCTGAAAAATGTTCCTCATCACTTTAAGCTTTCGGATGGTCGGACAATGGATCACTTTAAGCTTTCAGTTGGTTGGACAATGGATTTTATCTGTTTTAAATCTCTTCAGATTTAGTAACGTCTGGAAGAAATGCTTTCTGTTGTACTATGTGCTGGAAGAATATGTATAAAATATGCAATTTTTTTACATCTAGGTATAATATAGTTATGAAACATAGATAATGGGAAACTAGTATAAGAAGAAATGAACTGACACGTTTAAGTACAAACATTTTCTTATCAAAGTTTCAGCTACAAATATAATTCATTATTTTCAACATATAGCTTAACTTTCATTTCTATTGGAGTCAACACAACTAAATTGACAATTTGGAGTTTTCTTCAAATCAGAGTATTGTTGGAATTGTCAATTATGGCTTATTTAGTTGTATAATTGTTGAAATAGTTACCAGTTAATGTGATTTTTATGAAGATTATCAACTTATCAGAATTTGTGATAGATTTGTTTGGATTTAGGGGAGGTAATAGATCATATTATAAGTTAACATATCCTACTTACTGCTCTAAATGGTGCATTTTTACTTAAAAGTTATTTAACAATCTTATTATGGCAATGTTGATTTTTAAGGCCTTTTATCATGACCAACTTATATCAAATGCAGTATTATAGTGATTAAATGTTCTGTAATCTATCACTTTTAAAATATTCAATATCTTTTCTCTAAATAATAGAATCCCATTATATGGTAGATAGTTAGGTTATCTTGAAAAAGATTTCAGCATTTAACACCTGGACTTACTTTAGCAATCACATATAATGAATATATAATATGTTATAAAAGTAGGTAATATGTGATCTTTATGTTTAGATGATGTTATATAAGAAATATATTTAATGAATGAGTTCAAAGAGTAATTTTATTTAATTAGAATTTCATTGTTAATTTATTCTGTTTTTTCTTTCATAACAGAATCATTATTGTTTCTGCCAATTATGGTAGACTTTGGCATTTAGTTACATAATTTAGCCACAGAAATTCCAATTACTCCAAACAATTTTTCAAATTTGCTCATGGCCAGAAATAAATTTATTAAAACTCACAAAACATTTTTAGAAAAAAGGAAATTGAATTTTTAAATCAAGAGACATAAAATTAATAGTACTTAAATGTTCGATTATTGATATTACAAGACATATTGTCATCTAAACATTTACATACAAATATTTCCTAGAACACGATAAATTAAGTCCCCAACTTACCTGTACATTTTATAAGTTTTAGGGAAATGCTGTAAATACACCATCTTGAATGTTTCTACAGAGAATAATTATACATAGCCCTGAAGCTCTTGCAAGAGTAAATATTAAATAGGAAAATACATAAACATTACTATGAGTAAATAACTCTAGGTATCCTAAGAAAAACTAAAAACTGCTAATTTCAAGAGTCATGCACTTGTTATTTAAGCATGCCTTTGGCTTTAAACTACTAGACAAGCTGGGGTTTATCACATGCAAGAGGGATCAAGAATTTAATTTAATCTTCACTATAGGATTTAAAACATTTTCTAGGGAAAACATGAACTTTAAAAATGTATCACACTGCATGAACTGCCCACGAGTGGTTTTCTTAAATTACATGAACACCCACGCGTTGAAAGCAGATATAAAAAGTCTGCTATTCTCAAATACTCCTGACTTTAAATCATTTTTTTTTAGTACTGTATAACCTTTGCATGGACAGGCCATTAAACTCCACCAAAATTATTATAAGAAATAGATTAGCTTAGAAATTTTGAAGCAGTGCCTCTAGGAGAAAAACACACACATTATAACTAAGGAAGACTAAGACCATTGTGTAACCAGTATTTTAGCTTTAGAACAATAAAACGTATTATTTTTAAAATAGCATAACAATTAATTCAGAAAATAAAATGAAAATTATTTGACCAAAATATTTGATCAAAATAATTTGACCAAAATATTCTATGATGCTTTTGCTAAAATAGAGAAATACAAAATTCAAGTTTTTCTTAAATTATGCTTTTTTCATTCTTTCAGTCACATTCCACAGACTCACATGTTTGCATTCCAAAACTTCTACTGAAGTAAAAAGAGGTTTATTTACGTATATGGTGGTTCATTTCTTTCTTGACTGCACTAGCAACTTAGGACCTGTGGCTGGAAATCATTCTATTGTGTTGGAATTTCTAATATAAATTTGTCCATGATTCCATAATGGATGTAAATGGTTTCTAGGTTTCTTAGGGTTTTTTTACATTTGTGTATGTCTGCATTTATAATAAATTGGAAATTTACTATTCCATAGTTTATGTAACCAATACCTTTCTAGTAAAAATAAAAAGTGGATAATTTTAAAGTGGAGAATATGAATAAAGTGAATAAGATAATACATGCAAAAAAATCACTGATATCTAAATAAATATATGTACAAATAATTTAATTTTACAAAGCAGAACTTATTTCAGAGCTCTTAGATCACTAAAGACAAAAATGAAGTAACAGGACTTAATTTTTCTGGAAGAAACAGAGAACATGATCAACCTGATTAGGAGACTAACACCTGATCTCTGTGGTCAGGAAATATTTAGCATATTAGCTTCTTTCATTTTCCTTACCTATAAAATTAAGGTATGAGACTAAAAAGAATTTTTCCAGATTTGTGTCCACCCAGGTACTAATCGATATTACCTTCAAAAAGTGTTCAATGGTCAAATAAATTTTATGAATAATTGGATTAAATCAAGTTAAACATGTTTCTTTACAATGTTTTCCTAAACACTAATTGCACTATGAATAAGGTTGCTTGATTTAGCAAATAAAATACAGAATATTCAGTAATATTAGTAAGCATGTCCTACACGATATCTGGGACATTCTTATGCTAAAAACTTATTTGTCATTTATCTGAAATTCAAATTTAATTGGACATACTTTATCTGGGGACCCTAATTGTGAATATCCAAATTTAACTGGGCAACCTTATTTTATCTGGCAACCTTATCTGTGAATACCCACTGAAGGGATAAAGCTTTCTTCAATCAGAAGACTGATTTTGCAGAATATTTGATAAGGTTGAGTTCCAGAGCACAGCTAGTTTGGAAACAGCTCTAATCATCATTAACTCTACTCAGTTGAAAATAAAATTGAATGGAAGTTAATTCAAGGAAAGAGCAAATAATATTGACAGCTAATATTTATGCAGTACTTACTCAGGAGAAGAACCATACATGAATTTTTTCATTAACTCCATGTGACAACGTTATAATTCTTTTTTTTTTTTTTTTTGAGAGACAGAGAGAGATGGGGGAGGGGCAGAGGAAGAGGGATAGAGAATCTTAAGCAGGCTCTATGCCCAGCATGGAGCCCAACGTGGGGCTCAATCTCACAATACTGAGATCATGACCTGAGCCAAAATCAAGAGTCGGATGTTTAACCCACTGAACCACGCAGGCACCCCAATTGTTATAAGTCTTATTTTTCCAATGGGAACTTTGGGGCTGCAGGATGCTATCTAAATGTCTCAAACTTTACAATTTATAAGTGGTGGAGCTCAGATTGGAACAATAGCTGTTTTTGATGGAGTTCTACCACTATGAGAGCGTAACCACTGCCACAAACTTCCTCTTCATGTATATTTCAATAATTATAATATTTTTTAATTCAACTAAGTAGAATATATTTTATGTGGATAATTGTTTCTGCTTTGATTTTATTTTTGAAGGGTTTTTTGTTACTTTTTTTCAGTACTGAAAACTTATAAGAATCTGGTTACCACATAATTGTGTTTTGTTAGCAAATATTGGCAGCAATAATCCCATGAGTTACAAAGATAACATTAGGAAGCTTTAGGGAAATAACCAGTTCATCTCTTCTCTAACTTGATGGGAAAAAACAAACTTCCAAGCCATCCTAAAATGGAGTTCCTTTCAAAAATTAAGCAATCTTTACATTTAAAGTACTTTATATGGATATTTATTTAAAGTTGTAAAATACAGAGGCAACAGAATGGGTTATGTAAAGACTATTTATGTGTGTTCCTTGTGAAGTAAAGTTGATGTTGAACTGCCAGACTGGAATACATGAATTTGAAGTTGGGAGGGCTTTAATTCTAATTTCTTGATCTTTCTTTTATGGTAACAGGGATATATGGCATATCATTATACATACTTTTCTTTGCAAAAAGAAATTGTAAATATATCTTCTAAATTTGTCATCTATTAGTCATTTCAAACTGCTTTACAGAAAGGACGGAAATAGAGTTGAGTTGTTGTACCCCTGAATTCTGAATGACTAGGTATGTGTCATCACTTACCAGATGCAACTGGGGTCTTAAAGGCATTGCTACAGACACTTCATAGGTATGGGGATACAATGGCAGATGTGACAGACATAATAAGAATGTCTGCAGGCTACTTTTTAAATTACAAGACATGAGAAGCCAGAAATTGTTAGCATTACTGAAATAGGACTTTTTATAGCTGGATTGTCCTTTAGCCTGCATACACTGTGCATCCGTGGTTGAATTAACATTGCTATCTAGTCATTGCAGAGAATTTGAATTCATATAAATTCAAAAATTGTGAAAAACTTACCAGACTAATTTTCTCCCTTAATGATATTCAGGAACTAAAAAGAGAAGTAGACTATAATAATGCTGGTAATTTTTTGTCACACATTTCCTGTTACAGAATTTCTTGTAGAAACAAGGTTGGTATTTTATTCAAGAAAGTAAATAAAAATTAAATAATGTATGCTTTTCTAATGGTATAATTTACATGGAATTATTATGAAATGCCAGGAGTAGATCAAGTGAAATGCTCTGCTTAATAAAGAAATAAAACTTAGATAAATGGATGGTTTTAGATCTTTTAAATGCCTTTAAACTACAGAGCACAAGTATGGTTTAAAGTAACCGTAAGGAGAACCTAGGCGGCTCAGTCAGTTAAGCTTCTGACTCTTGATTTGGGCTCAGGTCATGATCTCTGCATCATGAGATGCATTGGGCTCCACACTCAGCAGGGAGTCTGCTTGATATTCTTTCTCCCTCTGCCCCTCCACTGGCTCGCTTGAGCTCTCTCTCTAAAATAGATAAATAAATCTTAAAAAAATGTAACCATAAATTCACACAGATTAACAGTATATCAATAATCCAAATGGACATTATATTCACAACTAACTTGGGTACAGGATAGTTAAATGATTTGATACTACTACTACATCAATATCATATAAGTAACAGACTATGTCCATCTAAGCAAGCAGGTATATAAGTATTTTTAATAAGTAGCAAGCCTAAATAAGTCACCTGTGATCCTTCCTGTGATTCTAGATCCCATTCCTAACAACAACACATATTAAATTATTTTACTATTTGCCTTTCTCTTGATAATATGAATAACCATGATAACAATATACAAATCACTACATTATGATGGTATTTTATTTGCATTTCCCCCCATGAAGCGTGTGGAGGGTAGTTTGAGAAAATTGTGAGTGATTGAAAGAAGATACCAGCACAGTAAAATTTGACCTAGAAAACTGATATGTCTAGTTGATTCACTTATCACAACAGAAACACTGAAAAGAATCATATTATTGGGGTGAGCTTATATCAAATTATAACAGAAGAAAATATGCACAAAAAAGTGTCCCCTGATTGTTTTTCAACATAATGTGGAATCAAAGAAATAAATCATAGTTTTGGGAAATGTCCTGTCTATAGAGGATGGACCAGTTATATCTTTTTATTCCTGTTTATATCATTTAATTTTAGCTGTATTTCTACAATTAATAGAAAACGCTTTACAATAGCATAAATAAGTTATGAGTTTATTTATCCAAACCTTAGATAAGGCTTAGGCACTAAAGCAACAGGAAGCTTGGGGATATGATGCCCAAGATGGAAGGGGGTAAGCACAGAAGCAACTCTGTTCATTTTCCTTGTTAACTTGTGGCTTTCAAACCATAGACAGAACGTGGCTGTTGTAACTCCAGCGTTGGGTCTCAGTTCCAGGCAGGATAAAGGGTAAAGGAGAAAAGAAAGGGAAAGGTGTTCTCTCCTCATAAAAATGTTATCTTTTATTATTTATTTTTATTTATTTATTTTTTAAAGATTTTATTTATTTATTTGACAGACAGAGACACAGTGAGAGAGGGAACACAAGCAGGGGGAGTGGCAGAGGGAGAAGCAGGCTCCCAAGGAGCAGGGAGCCCGATGCGGGGCTCGATCCCAGGACCCTGGGATCATGACCTGAGCCGAAGGCAGACGCTTAACGACTGAGCCACCCAGGTACCCCTTATTTTTATTTTTTTAAAGAATTCTCTACCCAAGCATTTTCACCTTTTCTTCACTAGCTAAATCTCTTTTACATGATCACCATATTAGCAAGGAATATGAGAAGGCAGATATATGAGCTTTCTAGCCATAATGGTAAAAACTCAAAAAAAAAAAAAAAGAAGGAAAAAGGTTGTGAATGGCTTTAAAGTAACAAATTGATACTGTCTTCCAAAGAGATATTGTCAGAAATATATTAAACTTGTCTTGTTCTGTCACTACTGCCATTTAATACCATTTAAAGGTAAGCACTGGCTACAGATTTCCTATTTCTCATTTGAAACGGAATAATAGAAGAGAAATGTATCAAGGATTTGTTCTTTTTGTTTCTACATTTTCAGAGCCATTACTGTTATATTCTCCCGTAGATGAGAAGAGAGAGAATAGCTCTTAGCTAAAATGATTAAAATGATGGTAACTTAAGGAAACTGTGGTGTGTGTGTGTGTATGTGTGTGTGTGTGTGTGTATACTTATGGAATTTAATATTATTTTTCCTGAAAAAAAAATGTCTAGTCAATGAATATTTATTCTGAGATGAAATTTGCTACTGACTGCTTATACAATTTGTACATCTTACTATTAGTTTCCAATTAAAAGTGGTTGCATGTAGAATCCTGGATTTGTATTAAAAATATTAGTTTCATCATTCAAGTGAGTCTGCATTGAGTTTTTATTTTTTTACAGTTTCGTTACATAAGAAATCAAATACTCCTTTTCAAGTAGTTGGAATTTCTTGAACTTGGCTTTATAATTTATAGATGAAAGAGAATTCTTTGCCTAGTCCTCTATTTGATTTTTTGAGGAGAAAATGTGTTTGCTTAAAGACTCTGGGCTATATTGCATCCTTAATGCAATCAATAGTTTTGGGCAGAGATCCAGAATGGGTGAGAGCCTTACCTACATATTTAAGTTGTGAACATTTTCTTCTGCACAGACCTGGGATCACTGTAGCTACCTGGTATGTAAAAGATCTCCATGCAAGTTCTGAAACATGATTATTTTTCATCCTGCTGAGACATTTCCTGAATATTAGCAGAAATAACTCATTCACTCCCTTGTAATAGAAAACAAAACTTAACAAGGTTAAGTATTGTCAAGAAAAAGGGTGCCATTAGCATTAGCATGTTCCAATTGCTCTGAAACAGCCTCTCAAAATATGTGCATATTGCAAAAAAAAAAAAAGGCAAACATCTTCATTATCCTTTAGACTTGGAATTAATGTTAACTCAAGACTGAATTCAATTAGAAATATCCAGCATTCATCTTTTCATCATATTTATTTAAAGGTTACACATATTATATTTGATGGTTCCATAGGTTGTATCTGAATCTTTTTAGACAGAAAATTTATACATGTTCAATTAGAGAGTAAATAAAATTTTTCTCCCAGATTAAGAGTGATAACATTATTGCTCATTTATATCTGGAAAACCAATCACTAAAGACTGTGTGTGTGTGGAGGGGGTGGTTAATGCACCTTGATTATATTAAGATTTATTTAAAAAAAATAAAGCCCTCCTATTTTTATTTCTCAGCAGGTAGAGAGAACTCTAGAGATAAAGATGAACAAACAATAACTGATATTTTCAGACAAAGCTATAAGGAAACTTGAAGATCTCTGTTAAGAGTAGTTTGATATCTGACTGGCCATAAGTTAGAGAGACTTCAAAATGATTTGAAGTTTAATTTCATTTTAGATCTCAATTCAAAAGACAGTAGTTGATTGCTTCAGAAACTGAGCAAATAGACAAACCTTGGCTAGTATTGCAACCCTTCTTGACTTAAGTATTTCAACCTAACTACTGCCTTTATCATATCGACCACATATCTTTTTAATAAAATAAGCAGGACTTAACTGTAACTAGCTCTCTTCTAGGAATATTGCTTTCTTCTGTTGCTAGAAGTCATAGGGCTGGGTGTGTGGATGTGTCAGGTTACAAGCCAGGGCATTAAGACTCTTGTTCTCATAGATGGATACCAGCATAATCTCTTACTCTTGTTTTAGCTTTTTGGAACATACAAACAAATTCTACTTTTAAGCTTATGTCATTTGACTATATCATCATTCACTTATGATTTCATGTTATCATGTACAGTTTTCTGGGTTATTTTTTTTGTATTTGTTCAACAGTTTACGTATCAAATAGGAACTAAACTGTCTTCACTTCTATCCCTTACAAATACATTAGCATCCCGCTCATTCTTCTTTCTACTCTTAGTGAGATGTATATCCACCTGGCCAAACTATTCATCTGCCCCAGGAATCTTGCTTGACCTTCAGGACAGCTTAAGTGTCACCTTCCCTGTGAAGCCAATTCTTACTACATCAGATTTAAATTGGTGTTCTTTTAATTGTTTTAATTCTTTGTATTTTCATCTCTCTTGGTGCTCTCCTCTATCACTGTATTTATCACTCTACATTGTAATATTATTATTTTCCTAGCATCTTTAATATACCTTGTACACTTAAGAGGCAGGAGTGAGTCTTATTCAACCATTTTCCCTCAAATGCAGCAAAGAATATATTTAGCAAATTCTTGTACAATGGTAGAGAAAAATAAACCAATGGATGTTCCAATTAATTAATTACTCTTCTCATTTACTGGTAAAATGATAATATTTAAACTCTAATAAAATGCACAAATACAAGATGCACATCTAAAAAGAAATTATTTATCTTAAAAATTTCCCATTTGCAAAACCTAGTATAAAATTTACAAAACCATACAGAAACTCTAAAAATTAACAATTTACAAAACCATATAGAAACTCTAAAAATTAATGAAATTGGTCAGAATTGGTCATATTCATCCAAAGAAGATCTCTAAGAGGCCTACTGACTGAAATTTTATTGGAAAGTCTCAACAACTTGTCTATATCATCATCCTCAAAATCCAAATATATTATACCTAGTCTCCTTTTTAAGGAAAATATGAATTAACAAATAGAGAATATAAATTGTACTTATCTATTGATATTTGAGCCTCAAATGTTAACAGAGTCAGCATCCATTGCCTAAACTTTCAATTTCTCTACTGCAAAAATGAGCATATTGTTTCTTGTCACTAATTTTCCACATGTATTATAAAGTTAACATGCATCAAAAGAAAATCTTCCCTATAGTTTTAAAGGTGTAAAATTTATTCATGCCTGAGTTATAAATAAGAATAAATAGGTAAATTAGAAAAAAAAAACCTTGCAAATTGACACAAATAATAAACTATAAACTTGATAGTGTGCATGAGGGGGATGCCTACGTGTTAGTTTCCATTATAAAAAAACCAATTTTATAGTAAGACAGTGTGTGGAACAACAGCAGTTACTATTTATCAGTGAACTGGGTTACATGGCACCATAGAGGGCTACATAGCATTACAAAATTTGGATACTTACACTAAGTATAAATGATCAAGGATTATTAATTATAAAAGACATAAAAGTATTAGCAAAATGTTAGACAGATATAAAATTACTCCTCTTGGAAGATATGGGAAACATTTTGTATCACCTTTTTTTTTTAAGTAGAAACAACTCTTTTGCCAGAGTAAATAAAACTGGGAATATAATGAAAAGAGAGTGAGGATACTTTATTGGCTCATGTAACTAAACTGTAGGAAAGACAATGCAGTAGCTGAGATCCAAAAACATCACAGTCCAGGACCTTAATTACTGACATTGATACCATTTTTGACTATTCAGCATCTTTTTGCTGTTTGTTATTCTTTCAAACCATCTTTCACCATATGAGTATAAACATGTGATAACACAGCTCAGCCACACTACATCGTGCAACTTCACCCCAAAAAGGCACTGGATCCTTCTTTTCCTTTTTGATTCAAAATTAATAAATATTGGCTTAGCTTACAAACAATGGGATTTCTACACAGGGTTGAGAGAAGGAATCTCTGGGATCCTGACATACATTTTCATCTCTTAGTGTTGGTAAGAATGTTTAGCCACCATCAACTCATGTGAAGAGAAGCACGAGATTTTATATGAATAGAGAGAACATATTAGCAATCAACCCGCTCATTCAATCATTGCATCAATTTCCTCATACATGACATCAGCACAATAAAAATGTAACATTACTAGGGCTAATTGCCATTATAGAAGGGGAGTGCTTATCAGAATGCTTGTGATATAATTAGAACTCAAAATATAAATAAGGTACTGCCATTGTTATCATTAATTTATATCATGAAAGGGCACAGGGAAAAGCAATAAAATTGAGAAGAGATTTCATATAGGCAATAATGCTTGAATTGTTTTTTAAGGGGCAGGAGGGAATAGCAGCAGCTAAAAGCTAAACCTTGATTTACATTAGAAGTACCATCATACTGTAGAACATAACTATTTTATGCTCTCTGAATCTTAGTTTCCTCACCAGTAAATGTGGATAATAAGAGCTGCCTCAATGGGTTTTTGAGCATTAAAAACACTGCATGGAAAGTATCTAATAAAACATTGGCAAATTGTATGAGGTTTCAGAAGTAGACATTTTATTAGTAGGGAATTACTCTATGTATAAAATGAAAAAAAAGAAAAGAAAAGAAAAGAAAAGGAATAGTTTGCTTGTCATGCCTAAATGCCCTGGTTGTCGCAATGCTGAAATGAGATAGCTGTTACGACAGACCTGCATAGAATGCAAAGTACTATAAATACTAGGTAGAATATATAGTTACAAGATGCTTATGCAAACCTGGTGGTAGTTTAACTCAGTTTTTGCAAGCTTTTTCTTTTCTATGTATATTTTAATATTTATCTTGCAATAAATGTTCTGTACATTTGTATGGCAAAGGCAGACTTGGCAACTTTTTATAAGATTTTTGAAATATTTTGTTTTCCATGATAGAATTAATATTTGCCCACAGGACCAAATTAATCTTGAATTACTGCTGACTTTGGAAACAAAAAAGCTAGATCCTGTTTTAAAATGAGTCAACTCAATTCTGTTCTGAAACTGCAGGTTTTTCCAAGTTGACTATCCTGTTTCATAAAACACGTCTGTTAAAATATTAATGTTGAACTTCTAAGTTCATTCGTGTTGACAAATAGCAAAGCACAATTCCATTTCACCTAGGAATTTCAGTTAATTAAACACCAGTCGATCCATTTTATGTTTCTATGATGTTTCATAGTCATAAAAATGTAAGAAACATTTTATGGCAAATGTTGGATGTTACATATTAGAAAAAAAGTTGAAACTTTTTGCTCCACTTTACGAAATTAGGTGTTAGATAAAAGCTTTTAAACTAATAGTTTAACCAATGATTTCCATTTAAACAGTTAATAATAGTCATACAGGAACAAACACACTGTCACAAAAGCATATTTATAAAAAGGCAATACAAGGAGTCATACAAGAGCATTTATTTGGGGATCTTCCTGGCTCAGTAGAACTATCAGAGGACCAGAAAGCTGTAGATATTTTTCTATTATCAGATTTACTATGTATACATGTGAGACCCTCTCAGTTAATTTCCTCTCTCCATGCCTCAAATTTTTCCTCTGTAAAAATGATATAATTGAACTGGATGATGTTTATGATTTCTTCTTGCTCTAAAAATATACATGTTTACAAAACATATGATATTCGGTTTTTGTTATATTGAAAGACTGTTTACTATTACCCTCTTTTGGTTTAGAAAACTATCCCTACATTTTTAATAATGTAAAAATATAAATGGAATTATAAAATAATAAAAAAGGATAATATTTTACATACCTCTGGATAAAAACAAAAAATAATAAAAACATATTTTTTTAAGAAAAAGGACTATATGGCAGAGTAATTAATATATTACCAAATCCAGAATAATACATGTACAAAATCTGAAAACAAATTTATTGTTTTCCAATTTTATTAGTTTCCTTTCAATAGTGAAAAATAAATAACATCACTATACATTTATATTCTACTGTACTTTATGATACTAAGGGAAAGATAACATGAATATAATGTGAATATTCATTGTCTTTATCCATTAATGGGATGAAGAGCAAAAATGTGTCAATGCCTCATTAGGATTAGAGATACCTATATCTTATCATGCAGCAGAATAAAGACTTTTCATTTGTTGAGAGAAGCTCTTCTAAGTGATTCATATATCAGTAAATAGAGGGGGACTTCTACTCCAAAATTTAACTATATCCTCAAATCTGAGGAAAACTTGGTGCATCTAATTAAGAGATGCCCCAAATTGTCATTCCTCTATTACCTGCCACCATATATCTACTGTTCATATAAGGGGATACAAAATATTTTGAGGAGATTCTTTAAGAAAATCATAGATATAGAAAATAGTAATTTTCTTTCCATCATGGAAGGAACTGTGTACTTCCCCTCACCCTTTTTTTCAACCTAAGCTAGGAAGCAACTCATAGACACTGAAGTTCCTGTATGAGAGAAGATTTCATTGCACACCTCCCTAGATATGTGCAGAACTATAACAATCCACATACCCATTTGATGGGTGCGGAGACATGAAACTAGAACTTATTTCTCACATGAGAAAGCCTGACATCAGGAGGCTGCTCATGATAGCAAGGCAATACAAAAAGGGTAAGCAGTTAGCCAACCTGCATTTCTACTATTTAGTAGGTGTAAAGTTGAATTTTACTTATATATAAAAAAATGAATAATGAGGAAGATGGCCACATTGAAGTCATTATAAAGGAATCTAGTCAGCTGGGGTGGGGGAATCCCTCCTGAAAGGGGCTATGATGGAAATTCCAGTGTCAGGAATGAAGAGGTGGGTTTTAAGAGGTCTTCCAGAGATTAAATTACCTATCACATTAGTCAAGTAAAAAGAAATTGCACTTGTACTTTTCTTCCTTCTCCCTTCTCTAGCCCTGGAGAAGAGGCGTTTCCTTGGGGAGAGAAGTGGACCAAGGAAATGGAAAGAAGAGATCACACTCCTGCAACCTCCTACGCCCACCCCCACAACTGCTAGTCTTCATGCCACTGGTCAGGGCTCAGATCAGCAAATGCAAGGAGCTTGAAAGAGGACCTGAGTAAAGTTTTGATGTAATATGTTCGTAGATAAGTCTATTTTTATAGTGTCAAGTACTAAGAAGTTATTGGATTTGCTTGAGATGTTATTGAGTCAAAGATTATTGATGCAATAAAGTATGTTTAATGTAGTGATAGGGGAAAACACTGTTCCCTGATTATAATCTACCAAATGCAGTATCTAAAAATATATATTTAATCATCAAAACAAACCTATGAGAGAAGCATTGCTGTCCTCATTTTCAAATAATAAAACTCATAGCTATTAATAGATGGAGCTTAACCAAAACTTTAAATCCATGTTTGCTAATTGTCAAACTCCTTGCCATATTCTACCACTCATTTATTAGTTTCTGTCATAATTTCATCTCATCATTTTAATTTTGTTTATGTATTTTTGACCATATCAAGTAGAAGAAGCTCAGGGAACTAACTTTCCACATGTGTTCATTAATGTCAAATCATGTTAATCCAAATGCATTTGAAAGTAATTTCTCACATTCATTCTTGCTTTCCAGCAAGATAAGTCTTCTGACTGACTCATACATATGCTTTTATTATTCCTGTCTTTGACTTCATTTGGCTATTTCCTTTTCTGATAGCACTTCAACCCTTCCTGTTCTAAAGGTACACAATTTTAAGAACCAAATCAAGTTTTGCAACCCAACTGGGCTTAGCTTGACCTATTTTTGTCCATATTCTAGTTATGACATTAAGAAGTTAGTTTTTGAAAGAAATGTAAAAGAAATATCTAAACAATTATTAAAACATGATCACATAACCACACATACCCATTTATATCAATTCATTTACTAGACAAAAATATTTTATTATTGTTAGGTTGTTTTATATTGCAAACTTAGGGTGTCTACAGCAAGGAAGAGAGTTGATCTCGGAAAGATCAAAATGAAGAGGTGCTTCATGATTTGAAAACAGAAATATAATTTAAAGCATTAAAAATATTATAATATACATTGTATGAAAATTTTAGAAATAGAAATAGGGAACAAAAAAGTATTAGTATTCTTAGAGATAAATGAAAATCTCTAATTATCAGATGGCCACAATCATGGAACAGTTTTTTACATAAATTTTATTTTATCCAGATCTATAAAATAAGAGTACTTTTAGATTATATCTATGCATATATACATATATATATAGTTATTCAGAGATAGTGATTAATGAGTGTTAATTACTGCTCAATAACTGAAAAATGTAGACCATTCACATGAAAAACACAAAAGTATATACCAAAATAATATCGTGAGAAAAATATCCTAATTAATGCTGGCAACTCTTTAAATAGTGGGTTGCTTTTATCCTTAAATATGCTAGATATAAAATTTAAAACTTTCTAATTAGTTGTTCCATATATACATATATCTCAGACTTTTAAAAAACTGGTCAAAGTGACTATAGCAATGGATACATTTATCTCTTAATTTGATTACATGATATTATTAGTAAAAGAATGTTCAAGGTAGTCATTATATTATCTTGGTTGTGGATTTAATCTCCAAAAGCACTTTATCTAGGCTTCTTAAATTTACTCACCAATAGCACAAAATCCCTGCCCTGAACCTACCATATTATGTCCTTTCCTTGATTTTCTCTGTGCTTTTGGAGACATGCAGAAACTCCTGCTAAGGTACTAATAAAAGTTCAAAGACAAAAAAAGAGAGACAGAGACACAGAGAGTGAGATCCCAAAAGAAATTAACAGCCCTCTTCTTGCTAATTCAAAGCTCTTTGCTTTCTCTCCACATGGTCAGTACAGCTGCTTCACATCCTATCCCTGCAAAGGAAACACATAAATTCGAAGACAATATTGAGAGCAGCACCTGGTTCTGGGTGCACCTGCCGTGATGAGAGTATATTTCATACTGTCAGTAAATTAACATTTTCAGGGGCCCCAAAAGATACTCTTTTTTTTTCCCTCATTCAACTTTTTCCACTGTCCCCAGTGGTAGAGAATCAGTAGTTTTGCTTCCATTTTAGATACTAAATATATCGTATTGTTGTTTGCTTCACTGATGCAGACACCTGCCTCCTGCTGTAAATGCTGTGTTTCAGTTCTAAAGATTTCCCCAGGGCTTCCCATTCAAGTATTGGCTTGTAACTATGGCTTAATATCATGTCAAAATCTCTTAAGGAAGATACAGCCTGTCAAGTCATTTCAAGATTGAACCCTCATCTACTGAGATTCTGAAAACGTCCTTTGAGTGTTTGAAGCATGAGCAAACAAATAAAAGGCTAACAAGTCATTTGTAAAGATAATAGCTAACAGCATGCATTCTCCTTTCCCTCCCTCTTTCCATTAAATGTTGATAAAGAAAAAGGGAGCAGACTGCAGGGCCCCAGTCTTCGTTATTTACAAACAGGTCAGAGGAAACTTAAAACTCTAGTGTTTTAGACAAGGAAGGCAAAAAATATCTCCAACACTCTGTTAGGGTTCAGGTATCTCTGAAACATGGATGAGATGTCAGTTTTCTGAAGGAAATACTTCTACAGGTTCAAGATAAAGGTGCTTCTGCTAAAATGTATAATTTAAAAAAAATATATATTCATTATATCATGTGCCCTGAGCACTGGGTGTTATACACAACTGATAAATTATTGAACACTACATCTGAAACTAATGATGTACTATAAGTTGGCCAATTGAATTTAAATTAAAAGAAAAAAATTCATTGTATTAGAAAAAATAAACTACATCCACTTCTAGTCCCATTGTTGACTTGGGGCTACCCAAGGTTTGAGGAGTAATAGGAAATTCTTTACAAGTGGGGAAGAGTATCAGCAAATCTTATGGATTTTGGTAGATAGGAAGTTCTATATATTTATATATAGGTTCTTCAGTTCTACATATTTGAGTTTATTCAGTTTAAACAAATCACATTAGTAGCAGGTGAATAATTTTAATCTTTGTCTTAGAGAATAAAAATCTGGTGCCTATTAATTCAATCATCTCTGTCATTGCATAGAACCAAAATGTAAAGGGCATTTAAAAAATATTTTCGGTGCACACTCATAAAGGCATTTTAAAAGTTGACCTTGCTATTATAAGATTATTTAATCTTCTTCCTCATAAGAGTTATAGCTTCATAGGTTGGGTGCCCTGAGTTTGAAATCCCCCTCTATTTTCTATATTTCATTACCTATAAAAGCAAGAGTGACTGATAATTAGGTACCATAGTAAAGTATATATAACTTTTCTTCAAAAAGTTTCTTCCTAGAAGTACAGAGAGAAAAAAAGTTCTTTGTAAAAACAGAATAATTTGCCCATGCAAAAAATCCATTGACTCACTTTGGGATTATAAGGGGTTTACCAACCTTCATAAACAGAACTACCTTTAAAAAAGTGGGAAGAAGGAAGCCTAGGAGCACCGACTGTGTATTTAGACATTGATAGCAGCTTCTCCTTCCTTTTTCTATAGTCACATCTTTAATTTAACCCACAGTTATTTTAAACAAAAGAGAATAGGTAATTGTGTTTCTGTATTATGGAGTTTGTTACTTATTATGTAGGAAGAAAGGCAAGACCAGCTCAGAGCTCTAGCTATAGTATAACAGTTTATTCTCAAATACTAATGATCTCTCTGATTTTGGAATCTATGCTAGGCTTAAAATAAGAGTTTAAAACAGTTGTTTGAATTACTCAATACTTATATTGAAAATGCATCTAAAACCTCACTATGGTGAGCCTATTTCAAAATTCATGTGATGCTCAACATCACTCACCATCAGGGAAATACAAATCAAAAACTTCACACCTGTCAGAATGGCTAAAATTAACAACACAGGAAACAACAGATGTTGGCGAGGATGAAGAAAAAGGGGAACCTTCTTGCACTGTTGGTTGGAATGCAAACTGGTGCAACCACTCTGGAAAACAGTATGGAGGTTCTTCAAAAAGTTAAAAATAGAACTGCCCTAGGATCCAGCAATTGCACTACTACATACTTACCTAAAGAATACAAAAATACTAATTAAAAGGGGTACATCCATCCACCCTGGTGTTTATAGCAGCATTATCTACAACAGCCAAATTATGGAAGCAGCCCAACTGTCCAGCAACTGATGAATGGATAAAGAAGATGCGGTGTGTATGTGTGTGTATACACACACACACACACAAACACATACAGTGGAATATTACTCAGCCATCAAAAAGAATGAAATCTTGCCATTTGCAATGACATGGGTGGAGCTAGAGAGTATTATGCTAAGTGAAATAATTCAGTCAGAGAAAGTTAAATACCATATGATTTCACTTCTATGTGGAATTTAGGAAACAAAACAGATGAACATAGGGGAAGGGAAGGAAAAATAAAATAAGATAAAAACAGACAGGGAGGCAAACCATAAGAGACTCTTAACTGTAGGAAAGAAACTGAGGGTTGCTGGAGGGGAGGTGGATGGGGGGATGGCATAATTGACTGATGGACATTAATGAGGACACTTGATGTAATGAGCACTGGGTGTTATATGCAATGGATGAATCACTAAATTCTCCCCCAGAAAGAACTAAATGGAATTTAAATTAAAAAAAAAAAAAGTTTTGTCAAACCAGTATTCTTCAATTTTGATTTTAAAACTTAGTATGATTTCATTTAGATGGTGGATTCTAAAAAACAAAACAAATGAACAAACAAAACAGACTCATACATACAGGAAACAAACTGTTGGTTACCAGAGTGGAGAGGACTTGGGGGGCAAGCAAAATAGGTAAAGGGGATTAAGAGGTACAAAAGTCCAGTTATATATATACATATCATGGAGATGTAATGGACAGCATAGGGGATATAGTCAATAATACTGTAATGACTTAGAATGGTGACAGATGGTAACTAGATTTTTCATGGGATCATTTAGTAAAGTATAAAAATATTGAATCACTATGATGTACACCTAAAACTAATAGGACATTGTATGTCAATTATACTTCAATTAAAAAAAAAAAAACTTAACAGAAATTTCTTCAGTCCTAGATTTGTGAAAGTTGTTTTGAGAGCAATCTCCTCTCCACTCATTTGCTTGCCAGGAGACAGCTATCTGAACCAAAATAAGCACATCAGGTAATTTTGCTTTTGACTGACCAGCAGCAATTTCTCATGGGTTTGTCCACTAATAAACTTTCGCCACCTCCTGGAAGAACTCTTGCTTCTATATTATTATTATTGCTATGTTTATCTTTCTAAATGGCCTAAACTTTCAACAATTTCAGATTGCAGTGGCTACTTTGGGGGAACTTTTGACTAGACTGCATTTGAGAGGTAGGTACCTTAGAACAAAAAAGAAACAGAGGGATTCTATTTCTTACCTAAGAAAGTGAGATACTTTAACCTAGTAGACACCCTTCCATTTCCATATTCAGGCAATAATAGGAACCAACATTCTAGTACTATACTCTTGAAGGAATTGTCAAAGACAAGCTATTTGATTAAACTATCTCTGTCTTTTGAAATGTTTAAGACCTATACACATACAAGCTTTCTCCCCTCATTGCTAAGGAAAGATAATTAGCCTTTTTACAGTGGTAATTACATGTATATTTATCTTTGTGCAACTGGCTTCCTCTAATTTCTCCTCTTTTTTTCTTTCTCTCACTCTTCTCTGGGAAACTTTAATAATTAATTAATACAAATAAAATTCCTCCCAATATGCTATTTGAAAGTTACATTTTAAAGTGCTCAAGCTAGCTTAATATTGACGAATCCTGAAATTGGTTCAAGATAATTCTTGGAATACAATAGTATATGGTTATCACTAATCCACACTATATCCTCTGAATACCTTCAATCTGATTATTGAGTTTGCACATATTACCTGTTATGGTTTGTGTAATTCCCTTTGGAGGTGATTATAAAACTGACAGTCAAGAGAAAGAACCACTGGAATATCTCACCTTTACTACGAAGACATATGATTTATTTCCAGCTTAACTGGTCCTAGATGCATTATCTTAAGCAGAATTCTTATGATGGTTTTAAAAAACCCAGGTCTAAGCATGGTACTCTCAGTGGTCTTCAAAATAAGAATTAGATTCATGACAGAAAGGTCTATCAGTTACAACTCACAGAGCAACAGAGCAAGATTTTCTTATATTGGAAAGTGACGTCGATGATCAGTACAGTCCCTGAAAAGACCCAGGATACATTTAGATCAGCCAATTTCCCCTCTCAGGAAAGTAGAGTTGTTAATAACTTAATCTAAGAATTTAAAAAAAAAAAAAAAACCTAAGCCTCTATTTGAGCCTCCCTTTTTATAAAGGAAGCATG
The DNA here is from genome assembly GCF_011800145.1 of Mirounga leonina. Taxonomy (NCBI): domain Eukaryota; kingdom Metazoa; phylum Chordata; class Mammalia; order Carnivora; family Phocidae; genus Mirounga; species Mirounga leonina. Next base: position 42,933,012 of record NW_023270316.1, read on the forward strand.
ACACATGAAACTCAGTTAAATTGCCCAAGATCAAAGGCTATGCAGTAGGTACTCAACAAATAAATGCTAATATTCCATAAATATCCTCAGTGAAGTTTCTAAAATTTAAACCTACATTTTCTAAGTTCCAGTCTGCTCCTTGCCTGCAACACTTTGTTCAGTTTTAGTTCCCATTTTTGACATTTGCCTGAATGTTCCTTGGTTGAATGGTCACTGAGCAAGAGGAGGCCAAATCCAGTTACAGATCTTAAATCTGATGCTATCTGATACATGCAACACACGTACAAACCCTGTTTCTCTACTGCCTGATTCTGTAACTTGTATATTGTGTATCTGTAATTTAGATTCTATTAGCATATTATTTTTTGCCTGAATGAGTAAGGGAAGATAGTGTTTTCTGGATATGTGTGTGTGTGTGTGTGTGTGTGTCTGTGTATTTATCTACTTTTTATTTATATTCACTTTCCTTCTGGAATGAATATATATATATAAAAGTTATATTTATGTATACATATTCATATATTATGTATCTATGAATATACACACGTAAAAACATACACATATAAGTGAAATGTAGATATATACATAGATTATATATACATATAAAATATATATTTATATATAAATATATAGTTATCTAAATATATATATTTACATATAAATAAAATGTAGATCCTTAAACAACATATATTTGGGTTTAATTGGATGAAAATTATATAAAGCATGCATTTTAAAATTCACCAAACAGGAGCAGATTATAATACAAACAATAAAGCCTTGATTTGATGTGGTAATAAATCTTCTCAAAGAAGATGCGTTATCTTAAGCAAAATTCTTAAATGGTTTTAGACTATCCAGGTCTAAGCATGGTACTTTGGATATCAAACTTCGGAATTTGATAAGGCCCCATCTGGTTTTTAATAATTTGGATATTATTTGTCATTGAAGTCAATTTTTGTCTTTCACATGTGCTACAAGAGGCAGAGAAGGCATCCTGAGAAAAATTCTGAAAACTAACAGTTATGGGCAAGGAGAAAATACGGAAGAAAGGAGATGGAAATGCAACAAATCAAGTTTGTAAGAGACACTCCTGACTTTATTGATTTCTAGATTCTAGTCTAGATTGAAAAATATCATTTTCTTTTCTGTAGATCATATTTTATTTAGTAAGAGCCTATTGTTTCTTTCCTTCCAATTTTTGCTCACAAGATCTTTTGAAATTTATTATTTCAAAAGACTGTATCTCTTCTCTTCCTTCCCCTCCCTCTAGACAGTGCCTCACATTCCTTTGTAGTATTATAGTTTTTGTAAAAAGGAACATAAATAATTATTTTTATTATCCTGCAGCTTCCCTAGTCAATAATGGGGAACTCATAATCCAGTCTGAAATATTCATTCCAGTACTATACATATATGTATGTATATATGTATGTGTATACATATATACGAATATGTATATATACAAACAGTACCATAATATTACTGAAGTGAGCATTGAGATAGGGTTATTATCTAATTTACATTTATTTTACTGACAAGAAGGATTTAGTTTTACTTATGACTTACAAATTAGTACAAATATCTAAAAAATATACTGAGATTATTCTCATACTTGATATGTCCCCATAAGGTAGGATTTCTGAGTTCTCAAAATCATTATTAGTACATTTCTATTTATATAAATATTGTTTTTAATTATTTTCCCCCAATGAATTCTGTCAACAGAACCTATGTATATTGTAGTTTAGGGTAGAAATCCAATAATAATTATGTGTACATGGTATTTAGTAGCATTGATTGTCCATTTACATTCTGTAAAGAAAAACAAAAGGAAACTATGTTAGAGTTACATATTATATATAACTATATATACTATATATATATATAATCTTTTTATTGGGAACTTTTGTATTTCATTCAGATTATACATTTTAGTTATTATTATTTATGTTATTTTTTCTCTTCTTTTCCCTTGATAAAAAAAAATTTCCACATTTAGTTCTATTGACACAACAAAGCCTTGATTATTATTGGCTTTCAGTCACATTACTATTGCTGAAACATTTATTACTTATCATTTAAAATAGTTTATTCTTCAGGGCACCTGGATGGCTCGGATGGTCAAGTGGCTGTCTTTGGCTCAGGTCATGATCTCCAGGTCCTGGGATCCAGCCCGAATCAGGCTCCCTGCCCAGCAGGGAGTCTGCTTCTTCCTCCCCCTCTGCCTCTCCCCCCACCTCATGCTTGTTCTCTCTCTCAAATGAATAAATAAAATCTTTTAAAAAATAGCTTATTTTTCATTGAGGTACTTCTAGTAATATTCATAAAGGTTATTTTAAGGAACCTCAGGTGACTGCTGACTTCCCTGGATTTTATTTCTGGAATTAAATAGCTCCTTTAATTATACCATTTCAGGTAGGAAACATTTATCAAAGTATTGCTTGTTGAGATGTAAAGGATAGTCAACAAAGAATTCAGAAGAACAATTTAAAGGGATTGTCAGTGCACTGTATTTATACCACCTACACTCATCAGTCACTCTGCCAATCTATCACCACAAAACTCCACTGGTTTGGGAGGCGGGTAATATAGACCCACAACTCTGCACTACCCCACAACATCTTTTCCCTTAGATTACCAGTGGTTACTTGTTCTCTGATAACCTATTGCTGTAACTTATAAGATTTTCTGATAAGTTGGAAATACAGAGAACAAAATGATGATTGCCAGAGGGGAGGAGGGTGACGGGTTAAGCAAAATGGGTGAAGGGGAGTGGGACATACAGGCCTCCAGTTATAGAATGAGTAAGTCATAGAAATAAAAAGCAGAGCATAAGGAATATAGTCAATGATATTGTTAATAGCAATGTAATGGGACAGATGATAGCTACACTTGCGGTGAACATAGCCTAATGTACAAACTTGTCAAGTCACTAAGTTGTACATTTGAAACTAATGTAACATTGTGTGTCACCTATACTCATATAAATATAAAGAAAGAAAATAATAAGAAAAGAAGACACATAGACCAATGGTACAGAATCAAGAGTTCAAAAATAAACCCATGCCTGTGTGGTCAACTAATATTTGACAAGACAGCCAAGAATATTCAGTGGGGAAAGGGCAGTCTCTCCGATAAATGGTGCTGGGAAAACTGGATATACACATGCAAAAGAGTAAAATTGGACCCCTATCTTACATCACTCACAAAAATAAACTTGAAATGGATTGAAGACTTAAAGGTAACACCTGAAATCATAAAGCTCCTAGAAGAAAACATAGGGAAAATGCTCCCTGACATTGGTCTTGGCAATGATTTTTTGGATATGATAACAAAACTACAAGCATGAAAATAAAAAATTAGTAAGTGGGACTACATCAAACTAACAAGCTTCTGCACAGCAAATGAAACAATCAACAAAATGAAAAGGCACTATACAGGATGGGAGAAAATATTGGCAAACCATATATCTGATAAAGGGTTAACATACAAAATATATAAGGAACTCATACAACTCAATAGCAAAAACAGAATCCGATTAAAAAATGGGCAGAAGACTTGAATAGACATTTTCCAGAGATGCCATAAAAATGGTCAACAAGTATATAAAAAGGTGCTCAACATCACTCATCATCAGGAAAAGCAAATCAAAACCACAATGAGATATCATTTTATACGTGTTAGGACGGCTATCATCAAACACCAGAGATAACAAATACTGACAAGGATATGGAGAAAAGGGAACCCTGGTACGTTGTTGATGGGAATGTAAATTGGTACAGCCACTATGGAAAAGAGTAAAAAGTTCTTCAAAATATAAACTCATTCTTCAAAAATAAAACTAGATATCTATACTCCCATGTTCATTGCAGCATTATTTACAATAGCAAAGACATGGAAACAATCTAAGTGTCCATCAGTGGATGAATGGATAAAGAAAAGATGATACATGTAAATATGTATTATATATATAAGTCAAAAATTAATTCCAGAGAAACAATGGTAATACGGATACAATACAAGGATACAATGGTAATACAGGATACAGGATATATAATATACTATATAGATCAGCCATGAATTTATGATAATAATAATAATAATAATCAATTACTAGTTTAACAAGGATGACAGATATATTGGAAAAATGTAAGAAGCATATTTGTGTATGTTTGGGATGGGAAAGGATAACGGAGCTAAAGTCTTGTCTTCCACTGCACAGAGTGAATACATAAGAATAAAATGGAGGGACACCTGGGTGGCTCAGTTAAGCATCTGGCTCTTGGTTTTGGCTCTGTTATGATCTCGGGGTCATGGGATCAAGCCCAAGTCAGGCTCTGGGCTCAGTGGGGAGTCTGCTTGAGGATTCTCTCTCTCTCTCCCTCTGCCTCTCCACCCACTCACACTCTTGCTCTCTCTCTAAAATAAATCTTTTAAAAGAGGAATAAAATGGAAAAAATTAAAAACAAAATATTTTCTGATAACTTAAAATCTTAATTAGATTTATATGCATATACACATGTGCACACACCTCCCTCTTCATAGGGAGCTCATATGAGTTCAACAACAGTACCATATTATGGAGAACATACAATTAAAATTGCTAACAGCCACCTAAAAGATTATTAATCATAAATTCTTGTCTGTATTTTCTTTATATTTAAGAAAGCAGAAGTGAAAGCACACTGGAAAATTTAACCCCAGGTTTTATAGTTTACCCAAATATTGTGTTGTCTTAGTGTAAGTTATCTTAGTATTACTAAGTTAAACCAGGAGCCATAATGTTAATATTTAAATACTAATAGAAGACATATATATAAATACAAAGAGGTATGCATACATGTGTTCCATTGTTAAGAAAAATAAGCATATTACATTAACTATCTAAAATAATTTTTGATAGTTTACATTATGAAGAAAATGCCTTATTTTATTGATACTTTTCTGTAAATAGCCTGGTTTCTATTCAAGCACCTGCCTGCCTGTTAAGGTGAGCATCTCAGTGTCTCTGTGACTCTCTTTGCTACTTCAGTTGTAAAACAAGGTAGGTAATGGCTTAGATTCACATGCACATATACATGTGCATGTGATAATAATGACTAGAAAATGACTATGTGAGCTTGAACTGTAACATTCTATTATTTGTGATAAGTTTACATATTTTGTAAGTTTACATTTTTTATGTTTTTGACAGCTTCATTAATGTCATGCTGTACTGTATTGTCTATATTTGTTCTTCCCAAGTGTATGTTTTGTATTAAAAAATAATAAATTTGAATGCAAGTGCTAATTCAACAAATATTAGATGAGGTTGTTAAACAGAATGCCTCTTTATCTATCTATCACCTATCATCTATCTATCTATCTATCTATCTATCTATCTATCTATCTATCTATCTAATCTATCTATCATCTATCATCGGTAAATATAAACCTTTTTCTGCCTGTGGCTGAATATAAGTACAAAAACATTTCTTCAATTGGAAAATGTATTATGTAAGTTCTTGGTTCATTTTTGTTTTCTTTTCCCTTTATTCTTAGTAATTCTATTATCACTTTTTCTTGGCAAATATTGTTTTAAATATCTGTTCTGACCATATGTGTGGCATAGCTCCTTCCTGATTGCTAAGCAGAAGAATTCTGCCTTTCTTTTAAAAAGCCACTAAAAATGAAACTTTCTAAATAATTGCCTAATGGTAGTTGTGTTGGTAAAGTTGAAAATGTTATGATAACTTGAAAAGAAAAGTCAGGGAGCTTATACAACAGAGTATATTTTACAGTTGAACAGCTTTCTTGCACAATCTATTATAAATCCCTAGAGTAAAGGCCAAATTGCCTTTACTTGAATTCAATGTATTTGAGATAAAAATGCAAAAAGTCCCTCAACAGACAAATATAAAAATGATTCAAAAATACCTCACAGAAGCACAGATAAATTATTTTTACTTTTTTATATTTTCTCCTTATTTACTCATGTGATTAGAACTTGGCACATTTATAGATAAGCAAATACTTATTGCCTATATATCCTTTTAGATAGGCTTTTGATGATGTTTAACACTATAAAACTGGATTCTACCAGCCATGGAAACTAAAGTTGTATAAATTATCCAAATAGGGTGTTGTTTTTTTTGTTTTTTTGTTTTTTGTTTTGCCAATTTAAGGCAAAATGTAAAACACATTCCTGTTGTCTTCAACATTAAATCTACATTTCCCTATCTAATTTTCCACAAAACCCCAAATCAGTTTACTTTCTATCTTTATACCATACTCTGCCTCAATATTGCAACTCAGATCAATCTTGTGCCGTGATCCTTTAAAACTGATATGTTTATTTTAACCTTTTATTCTTGATCAATACTTATAGAGAAGGTTTCCACTATTGTGGAATTTATAATCTAATAGGGATGTTCAGCCACTACACAAGCACTAGGCAAGATAATTTTAGCTAATGACAACTTCTGTGAAGAAAATTAAGTTGGTGATGTGGTGAAAAATTAGATGGGGGAAGTGTGGTGAGGATTCTTTTTGATAATGGTCTGGACTATCCTTTCAGAAAAGATGTTGAAATGATATCTAAATGATTTCAAGAAGGTGCTCATATTAAGATCTGAAAGAAAAGCTTTCAAGAGCAAGAGAAGAGCTTAAGTCTTATATCTTATTCAAACTATACATCCCAGGTGATAAGTGGAAATCTACTGTGATTAAACATAGGAGGTCAGGGTGAATCCTATATGAAATGAAGTCAGAAGCACATGAAGGGGCTGACTTATGTGGAGCCTTATATTGTATGGTAAAGGCAGCTCACTTTCATGTCAAGAATAATGAAAAATCTTGGAGAGTGACCTAATCTGGCTTAAGTTTTTGTAAAGATTTTTCTAGCACCAAAAAAAAAAAAAAAAAAAAAAGAAAGAAAAAGAAACAGGGAGGGAAAGAGGAGGGAAGAGATAGAGGATTACAGCAAGGTATGAATGCAAGTAGAAAGAGCAGCAAAAATCTATTAGAGTTTTCCAAGTGGGAAATAACATGGCTTGAATTAGATGACAGCAGGGGAGAGAGTGAGGAAGTGAACATGTGATAGACATACATGTTTAAATATACAGTCAGAAAAAATTGCTTTAGGACTGCAAGTGATGGAAAAGTGGATGGGAGAAAGCCAAGATTTTTGTCTTGAGATATTGGATCAGTGATTGTACAATTCACTCACATTTAGGAACATAACTAGAGGTGTTAAAGGATGAGTAGGGGGTTTAACTAGACCCTGGAGATCACTCCAGTCATTTTTGAAAATGACAGTTGAAAAACCACATACATGGCATTTATATCCATAGCTCTTTATTAATTAACTTAGGAAAGGATTACAATTAAAGATAGGAACTCAAAGATCAAACTGTGCAGTCCCTTACATCACATGGCTTTGTTGGAAAGGAACAAGCAGTTGACACTGAGTTAGGAGGTAAGCCAAAAGGAAACACATGAACTAGTTAAAAAACAAACAAACAAAAAACTAAGAAGAATGAAGTGGTGAATTCTAATAAATGCTTTTATGGAAGCCAGTAAAATAAAGACTAAAAAGGAATTACTGATTTGGGGCTGCCTTCTTTCTTGGAATAACCCTCTTCTCTATTTTATATCAATTCAAATTATTCATCCTTCAAGACATTGTAAGGTGCACACTGCTTTCACTGACCACTTCAGCTCAATGCAAGGAAAAAGTATTGGAGCTTGTTAAAGAATGTCTCACTATCCTTTACCTCATAAATTTGTTGAAGAAAAACTTTTCCTTAGGTTAGAAGTGAATTGGCAATTTTTTTTTTTTTGCCAAGATAGAGTTTCTCAATTTATCTGCTTAAAATATGAGGTTGGGCCATTTATATAAGATTCAGTTATTCAGGGGCGCCTGGGTGGCTCAGTCAGTTAAGTGTCTGCCTTCACCTCAGGTCATGATCCTGGAGTCCTGGGATCAAGCCCTAGGTCTGGCTCCCTGCTCAGTGGTGAGTCTGCTTCTCCTTCTGTTCCTCCCCCCACTCATGCTCTCCCTCTCTCTCTCTCTCTCTCTTTCTCTCTGTCAAATAAATAAATAAAATCTTAAAAAAAAAAAGATTCAGTTACCCCAAAAAACAATTAATGAAGCCTTAAGTAGTAAGTTAATTATCACTATACCAGTTTGTTTATAGAAACTTTGGTAATTAATTGAATGCCTACAACAAACAATCTAACAAATTGAACTTCTTTAACAATCATACTGTGAGTAAATTCAATTACCAGTAACAATTACGTAAAGGAAGCTTTTCAGTAGTTAGAGCCTCAGGACTAAGACTATATGCCATAGATGATTAAAAAAAACTTTAATAGTTTAAAGAAGAAAAAAACTTATTTTTAGCAATATTGTGTACATACAATGTTGAAAATCTTTCAGTAGTCACACCAAAAACAGATGCATAAATTAAATAAATATTTTTAATGCACAGTTAAGATTGAAATGATTTTTTTTTTAAGTCCAAGGGTTAGGGAGAGAGAGGGGGAAAGTAGGGAAAGAGAGAGAGGGATAATGAAAGATAGTACTAAGAATGTTCAGATGATGCTGACTGTATGGCTCTTCATGAAAATGTTTGCTGATTTCAGTAGCTAAGAGGCTGAAGTTTTATAGTCAAGATGGAAGAGGAGATCAAGCTTTGGGCAAATGGCAGAGTAGTAGTCCTGAGACCCTATCTAAAGCAAGAACCTGGATCGCTGAAAAACTGTACTTCAGAAAATTATATAGAAGAAAATATCTCACTAAGTGGCAAAAAAGAGACAAAAATCAAGCTCTTCTGCTTTTCCCAGGCCTTCATTTAAAGAAAAATAAAGACTTCATGAATATATACATATATAGTTACACCACCCCACACACCACACACACAGATACACAGGCCTGAAACTGACAAAGGTTTGTAATTTAAAGCTAATCTATCTGCATAGTCTGAGATACCTCAACTTGAGAACTTAATATGATGGGTTTCTCTAATGGTAGAGAGCAAGATACTAAGTTGAAATACCAATATTCTGGGGTGCCTGGGCGGCTACGTTGCTTAAGCGTTGGACTCTTGGTTTTGGCTCAGGTCACGATCTCAGGAGTCACAAGATGGAGCCCATGTCGGGTTCCACACTCAGCTGGGAGGGAGTCTGCTTGAAGATTCTTTCTCTCCCTCTGCCCCACCTCAACTCATGCTCTTTCTCACACACTGTCTCTCTCTCAAATACATAAATAAATCTTAAAAAAGAGAGAGAGATACCAATATTCTCTTGATGGGCAAGAACTTAGATTAAAATGCAAGAACTCCTATAGGTAAAAACCCAGAAAACACTAACTCAAAATCCCAAATTACTGCATACCTGAAGAAACAAAAGTCATCAGAAGATGACTTACCAAAACAAGAAAAGAAATATCAGATACTCATATTCTAGATAAAATTAACATGTTAACATAGAATAAACTCATCAGAGTTACAGAGTTGGAAGGTACAGTATTAATTGGGAAGGGAGTACAAATATTAATTAACTTCAAAGATTAATCAGTAGGCATACTAGCATCTTAAAGACAACGACCATTTAAGAATTATTGAATATATAGATACAGATGGACATAGATATTCCAAACAGTAGAAGGATATGAAATTATATTTAAAAATAAAATTGAGCCAAACCAAACCAAGACAGTATAGATGAAAATCATTGTAAAAATAAGGGAATGAGAATGTAAAAAGTTACTAGGAATAAAAATCTAAGCACATCAGTATCACAGTATAAGAAAATGATATAAACATGCTAAAAAATGCTAAACATGCTGACAGAAAACATGACCTAAGGCATATACTTTGGCCATGTTAGACTATACACTCTTAAAATACAATGAGATCCTTCACTTTTTTTTTTTTTTTACCACCAAACTAAGGGAAATTTCTAAAAGTGACTCAGAGAAAGGTGTAATGACCTAAAATTAAAACAGAAAACAATATATGCAGGACTCAATCCCAGGACCCTGGGATCATGACCTGAGCCGAAGGCAGACGCTTAACCAACTGAACCACCCAGGCATCCCAGAACAGAAAACAATAAATAGTATGTAATACAAAAAGTAGGATGGCCTGAAAAGCAAATGATAGTGCAAGCATTGACATCTCAAGTCTAGAGTTTAATCTGCCGCTAAGTGGAGGAATAAGGACCCTAGCACCTAACTTAAATTTTGGATGTTTGGATGGGAATAAGATGGTCTCAGGTCAGCAGTAGCCCTTGGTAACTAGCAGAATCCAGTGGAAATTCACCCTGGAGGAAAGCTTCCCTGACTGAAGCCTTCCAAATATTGAAAGAATAAAATATCAAAATATGGTATTTTAATAATATTACAAAACAAGAAACAATCCAAGAAATACAAGAAAATAAGCCACATGAATTAGAATTCACAAAGTCAAAATCAATAATAGAAACCAAAGAACTCTGACATTGGAAATAAGAGATCCAGAAAACTGCTTGAAATGTTTAAAGTAATAAAATGTGGGGGAAAATGAGCAAGAAAAATGAAACTTACCAAAATTGCTAAGCTGACTTAGAGAAAGATCTAAACAGAAATGTTTTAAATGAAGAATAAATTTGTTAATATTATACGCAATAGGTAGTCTAAACAGCAGACTAGACACCACTAAGAGGATATTAGTAAAACAGAAAGCAGATTTGAGGAAATTATCCTACTGGAAAATTTGGTATGAAGATCATAATAACATACAGCATAGTTTTAGTAAATCTCCCAGACCTAGAACTAAAGAAACTGTGGAAAAGGCAATATATGCAGAAAAATGACTGAAAATTTTCCATAACTGATGACATGAATTCATAAATATAAAAGACAAATATATCAAACATGAAACATAAAGAAATCTGCAAATAGATTGTTATAGTAAAGTTTGGGTGCTTTACAGACAAAAATAAATTCCTTACAGACAAAAATAAGTTCTCACCAGAAGTCAAAGATTAAAAAAAAAAAAGATCTACAAAGTAGAAAATTTTATTCTATAAACAGAATTCTCAAAAGTAAGAGATGACAAATAAGTGCAAATTTACTAATTATAATTATTTGTAAAGTGAATAAAGTCAGTCTTCAAAAACAGAAACAAATAACAACAAAAACTCCATCTGGTTGCAGCTTAAAAGAGTCACAATTAAAGCAAAAGGACCCAGCCAGTTTTATTAAAAATAGAAATAAGGAAATATATATGAGTAAAAAATATATATAAAAATAACAGTGACTTTAAAAAAAGACATTGTTAGGAAAAATCATGCCCTTCAAACATCAAAATTTTCAATACAACAAAAATAATAGTTATTCTGAATTTGCATGTAGCTAATATGGTAATCTCAAAATGTATAAAATTAAATACACTGGAATCACAGGAAGAAATTGTTAATTCTACCATTAATGTAGGAAATTTTAATACACCATTCAAAATTATCAACAAGTAAAGTAGAAAAATTGGCCCTGCATTAGAAAATACACATTCTTACTAATTTCTCTCTTTTTTTTTTTTTTTTGAAAGTTTTACTTCTTCCTTGACAATTTGGATGCCTTTTATTTCTTTTTGTTGTCTGACTGCCATGGCTAGGACTTCCACTACCATGATTGATTTGTGCATACTGAACCACCCTTGCAACCCAGGAATAAATTCCACTTGATTGTGGTGAATGATTTTGTTAATGTGTTGTTGGATTCAGTTTGCTAGTATTTTATTGAGAATTTTTGTATCTATGTTCATCAGAGACATTGGCCTATAGTTTTCTTTCTTAATGGTGTCTTTACCTGGTTTTGGTAAGAGGGTAATACTGGCATCATAGAATGAATTTGGAAGTTTTCCTTTCTTTTCTATATTTTGGAATAGTTTGAGAAGAATGGGTACTAATTCTTCTTTAAAATGTTTGGTAGAATTCGCCTGTGTATCAAGGAAATACAAATTAAAACCACAATGAGATACCACCTTACACCAGTTAGGATGGCAAAAATTAACAAAACAGGAAACAACAAATGTTGGCGAGGATGTGGAGAAAGGGAAACCCTCCTACACTGTTGGTGGGAATGCAAGCTGGTACAGCCACTCTGTAAACAGTATGGATGTTCCTCAACAAGTTAAAAATAGAGCTACCCTATGACCCAGCAATTAACCCCAAAGATACAGATGTAGTGAAAAGAAGGGGCACATGCATCCCAATGTTCATAGCAGTAATGTCCACAATAGCCAAACTGTGGAAGGAGCCAAGATGACCTTCAACAGATGAATGGATAAAGATGTGGTTCCTATATATAATGGAATATTACTCAGCCAACAGAAAGGATGAATACCCACCATTTGTATCAACATGGATGGACTGGAGGGGATTATGCTAAGTGAAATAAGTCAAGCAGAGGACAATTTTCAATGGTTTCACTCATATGTGGAACATTAGGAATAGCACAGAGGAAAACAGGGGAAGGGAGGAAAAACTGAAGGGGGAGAAATCAGAGAGTGAGACAAACCATGAGAGACTCTGGACTCTGGGAACCAAACTGAGGGTTACAGAGGGGGGGTGGGGGGATGGGGTAACAGGGTGGTAAGTATTAAGGAGGGCACGTGTTGTGATAAGCACTGGGTGTTATATGCAACTAATGAATCATTCATTGAACACTACATCAAAAACTAATGATGTACTATATACAGTGACTAACTGAACATCATCATAATAATAATAATAATAATAATAATAATAATAATAAAAGAATTTGCCTGTGAAACCATCTGGTCCTGGACTTTTGCTTCTTGAGAGTTTTTTGATACTGATTCAATTTTTTTGCTGGTTATTGGTCTGTTCAAATTTTCTATTTCTTCTTGTTTCAGTTTTGGTCATTTATATGTTTCTAGGAATTTATCCATTTCCTCTGGGTTATCCAATTTGTTGGCATATAGTTCTTCATAATATTTTCTTACAATTGTTTATATTTTCGTGGTGCTGGTTGTTATTTCTCCTCTCTTCCATGTGTGATTTTATTTATTTGGGACCTTTCTCTTTTCTTTTTGATAAGTCTGACTAGAGGTTTATCAATTTTATTAATTGTTTCAAAGAACTAGCTCCTGGTTTCATTAATCTGTTCTATTGTTTTTTGTTTTTTGTTTTTTTAGTTTCAATTTCATTTATTTCTGCTCTAATCTTTGCTATTTCCTTCATTCTGCTGGATTTAGGCTTTGTTTTTGTTCTTTTTCTAGCTCCTTTAGGTACAAGTTTAGGTTATTTGAGATTTTTCTTTCTTCTTAAGATAGGCCTGTATTGCTATATACCTCCCTCTTAAGACAGCTTTTGCTGAATCCCAGAGGTTTTGGGCTGTTGTGTTTCCATTTTCATTTGTTTCCATGTATTTTTTTATTTCTTCTTTGATTTCTTAGTTGACCCATTCATTGTTCAGTAGCATGTTGTTTAATCCATGTATTTGTGGTCTTTCCAGACTTTTTCTTGTTTCTTTCCAGACTATTTCTAGTTTCATAGCATTGTGGTCAGAAAAAGTGGAATGCACACTGGTACAGCCACTGTGGAAAACAGTATGGAGGTTACTCAAAAAGTTAAAAATAGAATTACTGTATGATCCAGTAATTCCACTATTGAATATTTATACAAAGAATAAAAAAACACTAATTCAAAAAAATATATGCACCCTTATGTTTATTGCAGCATTATTTACAATAGGCAAATTATGGAAGCAGTTGAAATGTCCATGGATAGATGAATGGATAAAGAAGAAGTGGTATATATACAAAATGGAATATTACCCAGCCATGAAAAAGAATGAAATCATGCCATTTGCAACAACATGGATGGATCTAGAGATGCTGAGCAAAATAAGACATTTAGAGAAAAGATAAATACCAAATGATTTCACTCATACATGGAATTTAAGTAACAAAACAAATGAACAAAGGAAAAAAGAGACAAATCAAAAAACAGATCCTTAACTATAGAGAACAAACTTTTGATTACCAAAGAGAAGGTAGTTGGGGGGATGGGTGAAATATGTGAAGGGGATTAAAAGTACACTGATCATGATGAGCACTGAGTAATGTATAGAATTATCGAATCACTATATTATACACCTGAAACTAATATAATACTGCATGTTAATTATAATAGAATTAAAATTTTAAAAAGAAATGCAAAAAGGAGACATTAAGCAAGGCAATTCCCCATGGCATGATGACTAATTTGTAACATTAACTTAAAGGGAAGATATAGAATGAATTTAAGGTTTCTAAAAAATTTAGTCAGCAAGTTGGAGGAAGAAGTCTTAAAAATGGAGAACAAGAAGAATTACCAGGCTCTAAAAAGCTGCAAATTATTACTGGAAATACACAAGAAAAATCCAAAGTTGACAATGAGTTTAAATGTATAGAATCATCACCAGGAAAACAATGGTTAATAATTGTATAAGTCGTCCATTTTACATAAGATTTTAAAGTTCAAGGTCTCCAATAATACACAGATTTACCTTATTAGATATTAATATTATAACCATTTTATAGAGAAGATTGAAGTTTAGATAACTGTTAAAATTCCACCACAATATGCATTACTAAAGTCTACTAAACAGGCTGAGAAACATATGCAAAATCAAAGATGTTAATTTATTAAACATGCTCCTATATTTCTAAATTTTAAAGTTTTGATTTCCATGCATATAATTACTTCACTAAAGTTTTAAACTTTTAAATAGTTATAACTTTAATCTTTTTTTATGTGAAAGCCCATTTCTCCTTACGCTTTAGCTACATGTCTATTTTCTCCTTACCACATATTTTTAACAATTCATTTAATAATATCATCAAAGCTACATTTTCTTTCATTTGTTAATATTTGATTTGTTTATAGTTTCTACTCCCTTACTTTCAGTGTTTCAGTAGTGTGGGTATGGGGGCATGTATGTCTGTGGTGTATATTCCCTGGGGTGTTAAATATTTTTAAAAAAGGTTTTGTGGAGGTCATCCAGAGTGGAGGAGACACAGATTAAATGTAATTATGGTAGCAGTAAATAATATTTTTAAGACAAGGATGCTGTCAAACTATAAATAAACATAAGAAGTATAGTATTTAATTTTATTTGATAAAACCACTGTATTTCAGCAGAAATTATATGAAAATTAGCCAGGTGTCTTCTACTTTATTACTAAAATTTTTGCAAAACTATTTATTACATAACTTTTATAGTAATTTGTGACCCAAAATAGTACAATAGAAATGGCTGATTTATTTTTCTTGGTCTGGGGTTTTCTTTTCTGGTGATTATTATTGAAATGGGGGTATTTTCTGATATATCTAGCTAGTTTTCTAGGCTTTATTATTTTAAAGAAAAGGTTTCATTTTACTGACAGTAGTTAAAGTAAGAGCATAATCATTGTATATTGGCATCCATACAAATATTCAACTATTTTCTTCTTAAAATAAAACAAAATCTTTTTAAGCATCTGATTGCTGAGATATAAAAAATCCAATACCTTCTCCAAAAATGTCTAATAATTACTGGTAAAATATTGAGTTTTATCTAGATTTCTAGAGTTATGAGAAAAAAAAAACAGTATAAACTGAAATCAAGCTCTATTTGTGTGGTTTTCTTTTTTTTTTTTCTTTTTTCATTTTTTTTTAGTTGTATGAAAATTGGTCCAGATACATTTTCTGGGAATGAGTTTTCAAATGCAATTTTGGACATATTTCTCCACGCATTCTTAAAATGAACTGAATTGTAGTTCCTCTAAGGACCACTAAATAAATGAAGCCAGTTTATAAATTTTTCAGAAACCCTTCAGAGTCCCAAACACACTTTGTCATTTGTTTTGTCTAAGCTTTTTAATTCTCTTTGAAATAAATAGAAACAGCAGAGACTGCTCTGCCAAATAGTTTTTAAACTGTGTGTGTGTGTGTGTGTGTGTGAGAGAGAGAGAGAGAGAGAGAACTAGAGCAGTTTTTCAAGGGAGTAAGTATTTAGAGATAATTAATGAATACTATAATATTTTGAAGAACAAAGATGGAGAGGATTAACAATAAAATGGTACGTGCCAAAACACTGCAGAGTAGTACCATAAATATGATCATGTAACAGATTCAAATAATGGGTCCTTTGGTATACTCTGAGCACCATGCACTTAAATTTTCCAACCAATCCAGAACAGGAGATACAGGATAATCTTGTTTCAACTTTATTTAAGTATAGCTGGCAATCAAACACTGAATGATTTTAAGATGTACAACTTGATGTTTTTATACATGTATACATTGTGAAATGTTCACCACACTCAAGGTAATTAGAATACCCATCACCTCATATAGTTACCATTTTTTTGTGTGGGTGGGGAGAACATTTAAGATCTACTCTCAGCAAATTTCAAGTATACAATACAATATTATTAGCTATAGTCACATTGTTGTACGTTAGATCTCCATAACTTATTTATCTTGCTTAACTGAAACTCTACCCCTTTGACCAACATCTCCCCATTTGCCCATTCCTCAGCCCCTGGCAACCACCATGCTATTCTCTGATTCTATGCATTTGACACTTTTTTTTATTCTACATATAAATGAGATCATGCAGTACTTGTCTTTCTGTATCTGGCTTATTTTCACTTAGCATAACGTCCTCCAGTTTTATCCATATTGTTCCCAAAAAAGCAGGATTTCATTCTTTTTCAAGGTTGAATAATATTCCCCTGTGTGTATATATGTGTATACATATGTATATACATACATTGTGTATGTGTATATATATGCATTGTGTGTATATATAAAGAAAAAATATGATATACATAAAAAGAGACAAAATGTTTTATATACATATACATAAACATATATGTATATGTTTTCACATCTTGGCTATTGTAAATAATGGGAAAATGAACATGTAAGGGCAGATGTTTTTGAGATTATGAATTCATTTCTTTTGGATGTATACCTGGAAGTGGGTCTGCTGGATCATATAATAGTTGTATTTTCAATTGTTTGAGGAAAGCTTCATATTCTTTTCCATAATTACTATACCAATTTACATTCCTGTAACAGTGTACAAGGGTTTCCTTTCCTCCATATCTTTGCCAATGCTATTTATCTCTCATTTTCTGATAATAGCAATTCTTACAGGTGGGAGGTGATCCCTTAGTGTGGTATTGATTTGCATTTCCCTGATAAATAAAAATAAATTCCCTAATAAAATTAAGTTTCATATACCAAGGTTTTTCTTTCCACTGTCAGTTCATGGTTGCTTTTAATGATGCCAATGGAAAAGATGACCTTTCTTACCAGTCACTTTTAGGATGTGTAGACTGAAAATGGAGAGAGAAGAAATTCAAGTACCACATTGATCCCATATATGGCCTATAGGTACATTTCTCTTATTTTTTGTTATTACTAGTCATATTAACTCTCCCAAGAAGTTAAAATCTATTAACTAAAGTAATATCATTTTCTTGAAGTGTTATCACAATATTGGAATAAAAACACTTAGCAGGAATTCTTAATCTCAGAAAACAAACTGAGGGTTGTTGGAGTGGTGGGGGGTGGGAGGGATGGGGTAGCTGGGTGATGGACATTGGGGAGGGTATGTGCTATGGTGGGCACTGTGAACTGTGTAAGACTGATGAATCACAGACCTGTACCTCTGAAACAAATAATACATTATATGTTAAAAAAAAAAAAAAAAAGGAAGAAGAAGAAGAAGATAGCAGGAGGGGAAGAATGAAGGGGGGAAATTGGAGGGGGAGACGAACCATGAGGGACTATGGACTCTGAGAAACAAACTGAGGATTCTAGAGGGGAGGAGGCTGGGGGGATAGGTTAGCCTGGGGATGGGTATTAAAGAGGGCACGTATTGAATGGAGCACTGGGTGTTATACGCAAACGATGAATCATGGAACACTACATCAAAAACTAATGATGTAATGAATGGTGACTAAAATAATAAAATAAATTTTAAAAAAAGCACTTAGTAGAATGTGATATCCTTTAGTATAAATGCAAAATTGGAAGTTTGGATTGAGTCACTAAGATAAGTAGATAAAAAGCAAATTTTCATATAAAATTTTGCAAACTAATTTCACAAATCTAAAATCCCTTCAGCTTATTAAAGATATAAAATGGTTTAAAGATTAAATATCAAGAGAGGGCAGGATCAGGGATTTCAAAACACTCTTCTGAGTACTTCCATTTTGGGTGAGGAGTACCTGACCCAATCTTATAACTAATAAAAGAACCTTCAGAAGGACGGCTAAGAAAACCTGACATATGTCCTCAAGAGTTAGGCAATTCATGTCTAATTTCAAAATGGAAAAGCTAAAAGCAGAGTTGATTTTACTTTCAGTTTTGGTCATAGAGCAAAGGAGAGTTTGCTGCTCTATTAGAATCAGCCTATACCAGAAAGCTTGGGGGCAAAGTGATTCTTTGCCTTCAGGCTGATACATTCAAGACAGCTGAACCAAAGTCATTTAAAATCATCAGATAGGGCAGCCAGAGGGCAATGGGACTACTAGAGAAAGAGAGTCTACGTGGAGTAAAACCGCCATTGAAAAACAAAGGACCAAGGGTAAAACTGCATGCCCAAGGAAAATGAGCCATCTAGGTCATGAACATGTAACAGAGAGATTCTCCCCTCCCCACCCACACAATTACCAATAAAAATATGCCAAGCTTAAAGAGCATAAGACCACATCCACAGCTCTGCTCAATCAAGAACATTCCTGCCAGATTCCCCATTCTCTGTCTTTCCAACATTTTGACCCTGAGAGGGCAAGATGAGAGAGACCAGGTGGAAAAACAAGGCAAGTTAGAAGAAAAATTTAACCAGACCTCTTTCCTAGCAGATCACAGCAAGGGGAGAAATGTAGAGCTGTAATTAAAGTAGGAAATGTTGGTTGCTACATGGTTCCAGGTGTCTTTAATGTCTTAAGGCTATTTATATGCTTTAATACAACTGTACACTTATTTATTATGAATGAGCAAAACAGTATGAAATTGACTTCATCTAAGGGCAGGAGTAGTTGGGAACTTGGAGGTCACACTTGGCTGTGGGATGTGGTGTCACCAGAAAGCAGCAGTGAGACCCGGCCACACTGATGATGGAAAGCAACCCCCCATCTGCATGTTACCATTTTAAATATTAATTTCAGCCCTTCTTTTTTAAAAGCCACTACACTTTTTGTAATGAATTTTGGTTCACAAACTCCTAAAAAACATATAATGATAACTTTCTTATGACAGTTACATTTGTTTTGCCTAAAGATTATTCATCAGTTTAGTGAGTTCTTATCCTTTTGAAGACTTGAGTAAGAATGCAAATACTCCCCAATACCTGCAAAAGTAGTTTTGTATCAAAAATTCAATGTAACATACTCTGAGCTCAGCTGATTATGGAAAATTGCCTTCTTCTGATGAAGTAATCTGCATCTCGATTTTGTCACCATGGTAAAAACAGCTTCCTCCAAATTGTTTTACAAGGAAATTGGTACTTTGGAAACAATGTCTCTTTTCTTTAGAGAAAAATACATCTTTAGAAAATGATTTCTTTCTTTCAAAAAGAACCTGCTGCTCAAAATTTCTTAAAATATATTCAATCATTGTCTTTAATTTCCTTTTTCAATTGTTGGTATGGAAAGATATTTTAGTGTCATAAGTAGTCTATAATAAAAAGAACACAGCAGATTGTGATCTAAATCAGTAAAAAGTGTTTTTTATATTAAAATACTGATTTTGTATGTTGGAAAGTTTCTGAAAATGAAAAGAATCATTGATTAAACTGAATAATAACATATAAAATGTATAATTAAAAAATCTAAATTTTCCTTGTAACAAATATTCACTCTCTTAGCAAGTTTTAGCATTTTTTTTTAGCCTAAAATCATCTGGTAACTTAAGCACCCAAAGAGCTTTTGATTTGGCCAAGGAAGCATAGCCATCTAGGGACAGAATCTGGCCTCCTAAGAAAACGTAGCCTGTTGTTCCCCTGTTTGTTCCTTGCATTACAACGAGTCCTCCGAGTCATTCTGAGAGTTAAAAGTGAGTGAACAATGAATCTACAAGTAATTTTTAGACCTTACTTTTTAGGCATTTTGCAGCTCAAAATAAGGCAGTATTATATAGTAAAGAGTTTGGCTTTGAAGTCAGACAGACTTAGACTTGAATATTGGCTCTGCCTCTCACTCATTGACTTTGAGATTTCAGGATTTAATTAACTTTGGGGTCTTTGTTTTCTCATAATAGACATTGAGTGAAGGGTACTTATTATCCCTGACCCAGTAAATGTATAGACAACTGGAACACTGGCATGTGGTTGCTTCTATATGAGAAGAAACACATGAAAAACATGAAACACAGTGAACAGTGAGATAAAAGTAATATGAAAACAAATATGAAAAGTTAGACAAGACAACCATAGATTTTTTTTTTTTTTTTTTTTTTTTTAGTGTAGAATGTGACATTTCAAAGAGATTCACAGAGATCATTAAAGTCTTCTGGATTAACTGACACTTGAACTGAATCTTCAACAAACTCAATATTGGAGAACAGTATCCCAAGTACTTGACTATGCAGCATGCACTGGGCATGGGGTTCAAAGTTTAAATACAATCCCTGTCCTCTATGGGGGGGGGGGGTTAGGACAGATAAATCAGCAATTATACTGTAATGAAATGAATTAAGGATGTAAGATATAAGTGAACAGAGAGGACAGCGCTGGTTAACAGTATGTGTGTTCCCGTGTGTGTTGGTGGCCGTGCCTATGTGTAATACAGCAAGAGTTAAGGACTGGTGAATGACAGTTTGCAGAGAAGGAAATGCTGGAGAGCTGAATTTAAATTTACCCGTAGAATCCTATAATTTTTTTATAACACTTCTCTTGATTTGTAATTTTGTGAGTGTATAATTGTGTATTTAATGCCTGTGTTCCCCACTAAAATATAAGATTCTAATCAATTCATTTCTGTTACCTATTATTATTTATACTAGCTGAAAACCAATGAAAAGTTTTAAGCCTATCCTTAACTCACCAAACCACCATTAACTTAGTATCACCAAACTATCATTAACTAGCCTATAATCACATTGAACCACCACTGGGGAGGCTAGGAAAAGAGCTTGCCATTCACACAGAATGTGCCTACAGTTCACTCCTCTGTGGTAGGACCCTTCAGGAAGCCAGCAGAGAGGCACTGATATTTTAACATCTGCCCTCATTTCCCTCAACCTTTATTATCACAGATGCTTCAACCCTGATCTTTTTAAGTCGCATACTAGCTGATAATACTGTTAGCCACTTGCCATGTATCAAAGTAGAACTTAACTTCATGTTGTCTCTTTTTTAATGCAAAGTGACCACAAGATATACTGATGGATATTCTGCCCACTGGGAGAATTTATCTTTTCAATAAGCTTTCAGGAACACTTCTGAATCAGGCTCAGTAACTCCAGAGCAATTCCATTCTGACTGTATTAGCATATTAGGAAAGCCATTGGTTCTAACGTTTTCTCCTCCTTGGTCATTTCACACAGAGAATACCCCATGTTGCCATATGTTGAAGGAATAGCATTATATAGAAAAAGGCCAGTGGAATTTTGAATCATTTGCTTACAGAACTTTTTCATGTTTTCAGAACACTGGAAACCCTATTTTGGAATATGACACTTCTAATTGATGAAGTAATGTTGCTGATTGTGCCCAACTTCATGGAATGGCAGGTCAGTTTGTATGCATTTCATGATAGGAAGCTCTGCTCACATATTTATCTGGTATGCCTTGTAGATCAAGTCAGGGCAGATTTGGAACTTTTTGTCATACAGATAAATAGGAATTTAGAAACCTAGCCATATGTTTTGGTCCTAATCTCTCATGATCTGTTAGCCCCCACCAAAGAATCCTGCCAATCAAAATGTTTTCATTATCTTACTCCAGACTCCACTGGATATTAAGGGCCTTACCCTCCTTATTTGGGGGAATCAAATACTGATTCTAGGCCTGTGCCAACTCAAAACCCCACCAGCCTCCTTGAAGTCAGGTAGCCCATTTTAATAGCACATCATTCACATTATCATCATTGCAGTATTTGTAAAATATACTGATGCTCTTTCACCAATGCATTTATTATTGTTCTTTCATGGGGCAAAATGAGAGATATACAGAAGATATATTCCTCCAATATTTCTAAAAAGTAAGTTTCTATTTAACTTACAATTTGAATTCCAGATTCTTACTCAAACTGGAATGTTCACACACAGGTTGCCTGATGCATTTCTAATTGCTTCTTAGTCTACAGTTTATGACTTTTTGAGACTAAAATTAACCCTGAAATTAAAAGTTGACCACACTAGGGGAGCCTGGGTGGCAGTCAGTTAGGCGTCGGACTCTTGATTTCAGCTTAAGTTGTGATCTCAGTTCCTGATCTCAGGTTTGTGATATTGAGTCCCAGGTTAGGCTCTGCACTCAGCACACAGTCTGCTTAAGACTCTCTCTCCCTCTCTCTCTGTCCCTCCCCCCTCCCCTCTGCACACACTCTCTCTTTCCCTCTAAAATAAATAAAAAATAAATCTTTTAGAAAAAGTTCATCACACTAAATGAAGATAATATGTCAGAATGTCTTTGTTGTATTTACATTACTGAATGCTACTCTGCAAAACATATCTGCATATTTTTTCTAAATTAAATTTATGGTCTCCCTTATTCATTCTCACCTTAATAAATGACAATATACTGCCCCAGTTTCTCAGACTAGAAGTCTCAGTGTCCTTTATTTTTATCTCACATTCCATTTCATTAGCAATTGACTCTACCTCCAAGTTATCCTAAATCCAATCATCTCTTCCATTTTTGCTTTTTTTCAGAAAGCAAAAATGATATGCTCAGAACAGCAGTTGGAAGGATGTTTTCATGATGTTCTCTTAGGATTTACAGCACTCCAACAATTTCTCATAGCTATAGAATAAAATCCAAATTTTTACTATGACCTACAGGGCCCTCCATCAACTGGTCCCTGCCTATCCCTTAAGCAATATTTCCAGTTTTCTCTTACAGTCCATTTCAGCAACACTGCCTTTTGTATTATTTTTCAAACTTCCCAACATTTTCCCCTTTATCTTCCCCAATGCTTGAAAGACTATTCATTCACTCATATTTCCCCATCCCTCTGCTCTTTCACATCACTCCAGTCTCTGCTTAAATTTCAGTTTAGAAAGGTTTTCTCTGATTATCCATCTGAAAGACCACAGTGATTCTTCCTCACTCTATTCTAACCTATTGCCCTATTTTATTTTTTTAATATTTATAGCATGCCAGTATACTTATTTACTTACAAGTTATAGTTTATTATGTTCCTCCAATAGAATGTAATCCCATGAGCTCAGGTTCCTTTATGTCTATCTACTGCTATATCCTCAGACCAGTGACTGACACACAGTAGGAGAAAATGTCTGTTGAAGACTGACAAAATGAATGAATAAATAACTACTGTAGTCAAGGACAAATATAAAAAGATTCTGAACCAGGGCAGTGAGAATTAGAATGGAAATGACAGAACACAAAATATTGCACAAAAAGAATTGATGACTCTGTGAATGGAAGATATAAAGATAGAGAGAACAGTGAAAGATATCTTACATTTTTTACCTATATTTCCAGGAGAGTAATGGCGGCTTCATCCTGGGCATGACAACATAAGTTATGAATAGATAACCAATTTTCATGTGTGATATGAGATGGAAGATCTGAGGTTGAAGGAAGATAAAATAGTCAGTTGGGGAAGAAGGAGATCCCTTTCGATAACTCAAAGTTCAGGTAAACCTCTGAAAGCTAATCATTAAAAAAAGCAGGAGAATATTTAATGTGTTCGGTTTATGTAAACAACTCAATATATACAGCACGCTCAGTGATAATAACATGTCAAAAGAATGTAACTGTCAATAGAGAAATGGATAGAATAAGAAAAGAGATTTCAGAGAAGCGAAACTCAGCAGTATGGGTTCATCACTGCTCAGAAATAAGAAATAATTTGGGGGAATATGAGAAATTCGGCCCCTTGATAGTGTTCTCTGCTGTGTGAGGTAGGAATAATTTGCTAGGCTTCTTCATGAAATAGATGAAATCTCTCTTGAGGGTATCTGCATCTCTGTTCTTTCATTCCATGGTCATCAGGCAAGCTTTTGATCAATAATTAATTTTCTTATATAGTTCAAATACCAGGAAGTGAGCTGCTTTAGCTAGAAATGTGATCACTGGAGTAAATTAATATATTGGAAATTTGATTTATTTATCAATCTCTTGTGAGTTTAGTTAACATCAGCTAAATTTTGGGTTGAGAGCTTGAAAAATCCAAGTAGTTGAAAAATCCAGTTTGTGGACTTTTAAGGATGAATATTTTGTCTTGGATGTTATGAGAGTGTTTCTTGAATGCTCAGCCTAGCTATTTAAGTTACTCATACCTAACTACATTTTCTTCCTTATTTTAACAAATTATCTGACTTTCCACATATTTCAATCGTGTAGTAAGTGAGGATATTAATTTTGCTTAATAATTAATGATTTGTAGATAACAATGACAGCTCAGATAATGGGTTTTCATAATAGTTTAGAAAGGAAAGGTCATATAATCCAGTAACTTACCATATCCAAGCGAATCTAATTTGGTGAATTTAATGATGAACATTAGTCCTTTTCCTTTTCCCCTTTTCTTCAGTTTTTCTCTGGAAAATAGGTGAAAAGGTAAGTCATTGAATATAATATTAGTATATGCCTAAATTTTCATTATGAATCTTTTTTGTTCATAGACTTTCATTATGAACAGTGGTTTAAGAATATTGTCAAAAATCTTTTAGAATTTTGTCTGAAATGTTATGATTTAAATGCTCATTAAACAAATTTATACTTAAAATCTCCACTATAAGTTCCTTAAAATGTATGCTTTATTTATTTTTGAGTATCACATAAAAACTAACAAAATATTTAGCATAAAACATGTAAAATAATGACTGAATGTTGATGGTCTGAAAATCCTGTGTATCAAGATTTCTTTGGCTGCAATCAACAGGACCTAACCTTGGCTAACTTAAGCAAAATTAGAAGGATGGTGCTAACTCAATGATTCAAAGGACAAAGCCATAGAGTAAGGAATGAGGAGTAAGTGGAATTGGGCCAGCCCAGCAAACCTCAATATATTTGACAGCATATTATAAGGTATGTTAAAATAGAGAAATATTGTTAGTTTGCTTTTTATCACCAGTGGTAACACCTTGGAACATTTTGTTTTCAGTCACTTAACCCTATTTTTAAAAATTTTGTTCCACTGTTAATAAAATATATATTTTAAATCTGTTTATGTTTTGAATAAAATGGTTATAAAAAACAATATCATGTTAAATATGCACCCTATATGGTCTCCGATTACCAGGTATTTATGATTTTTAGTTTTTGTGTGCTACAAAATGAAATAAATGAGGAGCAAATTACTGTGCAATAGAAAACAGTGATGCAGCTGTGATAAATGTAGGTTGCAGATAGTAGCAATCAATAGTCTAAAGGAGCCATCTATTAATGTGTAGCAGAAGAAAAGTACTAGAATAGGAAAATAAAAACAATAACTTGCCATTTCCCAAATAGGTTGTAATAAGATAAAAAAAATCAAAAGTAAAATCTCAATCATCACTATTGTTTCTTAAGGGTACAGTTAACAAAGGCACATCCATCAAATAAATAACAATAAATAAAAATTATATGCATAAGAGATTATTATAAAACTAAAAATTTAATAGCAAATAAGACTATAAAAATTTCCAAAACACATGACTTTTTTTTTTTTTTTTTTTTTTTTTTTTGCTTTAGAAGTCCGGTTACCTTGGAGTTTATTTAAACTAAGAGAAAAAGGTCATAATGTTTTCACAGGATACATACTTCATTCTTTAAATAACAATTGTGGGGGCGCCTGGGTGGCTCAGTCGTTAAGCGTCTGCCTTTGGCTCAGGTCATGACCCCAGGGTCCTGGGATCAAGCCCCGCATCGGGCTCCCTGCTCAGCGGGAGGCCTGCTTCTCTCCCACTCCCCCTGCTTGTGTTCCCTTTCTCGCTTTCTCTCTGTCAAATAAATTTTAAAAAATCTTTAAAAATAAATAAATAAATAACAATTGTGACACATAACAGAAAGAATTATGGAATGTAGCTCTTATGATCCCTACAAAACACCAACACCTTGGATGGTACATAATTTAAAGAAATGTCTTAAACAGTTTTTGAAATACTGAACAAGAAAAGCATGAACTTCCATACTGATTTTATGCAACTTCTATGTAGTACCTTGACTTAAATCCAAGAGCAAAAGTTAAGACTCTCCTCCTCTATTTTTCGTAAACAACTGCATGGTAAACTTAGATGACTTTTCCTGGGTTTTTACTTGGGAGTGGCCTTTTTAAATTTTTTATTTAAAAAAGGGCAGGTTTGGCACTTTTATACTGATGTCACCAATGTTACTATTTCTTGGGATCTCAGGAAGATTCATATTCTTTTTTTTTTTTTGAGTGTAACTTTGTAACTTATTTTTTTAAATTTTTTTATTGTGTTATGTTAGTCACCATACATTACATTATTAGTTTTGTTTTTTTTTTTTAAGATTTTATTTATTTATTTAAGACAGAGAATGAGAGAGAGCACATGAGAGGGGTTAGGGTCAGAGGGAGAAGCAGACACCCTGCCGAGCAGGGAGCCCGATGCGGGACTTGATCCCGGGACTCCAGGATCATGACCTGAGCCGAAGGCAGTCGCTTAACCAACTGAGCCACCCATGCGCCCACATTATTAGTTTTTGATGTAGTGTTC
This sequence comes from Mirounga leonina, assembly GCF_011800145.1. Classification (NCBI taxonomy): domain Eukaryota; kingdom Metazoa; phylum Chordata; class Mammalia; order Carnivora; family Phocidae; genus Mirounga; species Mirounga leonina. The sequence continues at coordinate 42,959,886 of NW_023270316.1, forward strand.
CATGATTCACTGTTTGCGTATAACAGCCAGTGCTCCATTCAGTGTGTGCCCTCTTTAATACCCATCACCGGGCTAACCCATCCCCTCATCCACCGCCCCTCTGAAACCCTCTGTTTCCCAGAGTCCATAGTCTCTCATGGTTCGTCTCCCCCTCTGATTTCCCCCCCTTCAGTTTTCCCTTCCTTCCCCTAAAGTCCTCCGTGCTATTCCTTATGTTCCACATATTCTTTACAGCTGATACAGCATGGGCTGGAGCTCCTGCTTCAGATTTCTCCAGTTTATTTTGTGCATCAATTTGTGTAACAAACTCATTCATGTTGGTCTCCAATACCATTATCCCCCATCACCATTTCTGCAAGAATATTGTGAACCTTGTCTACATGGAATATTAAACCTCATTCACGGCAATGTTTCCACAAGTATCTTGAGTTCTAGGGACATTATGAATGATTTTCAGGAGACGGTGGGGTGGATTTAGGTGTCAGATCTGGATACACATGGTAAGAGATCCATGAATCTTGGGCTTCTTGTGTGATTGTATTAGATTTAAAATGCCAAGGTCACTTTCTGAAGAACCCACAGAGAAGACAAAATATAATGTTGCATAGTGTCTATAAATCAGTTTGTTGTCATATCTTCCAATTAACAATCCTTTTTCTAGGCAATTACATTTTCATCTCTCTTTGATACCAAATGGATTGTCTCCCTGATGACTTGCTATTGTGTGTCTCCACTGTAGGGCCAGAGCAAGTCTTTAGTCTTGGGCTAATTTTATTTTACTACAGAGGCAATGCCTTTCTTACTACTCTACTCAATGGCCCAAGATTTATAACACTTTCCTACCTGGGTGGAACACAAACTACTTATTGCTGTGTTTGAGCTCTGGAGATTGCTTTCTCTAAACATGTTTCAGGCCAGTTCTCTTCCCAGCCTCCTGTATTTTCCTTAAACATGGGTAGATTAGTATCCAACTGCATACCTGGGAGGGATTCTCTACCTATCTCTGAGGCTCTTTTCATCTATAGCTTACTTATTACCAGTACTCAGCCCTAAAACTCAAGCTGCCTTGATCTGCATAGACTCTCATCTTCTCAACTCAGCCTGCTGAGTTGGCTGCATGACTAACACAAACTGGGAAGCCCACCTGCATGTGTCCCTGCTCTACAACTTTAGTTTGGTTCACTGCAGGTTGATGACCCCGGGCTGTCAGAAGCACTTCACCCAGGCCAGTCTGCTTCTGTGAGTTCTCCTTGAACCTGGGACCTTTGAAGCAACAGGTGGACCCCAGTGGGCAGGGAGAGCCCACTTGCAGCATGCTGCTATGCCGGGAAAATTGTGAGTGGTAGTGGGCAAGATGCTGCACAGTTTATACTTGCAGAGCCGCTGGCAGCTGGGACTGCAGTTGGGGGCAAGAACCCCTGCCCCGCCGGGGCCCTCTGCCACCCCTTCCCCTTTTACTGCTGCTCCCTGCTGACCTGGGTGAGAAGATGGGGAGCAACTCCTTGGAGGTGAACCCCAGGTATCGGAACAGTGGGCAGTGTCTGCAGAAGCGGTCCCACCTTGCTAAGAACCATCCAAATGTGGCTGGCCCGCCCCTTCACCAGCCCTGCCCCCTTCTGGGAACTCTGCTACACTCTCATGGCCTTCTCTCTGTTCCTGTGCTTCCTCTCCTGAGAGCCCCTTTGGTTTCCACCCACACTCCCTCTAGGTATGGGCCAGTCCATGCCTGGCAGCCTCCTTCCTACAATACTTCCCTACAAGGAGCAGCCCAGGCTGGGGGTTTGGTTGGACACTGAGTGGTTCTTGAATCTTGCATATTTGGTTCTAGCCCCCCTCCACTGCTCTGCTCTGCTTTTCCCAGCCTGGGAGGCGGTTGGGAGCTAGACGTGCCAAGGTGACCTTCTTGCTGTGGATGGTGAGGCTATAAGGTGAGACTCCAGACCCTTCTCTGTGGGTGTACCCCCCAACCCTATTACTTGGTAGAGCTCATGGTGACAGCCCTGCCCTCAGTTCCCACATGGGGCCCCCAGTAAAATGGCAGTTGCTCTTAAAACAAAGCAAAACTTTAATTTAAAAAATTAAATATTAAACAAAATGTAATAGAAAATACTTCAGCAAATAAGTAAGTTTCTGGCCAAGAAAGACCAAAAGCTATTGTGTTGTTCTATCCAAAAGAAAGTTTCATGGTATTTCATATTTTAAAAATTGGGTAAGACTTAGAACCATCATAAGGCTCAGGGTTAATCATGATAAACTCAAAAGAAGCTGTGTCCAACTGTCAATTTTTATCAGATTTATTCTGCATTCAGTAATTTAATGTTAATAAAGTAGACTTACTCCACTAAATTAATATTGATAATTTTAATATTTGTTTTTCCATTCTTGTTTGTATATAATTATTAAATTTTCTGATTTATAGTAATAGAAAAATTTAAATCACAGTAACTTCATACCTAGATTTGTGTGTGTGCTTAAAACACACAAATGATATAATAAATAATTCAAATAAACACTGTGGCCTATGCTACTTTATTATTGTTGTTATTATTATTCCTATTAAAGGGGTTATGAAATACTTATGTTTGAGAAGTCTGATCCAGTAGGCAACTAATTGGAATTAGGAGCAGGGTTGAAGTTCTATAGTCTTATTGGACTATGTCAGAAAGCTTAGTCAGTAGGTTATCTAGGAGAGCACAGAGTAGAGCACAGGTTTTTCAAATATTAGTGCTCATAAGAATCACCAGAGCCAATTCCCAAGCTCTAGATTTTCTCATTTAATAAGTCTAGGGTGAGATCCTAGAACATATTTTTTTAAATTACCTCCCATGTGATTTTGATGCTGTAGTCTGTGAATTACACAGTGGCACTCTGGTCTAAAAATCAAGATGAACAAGTAAATGGGAATTTGGACTAGAATTGATTACAGTTAGAGAGAAGCAAATAAAAAACACATATAACACAAACTCAGGGATAAGAAAAGCTTCCATGAGGAGTTAATTTGAAGAATACTTAAGACATGGTGAGGCAAAAAGATTTTTTTTTTTTTTTTTTTTTAGAAAATACCATAGTGATAAAGAGGCCTGGAGGTAAGGGCAAGCATGACACACTTAGGAAACAACAAATTATTAAATATAACTGGAGATTCTTAAGCTGATTAAACACAAGGCAAATAGATCATTAACAAATAGAGCAATGTATTACAAAGGAATCAATATACTCTTAACCCTATATTCACCAGTAATAGGTGAGTATAAATTCCTTACAAAAATCTTTTTAATTATGACCATATCCTTTAATAGATTTGGATTACTTTTATGAGAATATTCTCTTTCTGCTGTAATCCACATGTGAAACTTTTTACATGTACAGATGGAGTAATTAATTGCATCTGTAATCTTCTAAGACTAAATATACTTATTTTTTTCCTGGCCATTTTCCATAGGTAATATAGCATTTAAGGTTTTCAAAGTAGTCCACCCAAATATTTTCCAGTAATTGAGATCATACTCTACATAATTTCTATTTTCATTTAGTCGATTAGAATTGATCAAATTTTGTTACACACTATAGCCATGACAAAGAGATTTTTAAAAGCTTAACATCCATGCGTGATACAGTATAATTTTCTATTCTTTCTCCACAGAAGGGACATGTCTAATGCCTGCAATTGTGCCTAGAAGCCAATGTTTATTAAATTCTGGATTCTATCTGTTTCTAGAGATAACTATAGCTCAGATATGATAAATCAAGCTCTTTCCAACTCAGGTTTCCAGTTATCATTCAGCAACACTTATCACTTAGCCCCATAGGGAGGACATAGTGTTGGCCCTTTATTCCTGGCACAAATGAAAGTAAACCATGAAAAACATAAGTCATCCTATATATATAGTACCTGAGTTAATAGAACATTTAAAGACCTTACTCCTGAGTAATGTTCTGCTATAATTTCAGCATAGTATTCATATTTTTATAAATGAACAATCTACCATCTGGATCTCTAGCATTTCTGGCCACTGATCTTTAAAATACAGATTTCATAAAGGTTAAAATAGTTATCAGTTCTTTTGGTGAGGGTCCATGTCCTCTCCCAGCATTGTATGTATCCTATCAACCTGACAACACATTGTACTGTTTTATTTTATTTCCATACCGACCACCAGTCATGACTAGTCTCAGAGCTCCCATTAATGCATATTAGGATTAGCAAACTGTTTTCAACATGATGACAGGCCTCTAGTATTTTAATTTTAGTGTGATTCAGAATTCTGAATTCTGTTCCTATAGCTCCTGCTTGGCCTATTGGAGCAAGTGCTAATTAAACTACCATATATTGTTTTGTCACAGGGAATTAAAGGAATGTGTGCAATTTGAAAGTATAAAATGCACCCCAAATTAGGGTTTGCCTTATGAAATTGCCCTTTGGGAAGTGAGGCTGGATATAATCCACTTGTCATTGTGTGCAGGTCTTTGACCTCAAGGAATTCTTCTTAAGCCATCTTCAGGCACTTTATTTCTTGATGATACTAAGTATAATCCTTTAATACAATAACGGTTCACTGAATTTAACAGGAATATTTCATTACTTCACCTACTTTTGGATTGCTTGAACACCACTGTGTCACCTATTTCAGTAACACAGGTGTCTGGTACTAAGGATCTGCCGAAATCACCTAAAGTCTCCTTCTGTGCCAACTACTAGGTCTTAATTCTACCTCTACATTTCCATAAGAATTTCCATAACTAAATACCCCATATTGGTAGTGTCCAGTCATCCAGGGTCCATTTGCCAGACTGCATCTCAAGACATTTCTATCTAGTCCAAAAATCTGTAAGTATTCTAGCACTTTCCTGAGGAGTGTATATATATATATATATATATATATATATATATATATATATATATAT